>NW_024353906.1:2410396-2536483 GCF_902729225.1 Pteropus medius | reverse complement strand
ACACACACACACACACACACACACACACACACTTTTGCTGATGTTTTGTATCATATTCTCTTAAATCTTTTAAAAATTTTTCATATTTTTTAATTTAAAAATTTCCTCGTTTACATTTTTCATTTCTCTTTATGTACAACACATGGTGTTTATTCACTCATGTATTACTTCCAATTTAGTTTTAATTTCTAAAATATTGTTTCTTCTATTTCAAATATATTCCTTGCTTTTGTAAGCTCAATTTTCAAATCTTCCTATTCCCTTTTCGTTTCTCCAATATTATTTCTGAGTTATTTTAATTCAAATTTAAGATATTGTTGTTGTTTACAAAAGAACAACTCCATTTTATTTACTTTCCATAAGTTTAAATCTGTGAGGCATACAGCATTACACGGATTCTGCGTCCAGTGGCCTTAGCAGGAGGATTGCTTCGGAATTTGTCACAAACCATGCCACCGTTTCCATGAGCACAATTTACCTTTCCTCAGATTACTCTGGTTTTGTTCGGTTTGCCACTAGGGGTCACTGTGTTGCTTTTTACCTTATACTCATAAGCACATTTCTTGCCTAGATAAAACTCAGTCTCGTCTTGAGCATAAACACCTTAAATTTTAAGAAGAGCTGTGCGTTCCCTCTGGTTCCAGAGACTCTGCTTATAGTCAGCAAAAAATGGCCTTGGACCACAGCCTTCCAGACATATTTGTTGTTTTAGAAGTCCTGTTCTCAGCAGGCCTCTACAGGCTCCAAGATGGCCTAAGTTGTTCTTTTATTACTTCTATTATTTTCTGAATTTCTTTGAGCTCGTTTGTTTCAAATATTAGAACATAGTTTTCCTTTATTTTGTGGACATGTCTTTCTGGCTTGTTTTCATTGCTTGAAATAATGTTATTTTTTTCCTAATTTTCCTTTTTTTTTTCTTTCTGATAATAATTTTTAATGGGTTTGACTACTTTTTCCCCTAATTTTTATAGCTGAATGAGAAGAGCGTTCTTGTATCAGAAAGGATTACAGCCAGTGTAGCTTTCCTAGCTTCAAAATTCCAGTCCTCCATCTTCTGTCATTTATTTAGTGTAAAAATTCTGTGCTTTGTGAGATGTGCTGGCTTCTCTTTCCTTTTCTTATCTTCGCCTCTATTGTTCCTGCTCAAAATGGGGGCTTTGTCCTAGAAGTGAGACTTAAGTCTGCAATCAGGATCACTTCAGCTCTTTCTGACTTAACAACTTCCCCTTGTACTCACCTGCAAACTGTAGTCTACAAAGTTCCTCCCGGTTTGGACAGATGTTTTCTGGGAAAATATATCTTCAGTACATATACAAAGAATTTCTAGTAATGTTTAAATCATATAATGATTTATATAATCTATAAAGAAAATAAATGTACCCAATAGAATAATGTGCAAAGGTTATTAACAGACAATTTATGGAGGAGGAAATCCGAATAAACATGAAAAGTTGCTTCATCTCACCAGTTATTGGAAATAATAATTAAAACATGAAAATACTTTTATTTGATTCAGCACTAAGAATTACAATAAGCTAAAGTAATGATTATAAAAAAGATGAATTGAATCTTGACTTCCGTTAATGAATAATCATCACCTCATAGGTATTCTGAAAAGAGAAAGCCAGAAAAAAAATCTGATGAAAAGAAATCTTAGTGCTCTCTCTTTAGCTTTTGTTTATACTGTTTTCACATTCGAGAATATTCTCCATCCACTTCTTTATCTAGGTAATTCCTACTAATTTTTTAGGTCTTGATTATCTTTTGCAGGAAGTACCTGACCCCTGCCCCCCACTTTGACTAAGATAGATGCCCCTAAGATGTGGGTCCTTGATGCTTTATATGTTTCCTATTATAGCATTTTCCAAACAATACTGTGATGGTCGGTTTTATGTGTCATCTTGGCTAGGCTGTAGTACCCCACTTATTCAACTAAACCTAACCTAGATGTTATTATGAAGGCATTTTGCAGAGGTGATCAGCACCTATAATCAATTGACGTTAATGTAAAGGAGATTATCCTTCAGGATCTGGGTGGGCCTGATCCAAGTAGTTGAGGGCAGAACTGGTTTCCCCAGGGAAGAATTTCTACCTGTAAACTGTAATGTCAGCTCAAGTCTAGAAGTTTCCACTTTCCCTTCCTGATGGCCTGTCATATAGATTTTGGACCTTTCTAGCCAGCCCCCTCATCTGTGTAAGCCAATTTTTTACAATGTCTGATTGTCTGTCTGTCTGTCTGTAAATGTATATATCCTACTGGTTCTGTTTCTCTGGTGGAATTCTGCCTGATACAATTACTATAGTACCAGATTATATAATTATGTTTTCCTTCACATAAGACTGTAAACACCATTAAAACAGAAATGATGTCTGTCTTTTGTCCATCTTTGTATTTTCTGGTGTCTAGAATATAGCATATGTTCAAAAATAGCTAATAAATGAACAAATAAATTTCCTATCGACACTGAAGAATATGGAAGGCCCAATATGAAAATCTTCAATACAGCTGTGAGGAACCCTGCCTAGTGCACTATCAGAGAAAGAAGAGGCTAAAAGCCTTCAACATGCTCCTAGGAAATTCTGATAAATGTCAAATAGTAACGATTTGCTCCTTGGAGAAATCATCCTTTTGATATGGCAGTGGAGAACCCATCTAGTTTTCAGAGGCATAGCAACATTGAAAGAAAGCCAATCTATGAGGCAATTAGTTCTGTACTAAAAAGAAAGGCTCAACCAAGTACTACTGGTCTAATCCAGTGGTATTTATAAAAATATATAAATATTAGTATATCAAATACCCATAATCACATAGTCTAGGAGTCTTATCCATTTTCATTGCAATGAAAACATGAAAATAGAGTTTCATCTGATTCAGCACAAAGGTAATTACATTAACTTAATTTAACATTAACAGAAGAATGAATCAGAATCTTGGCTTCTATTAAAAAGCAGGCATTACCTTGTAGGTATTCCAAAGTAAAAAACAAGAAGCTGGAAAAATATCAGATAACAAGAAAGACATCAAAACTTAAAAAAAAAAAGCTAAGGATAGGAAGTTTTTTTTTGTTTTGTTTTGTTTTAAACACCACCTGAAATATGCTCTAAACCCATGTTTTCCAGAAGAGGTCTGGAGTCTTGCTACATCAGCATCTTCTAGGTATTGATAATGCACCTATTTTATAAGAACTGAATTTCAATTTCTAGGGCTCAAATCTGAGCATTGAATAGTTACTAAGCTCTCCAGTGATTCTGATGCACTGCCTGTTTTGAGAACTAACGCTAAACTGTCAGTCTTCACAACATATCTTTCTTTTGCTTAATGTCACTAGTCAAGGCCAGCGTTCTTCAGGAGGCTTTCAGATTTCTTTTACCTACTAGCAAAATTTCTGTGCTTCCTTTTATCTACTAATTCCTTAGCGTAATATGACATTTAATCACAGAGTGCTATCTTATAGAACCATTAAATTGACTTGTGAAAAGAATGGAGAGGAAGTAACATGATATTTTAGTTCTCTCCATATTTGATCTTTAGATTCTGCTTTGTTATATTAGTTCAAGTATTCTCTCACAGGGAACAACAGACATGGTAATATTCGAATGCAAATTTGTGTGTAACCCACATCCGTGGCCACAAAGATCCTAGGATATTTTAGGGAAGGTTTTACAGTTTCTGGGAGGCTATCACAGTTTACTTGGATTGAGCCATGACTAAAAGATTTTCTTACAGATAAGCTTCACATAACAAAACCCTTGACCCAAGCGTTAGAAAGTTTAATTAACAGTAAGAATTTAGGCTTAGAACAGAGTCCTAGGTTCAAATCCCACCTGCAACACTAATGAGATTTTAGAAAAATTGTTTCACCTTTCCACATTTAGATTTTGTCATCAGTAAATGAAGATACAATAGCTCATATGGAATAATAATAACAACAATAATAATAATAATTGTTATTGTCATTATTATTATTAGGAGCTATGCTAAATGAAGGAGAATATAAAAATAAAATAAATGATTTCTCATTAATTAAAGAAAATTTAGTGATCATACAACTACCACTGGTTTTAATCATAATGGGGACTAGAATGGGTAGTCTAGAAAGAAAACAAACTGATGGTTCTAGTAAAATATTTTTTTTTTGAGAATCAGATCAAGGGAAAAACAATAAAACTTGAATGCACTGTTTCAAAAATCAACATAATATGTCGAACTTTTTATCTAGGGTCAAAGAAGGTATTTTTTGACTGTGGCAGATTGTGTTTTCCATCAGTGGCTGCAATAGTATTTCCCATCCCACCTGCTTTTTTTTTTTTTAGAACCTTACCACATTTCCATCAAGAGATGAATTTATATCCCTCCTCTTAAACTAGATGGACCTTTGTGACTAGCTCAATATAGGATAGCAGATGGGACATTATGAGACTTTCAGGTTATAATGAGCAGTACAGCTTCTGCCTCACTCTGTCTCTCAGGATTCTTGCCCCAGGAATCCAAGTATCATGCCATGAGGAAGTCTAAGTCACATGGAGTGATCCATGCAGAAAGAAATTGAGGGTTCCCAGCCATCAAGCCCAGCTGAGCTCCCAACCAAAAGCTGGCTCCAACAATTTGCGTGATCCATCTTGGAAATGGGTCCACTAGCCCTCAGTCAAGCTGATGCAGTGTGGAGCAGACACAAGCCTTCCCTGCCCACCCCTGAACTAGTTGCAGATTTCTGAGCTAAATAAATGAGTGTTTTTGTTTTAAACCACTAAGTTTTGGAGTAGTTTGTTATGTAGCAATAATTTGCTAGAACAATGCTTAATTCAATAGAACATGTTATATCATTACCACATGTCACCATTTCTTCAATTACCCTGTGGGATGTTAGAATTATCTTGTGGGCTGTTAGAATGAAGAATTTGAGCATTTAATTTGGTTGAAGACTGTTATTCAAAGAAGTATTAGGATTCTTGCTTGGAATTTACATAATGGATATATTTGTCCAAGTTTGAAAAAATGTTGAAAAATGTTTATTACCACGTTATTTTCAATAGCTAGAAAAAAAGAAGAAACAATGTAAATGATTATTAATAGGTAAAATAAATGATAGTACATCTATATATGTAATGCCATACAGGCACTAAAAAGAAGATTAAGATCAATATATATCAACTTAATTATAAGTGAAAAATAAAAAATACAAACTCTATAGGATAATCCTATTTGTATTAAAACATATAATAGGTGCTTCATTTATCTAGTATAGGGAGAAACATTCTGAAACAAGGTCCAAGACACATTTGAGGTATGTGATTGTGGAATTCAATTAGGAAATAGAAACTTCTATTTTCTTTACTACAATCTCTGTACTTAAATTTTTTTACATTGAGTTTGGGTTTTATAAGGAAAATACTTTCAAATGCATAAAAATAGTACAGTTTTGCTATAAAATATCAGCATTACTTTTTGAGTTTTCTTTAAAAATATATATATATTTTTTTATCTGAGGGGACTTTGTAGGTATTAGATTTGCATTTGTCTTCCCTGAGTGATCGTATAGTGCATGACAGCTGTCACACACACAGCCATCAACTCCAATGCATTGAGCATAGGCAGCTGTGGCTTTCATCTGGAATAGTAAAACCTTTAAGAAAAAATAAGCAATTTGACCAAGTTTATTTCTACTATGTGAATCTGAAAAACTGTAAACAGGAATAAAACAACTTTGCTTTAACTTTCCCACAATAATGCTAAGTATTCCCACAGCCAATATGATTGCTTACCTTATTTTTCAACTTGCCATAGAAATAAAATACATTAGCTTAGCAACTGGGAGAACTACGCATGTTAAGAGATGAAACTGTGTTAATTATGACCCCACTGTCATTTACTTTACTTGAAATTACAGGATTCTCACACCAGTTCACTCAGGCTAATGGTAAAATTACTGTGATTTTCTAAACGCTTGTCAGCTAGGGGTTAGGTTAGATGGCCAGGGTTTAGGTAAGTGGTGGGAAATGGCAGCAATAGAGAATGAAATTTACTCCATATTATCTGTGACTTAGATAGAAATAGCATAGAATTAGGAATTTAACATTCTTGAGCCAAACATCTGAGCATAGATTCGATGTTTTCATGTTATTGTACAGTGTTTCATGTTGGAAAAGTTTTTATTTGAAAATGTGGTTAATCGCTCAGAAGAAATTTTCATGTTAAAAAAATAAAAGAAAGAAAGCATACTGACAATAATCCCAAACACAGCGAAGTATATAGAAAACCATAGTCCTCACTGAGCCTGTATTAAATCCTAAGAGATTAAACATTTAGTGCATCCAAGCCTCCTGCTCAATCCTCTGAACTCCCAGAGCATGCATCACTTGGTTGAGAAGTCTGTGCTGAAGTCCACTGTGCCATATATTATGCCTGACATTAAGGTCAGAGAGGCGCCATCCTTGCCCTCTGAGAGCTTTGGCTCTTGTCATTAGTGTAGTTCATATTACATCATGTTATATAGCACATTGCAAATATGCTTTAAGGAAGAACCAGGTATTATTCATATTTGTTTACTATATCTAGTACAGTATCCAATTTTAATTGCAGCAAAAAGTTGAAATGGTAATTTTCTCTCCAAAATAACATCAGGGGAATAAAGAGAAAATGAGATTAGATGAAAAATAATTAGAATTGTTGGACTGAGAAAGGTGCTAAAATTTCCCAATCGCCCCTCACATGCCAAACGTCGTTTCAGGGATTATGTATGTAATCTCTTGTTTAATCATCACCCCAATTTTGTGAGGCAAGAAGGAAACTAAGCCACACAGAGGTTAATATGCCTTACTCCCTTCTGATCCATCCTCTCCACCTCAGCCAGGAGACCCATTCTGGTCACTCATTGGCTTAACAGTCTACCATGGCTCTCCATTGCCCTTGGAATAATGTCCAAAACCCTCAACTGACTCTAAGGACCGGTACATTCCCCTATCTCCAGCCTCATTTCTTGCCACTTTTTACTCCTGCTCTCTTCTCTCTAAGCATAATGCATTTCATGTCCAAAGGAATGGACATTTGAAAGAAAACTGGCTAGAAGCTAGAAAGGAGGCTGAAAGGTAGATTGAAATTAGGTTGTGAGGTGGACTTTATTTTTTGGCTTGTGGTTCTCTGTTTTCTATGACAACATAATGATTCTGATACATTAGTACACATGATTTAGAAGTAAATCATCGTGATTGTTTTTGTCAACCTCAAGGTTGAGCATGAGTAATATTTCCTAGGAGGGCTACGTGCTCCTTTCTGTTGGGGAACGGGGCTGCTTTAGTTGTAACTCACAGTTCTAGGCAAGGAAGAGACACTGATGCCTTGTTACTAAGTGCAAGGGAGATTTTCTGCTCTGAGATTCAGTCTTAAGGTATTCCTATAACAGCTCTGAATTATACTCATGAACCCCCTCCTTTATTTCCCCAGTATGCACATATGCTGCTAGTTTAGGGTTGTCCTGTTTCCAGAAGCACACTATTCCCAGAAACAATGTTTCTTCTTGGCTGGCCAAGTCCTTGGGGTCCAGTCCACTCCTAGGTGCTCATATACCATTCTCATTGCCATGGCTTTTCTTGCTTTCTGGCCTTGGCCAGGACAGCCCCAGTCCACCAAATGTGTTTGGACTGATGTCCAAAGTCAACCAGGAGATTGACCATGGTCAAATGCTCATCCCTTCCAGAAGCCTCCTTCAGGCATACTGCAACTGATAAAGTCTCCAATGACCAAATGAACACAAAATTGAGCAAATTGACGAGGGGAAGTGATACCTGTATGGCGTCTGAGCCGCAGCAATAGTGAGTGTCTTGCCAAGTGCACATATTTGTCTCTGCTGCTGGGCTACACACAATTCGTAGAAGAAATAGGATGCTCCTTGTTTATGGTGAAAATAAATATCTATCAAGTTAGTAAATTAATAATGAATATATCAACGAAATAACACTGTATAGCATCCCTCTGGATGGAAAAGTTTAGGGACATGGAAAATGTTTGCTGGTGAATGACTCCTCCTTTCTTCTCAGAGTCTTAGATTTCTGGAAGGCGCCAGTGGGAGTTGATATCAGGCATCTCAGTCTTGGGTCCTTCCATGTACTGATGTAGGACACCTGAGACCTGAGCAAGAGTTTGGAACAGTGAGAACTTCTCTCATCAACTGACTACTAATAGGGTTCCTTTGGGAGACTAGGGCAGAGCAGGGCTGAGGGTCGGCGGAAAGGGGATGGGAGGATCAGAAGTGAGCAGGGAAGAGGAAACCCCTCCATCACCTCCATGGATCCTTCCTAGTTGGAAATCCCACCCAGGAGCCTGCAGCCATGTTTCTAAACCATTGGTTCCCAGCCTTGGATGGTCATTGGAATCTCCTGGAACCTTTACAAAATGCTGATACCTGGGTTTCACCACCTCTTCTAGATTCTGATTAAATTGTTCTGACTTATGGCCTGGGTATCAGGGTTATAGCTTGGATAATACTAGCATCTTCTCTTTTCTGTATTCCATCACCTCCAGCATACCTTATTATGGGGGCAGGTATTACACCTGAAAACCTTGTAATTTTGGACAGATAAGTGGTAGGAAGCTAGCAGCCTCAGTACAGAGGAGAATCCAGCTGAAATTCAGCTGAAGAGACAAGCCCTGAAGGTCTGTTCACCTATTGAAGTACAGGCTGGTCTCAGGAAAATATGCTTCTGTGGCTTTTCTTTGCCACTAATAGTCTATGTGACCCTATGCATGTCACTCTTGTTCTCTGGACCTCTTTCTTCTCACCTGTCAAATGGAGCTCTAATTTCAACGTGACCAACTCAAGATTTCTGTGGCTCTCATAATCTGAGAGCACCTCTCTCTGCTTCCTGCCCAGTCTGTGCCTTGCCTCTGGCTCCCTTGGGTTCCCAGACTTTTTTTTTTTTTTTGGTAAAGTTCCTTTTTGGCATCTACCTGTGTTGTTCTCTCTCTTTTTCTTGCTCCCTTTTACCCAGTTATTAAGGGGATTCATGCTGCTCCTGGGCACTGATGCCACTTAGAAATGAACTCAACAGCTACATTTATTTGTTCATTAATTGTGGAGCTTTTATTTTGTATTTAGCACTTGGATACAATAATGTTTAAGATTTCTCTCTGTTCATTGAGCTCACAGTTTAAACACAGCTGGAGAAGGGGATATTTGCAATATAGTATAGAAGTTCACAATGATAGAAAAAAAAAAAAGGAAGCTAAATGGGAACCAGAATCCTTAGGAGTCACATATTTTATCTCTTTAAAGGGACTTTACATTAAAATGCGTTCAAGGACTTTGATTCTGTAGTTACTCCACTTACCTCTGTATCACATGTTTCCCTTTCTGGCTTCTTCCCCAAAGACATAAAATTGCTCAAGTCTCTCCTACATGTCACAGTTCAGTTTTTCACTCCATACTCCTTTCATCATCTTGTCTATAACTCTCTTTACTTTTTAGTCACAATTCTATACATGTTTTTTCTAATTTCATACTGACCAGTCACTGCTATCCCAATGCTATTCATGCTAGTTGTGATAATTGAAACCATAAGAAAAGAGGAGATTACACAGAAAGATGTAGGGCTCATGCAATTCAAGTGGAGGAGATAGGAATTGCAAAGGGAAGGATGTACTCAGTATTCCAGAGCAGAAAGCAAGTCAGTGTGTCTAGAACATGGTGAATACAGTGGGGAATGCAGGAGTTAAACCTGGAAAGGTAGGCAGGAGCCCCACCACATGGGGTCTGTTTTGAAGAGACAGAGCAAGAGCAAACACAAGCTAGTTTTCTTTCCTTCCTTGTAGTCCATGTCTACAGAATGGTATATTTTACATAGCTATAATCACACATCTATATAATTGGAAATTTGTCGCACCAAACAGTATTTTGAACAATTCTTTACACTGTCTCATATTCTTCATTATTATTATTGTGAGAGGGACAGAATGTTCCATCTAGTTAATGTACTGCAATTTTCTCCATTGTTTTCACTATCTATACTGTTGGACATTTAGGTTGTTTTCAATTTCTGCTATTTTAGAGAATGCTGCAATAAAGAGTCTCATAAATGGGGATTTGCCCTTCTTTTGAATGATCTTCTCAGACTAAATTATAATGAATGAAATTATTAGGTCAAAGGGTGTGAACACTTTTATGGTTCTCAGTACATACTGCCATGTTCCTGTTTGCAGATATCCACTGTCAGGTATTCATCAATTTCACTGTAAACAACGGAGCTAGTTGTTATTATTACATCTTCCTTGCCAAGTTAATAGAAAAATATATCTCATTTGTTTAATTCGAAGTTTGTTGCAGCCTGAACATTTCCCTGTTTGTTTACTATCTACATTTTGTTCTGTTTATGTCGTGTCAATGTGATAACATCCAAACCTGTAGAGAATTTTTATAAGAGTTTATCTGAGCCAAACTGATGACAACTGCCAGGAAGCAAAATCTCAAATGCTCCTGAGAATGACAGTTTGCAGTTTCTTTAATGCATTTGAAATTAAGGAGAGAAAGTAAGGAAGATTACATGAAGGCGAAAGAAAGCAAGGTGGTGATTGAATTACAGGATAGTTAACTAGATTATGTGCTCTCTTGAGGGTGGTTATTTCAAAGGTATGTTAATCTAGATGCATAAGAACAATGCACAGGTCTGGCTTAAGGCAAGGATAATAAGGAAGTTATAAGCCTGGGATGTGACTACCCACCCTGACCTGCCCAGTTAGGGATTTATGATCAGATCACCCTTTGAGGTTACTTTCTATAGAATCGCTTTTTCATCTACAGGGATTTATAATATATATGTTAAAGGGGGCATTTATAATATATATGTTAAAATAAACTTTAAATATATTATACATAAGATCTATTTCTATAACATATGAGACAAATATTTTTCTTGCTGTTTTCATTTTCACTGTGATTTGTCAGTTCTTGTACTAAAATTAGGTATTGATCATTTCCTTTATGAATTCTTTGAAAGATCTGACACTATCATCTAAATAAATATATAAAAACTCTCAATTCTATTTTGTGCAATTTATGACCATTAAGTTATTTAATAAGTTAGCAATTTTTAAGTATAAATTTTGAATATAACTTGATGTTTCCTCAAACTGATAATCTACTATCAGCTTAGAGTCTATATGTGAGAAACTTAGGGAACAATTTTATTAAAAGAATGGAAGCCTCCTTATCTTGAAGCTACTTTTCTATAACAAGTCAAGTTTTTACTGACACTGCATATTATTAGGTAGCTTTATGATGGTGGTGACCATGAAGGAGATTGTGAATAAAGAAAAGTTAAGGCTCCTTAAGCCAGGACTCCATTTTAATTTTTGTGGGATCTAGGTATTTTTGCCTTTGTGAGCTCCTTTCTCCGTAAAAAATTAAAAATTATATATTACAACTGTTTTGTTATAAAGAAGAATATAATCTAGGCTGGATTCATTATTATATGATTATAATTATTATTATAATTTTATTATTTTAAACCACCTTAATTAAAACATTTTTTGGGCCAGTAATATGTGCCTATTGTGTCTAATGGATGAGTCAACCCTGTCCCAGAGCCATCCCTTAGCATTAATTATCTATCTATCTATCTATCTATCTATCTATCTATCTATCTATCATCTACCTGAATAATTGGATCTACTTTTCACCTTTTTATGCCATTTCTCAGATACACATTTCTATCTACATCGGAATCACAGTGTTTTAAAAATTATTTTTTAAAAAATATGTTTTAATAGGTGTTAGAGTTGATCTGTGCCCCAGAGTTCTTCTTTTAAGTCTCTTGACCACTTATTTATAGAGTGAACTTTAGATATTCTCTGTTTATTATAATAGAAAAAAATCTTTTGAAGTTGTATTTTATTCGTAAATTATCTCAAAGAGATATGACACCTTTATAAAGACACGACAGTTTGATATTCCATTGCAGAGCCAGGATACCATGACTATGCTACAGAGAAAGTTCCAGAGGAATGGAGACAGAGGCAGGAAATAAGGTATAGAAGAATCTGCATGCACTCCATTAGGGTGGTCTCTTATCTTGGGGTGCTCAGAGAGGCTGGACATAAGCTCCCATAAGTCAGCAGAGTCCCAGAAGTAGGTCATAAGCCAGCACTGTAGGACAAGTGCTATTTTATTCCTTAAGTTAGGAAGAAAAGAAATATTCTTGAGCAAACTAAAGAACATCCGTTAGCCAAATTTACCTTCTCCTAATTTGGCATTCTAAAGTGGCTATAGTTTGGTAGGCCTCAGTATCGTATTACTCATGAATGAATTTAACAAGAAATTTTGTTTTTCATGCAGATATCCTTGAGACCAATAAATAGTGATAGGAATAGGAAAAGAGATCAGAGGGTGGAGGCTGACCAGAATGAGGCCATTTTGGATCAGCACTCACAATTTACCCACTCCTCTCCTTTTTTCCTTATAAGAGAAATAGTTTGTCTACCCTTTTTTGTTTATAATTTTTATTTAAAATTTTTTTTGTTTATAATATTCTAATATGAGAGAAAGCCATTTTGGGATAGATTTGCAAAATTCAGAGGCCTTCTTCCCTAAATCCAAGTCTTTAATGATGAAAATTAGCAAGTACTATAATTCAAGCTAATGACTTACAGGTGTTGTCTGCTATGAATAGACATAACTCTAATATAAAGGCCATTAGAGTAAATTGAATAACTTTAATGTAGAGAGAATTTGGATATATATCATGTTTTATAAATCACATACAGAGAGTACAGTTGGCAAGCTATTTCCCTTTATGAATCATGAAAAGGACCTAGTCTGGGAAGATTTCTGTGCCTCCAAAAAAAGATGAAAGATATATGACCTGAAACTTCAAACTTTCAAAATTTCAATAACATTATTTTACTTCAATTTTAATGTTAAGAGTCACATTGGATCACGTTATTGGAAAATATACCTGTGGGTTTGTGTCTGCCCACTCTTCATACCCAGAAGTATAGAGTTACCTTTTTATTCAGAGAAGCCTCCCCACTCCAAATAAATCAAATAATGACCTATATACTTACTGGGGGATAACACATTAATTTTCAACACTGATTAATGATGGTTAGTGCTTGTGTGTGTGTGTGTGTGTGTGTGTGTGTGTGTGTGTGTAAAATCAGTCAATATTTGAGGGCCTCAGCAGATTCCAACCAGCTAGCATACACCCACTGCAAATCCCTTCCACCTGACAATGAGAGGGACCTATGAATGATAGATGTCACTCCACTGATTAGGTTACCATAGATGGCAAAAGCAAAGGGATTTTGCATACATAATTAAAATCCTAAATCCATTCATTGTGAGTTAATCATGCAGATTCTGAGAAATTGAAAGAATGTCAGTGTAACTGGAACTCAGGGATGGAAAGCATAGTGAGATATGAAGCTGGAACAAAATTCAGGTGCCACATCATACATAGCTTTGTAGACTTCGTAAAGAGTTTCATACAGGACCTGGAAGATTGTTGACTATCTTTACGAAGGCAAGAAACCACTCTTTCAAACTTCTTAGACCTACAGATGACTCAAGCTCTCCAAGAAGTCTCTAGAGTAACCTACTTTATGGAAACAATTAATCTTATTCTGGCAAGCCTGAATAGGAGACATGAGACCCAGGTTTATAGTGTTTGGTTCAGGGCCCTACCAGAGACAAGAGCAAGACATTTGTTAGCTCCAGAAATATCCAGAAAAGTTTCACGAACAGCAAAAATATCTGAGGATCCATAATTGAAGAAACTAATCCTCTACCCCAGATACATTCTTGAGAGTGAATGGATAATTGTCTAGAATGGATCCAGCTAATGAGATGGCTTATAGAAAACTAAGTCCAGCCAGAGACTTCATAGTAAAATGTATATATATATATATATATATATATATAAAATTCCTTTAAATCCCTAACAATTAATAACTAGTCCTTGCTTCAGAGGTGTGTCTTAGTCAGAGCCAATTATGCCTCAAAAGTCAGCCCAAAATGAATCTCTTGAGAATGAAGTGAAGCAGGAGAGAAGAGAAAGTGAATTCTTCTCACTATAGGAAGAATTTTCTAAGAGTGAGATCTAAAGATAGAATAAACTACATTAATGTAATGACTAGGTGGAGAGCCAGAGGAGAGAAAGAGCAATTAGGGGGATCATTTTATAAACTATATAAATGTCTATGTACAATGTACTGTATACTTGAAGCTAATAAAAATTTTTAAAAAATCTCAAAAATAAGCTAGAAAGCCACTTGGGGGGTGTTATAGAGGAGAGTCAAGCATTAGGGTTGGTCTATACAGCCTTAGCAATTTCTTCCTACCATGAGAATCTTAGAGGCAGAAAGAATGATATGAAAGAGTAGCTGTAGGGTGTAGAGCATTAAGAACACACACAGAGAAAGACGCTGCTGGTAAAAGCACTCAATTATGAGGAAGAACAGCAGGACTTAATTTTGATGGGAAAGGAACCAGCTTATGCCATTGCACCTAATCTGATCAGGGCTTGGGAACCCGGGTAAAGGGATCTGACAGTGTATCCTGTCTGGGAACTGTGGCTTCCAACTTGAATTCAAGTCTGCTCATCAAGCCAACTTCACTGAGTATGCTTTTCAGATTTGGGGATTGAACTGAAGTAACTAAGATTTGGATGGATATTAGTTATCTATTGCTTTGTAGCAAACTACCTAAAAACTTAGCAGCTCAGAAGAACAAATATTTATTATCTCACACAGATTCTGAAAGTAGGCTATCTGGGAGAGGCTTGGCTGGGTAGTTCTGGCAGTTCAGTTCTCAGCTAAGTCTACGGTGATCTCCAGACTCAACTGGGGCTAGAGAATTCACTTCAAAGATCACTCATTTTGTTGCTGACAAGCTTTCATTCCTCACTTGCTATTGGCCAGAGACCTCCATTTCTTGACATGTGAATCCCTCCATAGCTACCTTGAGTGCCTTATTTATATCATTTGGTTTCCTACAGAAGTGGTCAAGAGGGAAATGTCATTGAGTGAATGAAATAGTGTCCCCCCGAAAAAAGCAAGACTAGTATCTAGAATATATTAAGATCTACTAAAACTGAATAAGAAGATAATGGGCCCAATCAAAATTGGCAAAATAGTGGAACAGCATACTATTTATTGTAGTGATGGTTACATAGGTTTTATGACATACTTTTGGAAATACAATTCACATAATTTCATAGTACATAATTTATACCTTATGAAAGTGTATTTTAAAAGTAAGAGAAAACTTTATAATATGTAAAGTAACATTTTTAGAAATACAAGAGTTAATTCACAGAAATGAAATAATACTTGGAAAGTTTATTACCCTCTTTTAGTCTTTGCAAGATCAACTACCCAGACAAAATAATACATAAGAATAATATAATCACTCTATCATCTATCTATCTATCTATCTATCTATCTATCTATCTATCTATCTATCTATCTCAATTTAAAAGTTTTTAACTCAGAGAAAATATTTTCTTTTCTATTATCTTTAAAACATTTACAGAAAAGGATCACATAATAAGCCTTGTAAAAACTCTCAATACATTTCCTAAGCAAAAAAAAAAAAAAAATTATATAGATCACTTTATCAAAACTCGATGCAAAAAAATCTTGGAATGAAGTAACTAAAATATAATTTTAAAAGCTATTTAAAATATAAAATTACTCGACTAAATAACTTCTGAGTTGAAGTAGATATAAAAAAATTAAAGGCTATTTTAAAAATCACAATTTTACATCTCAAAATTTGATGAATGGTTAAAGATGAACTCAGAGACAAAAATCAAAACTTTACAGAGTTTCATAATTTATTAACTCAACAAATATTTATTGAGGGGCTACCACTTTCTAGAAATTTTTCTGTGCTCCAGGGATATAGATAAAAAAAAGCACACAACTTTTTTCATAGACTTAAATGCTAGTGGAAGTACATAGACCAAAAACCTCGATAAGTATATAATATTTCAGATAGTAATAAGTTCTATGGATAAAATAAAGCTAAACAGAGAGTGATCAAAGAAGGAATGCATTTTGTAAACAGTAGTCAGAGATGCCTTCTCTGAGAAGGTGACATTTCAGCAGAGTTCTAAAAGGAGGGAGGGAGTCAGTCATGCAGACATTGGGAGATTAGAATTCTAGGCCAGAGAAAATTGTAAGTGCAAAGGCCCTGAGGAGACTAGGAGTGGAGCAAGGAATGAGTTAATTGGCAAGAAGTAAAATCAGAGAAATAATGTGGGGTCAAATCTTGTAGACTTTGACTTTTACTCTGAGTTAGATGAGGAGCTTGTGGAAGGTTTTAAGGAGAAGATAGATATGATATGACTTATATTTTAAAAGGATCACTTTAGAATTGTCTATACAGTGAAAATAATAGTAGAGAGATGCATTGGGAGGTTGTTGTAATAGTCCAGGTAAAACATGATGGAGACTTGGACCAGGACAGAATCAGTGGATATAGGGGAAAGTGGTCAAATACAAGTAATCAAAAAGAGAGAGAGAGAGAGAAAGAGGAGAGAGAGAAAGAGAGAAAATAAGCAATTTATTTTAATAATTCAACTTAGAAATCTGGAAAGACACCAGCTAAACTAACTTTTCAACAATCTCCTGGGAGAAGAGATTAATTCAGTGGGCAGGAAAGAAATTAGTGAATTAAAAACAGAAAGATAGTAGAATGGAAAAATAAATACTAAAGCTCATATTCGAAAAATCCAATAAAATAGAAATTTCTGGTAAAGAGAGTGAAGAAAAGAAAAAGGGAAAATACGGATTCACTACATCCAGAGCGAAAAAGAAGATATAACCTCGAATATCAAATTTTACAATGAAAAAGTACAATTTGCTAATGCATGTAAAAAAATTAAAATAAGTTTCACAAAATGCATATAAGTCAAGAATAGATAGAATAAAAGAAATAGAATATAGTAGAATAGAATACCATGGCAGAAAAAGAAAAATGTTAAGAATTGTACAAAAGGAACTCTGTGAGACAGTTTTACAGGTGAAATATATAAAGTTTTAGGCACAGATAGTTTTCATGCTATTCACACTGATCTAAAACAGAAAAAAATTGAAAGTTTGCCAACTTACTTGATAACATTGGCATAATTCTACTAGTAAACTTAACAATGATAATATGAAATCTTAAATAACACACAACTATATTGAATTTGGAAGCATATTTTAATACATATTCTTTTACCAAGTAGAGCTTGTCAAGAAGCAGTATAGTGATTTAAGACAGCAGACTGGATCCAGATAGCCATGGAACAGGTTTGTATCTTGAGACGAATCTGATAGCTGTATGGATTTGTTCAACCAATTTAATCTTTCTGTATCTCAGTGTCCTCATCCATTATATGGGGCGTAGTCTCTATATGGTGGTTGTAAAGATTAAAAGAGTTAATTCTGAGAAGCATTTATTACAGTGCCTAGCATCCAGTAAGCACTCTAAAATATTAATTGTTATTATTAGTTTCTATGTTTGGAAATCTATTGTTTGTATTAGTAAGATAAGGAGAAAAGCCATTAGATAATCTTGCTAGATATCAAAGATACTCTTGTAAAATTTGATTTTATTTCTGATTAAAAAACTCTTAGTATACAATAAGAAGAAACGTACTTTCTTAAGATGATAAAGAAGCTCCAACTGAAATCAATAGCCTATTAAAGATGCCTGTTATTACTATTTTTTCTCAATATTATCAAGAAGTTCTTAATACAAAGCACAAAAATATGAAATAAGATTGACTATTATTTACAGATGGTACAATTGTGTACCTGAGAACTCAATGCCAATCAAAATTCAAACAGGATTTTTAAAAAATTGATGATTATTCTTTCTTCTGAAAGAATAACTTTGTGAAAATTGTTAAGAGCATTTTGAAAAAGAGAGGTATGGAGTGCCTTTGCCCCACTGATAATTAAACTGTATTACTGGGTCATAAACATATCAATAGAGGAAAAAAGAAAGACCAGAAGAGAATAGGTCAGCATATGTTAGGATAATGTTTCAAGTCAATGTGGGATGTGTTGCTTCATTTAATAAATGATTGGGGGAAAAGTAGGCAAAATCTTACTATTAATAAAATCTATCATCCATTTGTGGGTGTAAACATTATATGGTTTCTGAAATCTATTATATATTCAGGTGGTATTTGCAGAGCCAAGTTTGAACCACACATTTTGGAGGTGATTTCAGAGCCAATGACTTATTAAGAAGGGTACATTAATTCTATAACAAGAATTCTTGATATACATACTTCTCCCTGCAGTTCCGTCAGTTTTTAACATAATTTGAGGACATGTTTTTGAGTGCACGTGTGTCTATGATAAATACATCTTCTTGACATTTTGTTCCTTTACCCATTACATGACACCCTTCCTTTTCAATTAGGTTTTATTTTGGTGTTGATTTCTATTTTGATTATATGTTATAAAGTTACTTCAACTTATTTTTGTTCATGTTTGTCTTATATCTTTTAGTACCCATTTATCTAAACCAATTCTGAATCCTTTTATTCGAAAGTTTTCTCTTGTAGAAAAAACATTGCTGGATCCTTTAAAAAATGCAAACTAATAGTCTTAGTATTTTTATTGGTGACAATTAATTTACAATTATTTTAAAGCTTTATGAGCATTTACTACTGCCGTCTTTTCTCAAATAGTGCATTCACAGATTCTCTTTGATGTTTAAAGTTAATTCATTTGTACTTAATTTTATGGTTTATGCTGTAACATAAAACTCACATATTTATGATATTTATTCCTGCTGAACATGAATATAATGACCGTCTATACATACCAACTACCAGGCTTAGAAATGATACCTAAAAAAACAAAACTTTGGAAGATCCTGCATACATACCTCTCTTCACGAGATCTCCTTCCCACCCCTCAAAGTTAATTACCTTTTTGAATGTACTGCTTATTCACCTTAGATGTGACTGTATACTTTTACTACATATGTACATATCCCTAAATAACAGTAGGTAACGTTATTCATGTTTTAAACTTAATGCAAGTTGTGTCATCGGTGTATATACTCTGCAGCTTGTTTTATTTTAACTCAACACTATATGTAAGATTTATACAGATTGTTACACACATTTATATTCATTGTTGTGTAATATATTGTATGTATGCATTATAGAAATAAAAAAATAAATATATCTAAGGTATATTATCTAGTTCAGCAGCAGGAGACTGGAACTGAAACAAAATGAACATTCCTGAAGATGATCTTAAGGAGACAAACTATAAAAGAATTCATAAAAGGAAACGAGTAAATTTGATAAATTGCCCATTGATCAAATTAATTTAGAGCCCAACATCTGAATAAGAGAAGAAAACAGGTATATAGCACGAACAATTTCATCAACTAATGCCCCCTGTACTAGTCTGCGCTGGAACTATAACAGAGTACCACAGGCTGGCTGGCTTAAGCAACAGAAATTTATTTTCTCTAAGTTCCGGATGTTGGAAGCACCAGATCAAAAGTCCCATAGTGTTAGTCTGTAGTAAAGTCTTTTCCTGTCCTGCAAAAGGCTTTCTGCTTGCTATGTCCTAACTGGCCCCTTCTCTGTGCTTGCATGGAGAGAGAAAGAGATCTCTGAGATCTCTTCCTTTTTATTGTAGGGACACCAGACCTATCATATTACGGCCCCTCCCTTTACAACCTCATCTAACCTTAGTTACCTCCCTAAAGGTCCTATATTCCAACATAGTCACATCGGGCGTTAAGGCTTCAGTATATGGATTTTGGGAAGACACAGCGACTCTATAACATTCCCAAATCATGTATACCATTTAGCTATTGCCACAACAATGTTACATGAAAAGAACATCAAAAACTCAAACACATATATTTATTTTTCTGGCTCATGGGTATGTGATAGGGATAAGGATGATCTGAGCTGGTGATGGCTGCATGTGGATCCAGGCTGCAGGTCAGGTTTAGGTCCACAGGTCTCATTTTGGAACCCAGCGAAAAGGGCAAAGGACACCGGAGGCATGTTCTTTCCAGGGTGATGGCTGAAGCTCAAGCACACAAACTCAACCACATAATATACCTTTCAAGCCTCAGCTTGTGCCATGTCTACAAATCCAAATCACATCACTTGGCCAATCCCCCCAAAAAGGGGCAGGGATGTCACGTAGCTAAAGCATGTGTAAGCATATATAATACTCCAGACCAAACTAGTCTTCCTGTTATTTCCCCTCCTGATGTGAATTCACCCATGTGGTCATAGATATCACTCCTAGAGAGCACCCTGCCAGGCTGTTTTGTTTACTGCAGGAGAAGAAGAAAAGCTGGTGATATTGATCCAGAGGAGGAGAAATGTGGGGTGAGAAGAGTGGTCAAATCGAAGCTATAGTCCTTGTGGAGGCCTCGAGGGAGGAAACAGAGTCACTGATGACTGGCAGCCATCCCAGAAGTCTTCAGGCATTTGAGTGATTCACTATCCAGGTGATATAACTCCTGGAGATGAAGGTCCTTGGGCAACTCCACCTGAAGAAAATTAGGCCAAGATGGAACCTGAGAGTTGACCATGAACGTAAAAGAGAAAAGGACTTCATTCATCAGATAAATATTTATTGAGTGCTACCTCGTACCAGGCATACTGTTCTGCCTGTAGGGGATTCTGCAGTTAATGAAATAGCCACATCCCTCCCTGTCCATGTGGAACTTACATTGTTCATAGGATGGGGTACAAACTTTATACTAAATAAGAGGAAAAAAATATATACTATGATAGAAGGTAAAAAGTGGCAAAGAGAAAAAAATAAAGCAAGAAGAAATGGTTTAGGATGTGTTGGCAGGGTGGAGTACACTTTCAGAAAGATGTCCAGGGTAGGTGACATTTGAGTAAAGATCTGGGGAAAATGGGGCCATGGGTAGGAGCGTTCTACACAGAGGTACGAAACCAGCATGCGCAAGCACTTGAAGGGGTTGATGCTGGGGGGTGGGGGATGAGGAATAGTAATAAGGCCAGTGTGTGGGGGAGTAGAGGAGGCCAGGCAGGTCATGGGGCAGGCGGTGAGAAGAGAGGAAGGGAAGATCAGCTCGGACCTTGTGAGCCATTGCAGTGCTCCAAGTATTTACTGTGCGAGGCGATGGGTCAATGCAGTACTTTGTGCATAAGGGAGACATGGTCTGATCAACCTTGTAGGCAAACGTTGGGCTGCAGTGTGGAGTCCAGACTGAATGAGAGCAGGGGTCATAATTCTATGTGCTCCTGAGGATATAATTAGAGTCAATGATGGAAGGGGCTGATCTTTCTAATTAAACAATCCCAATTAATTCACTGAAACTGACTGCCCAGGAACCCTGGGAGTTACCGTCAGCAGCTTATCACTGGCAGTGCCAGCAGATGCCAGGGATGTTGATGCTGGGAAATTCCTACCTTGAATAAGGTGTCATAGCCGACGACACCTCAGATTTCTTCCAATACCAAGCATCTGATTCCACAGCATGGATCACTACAGTCACCCCCAGTTAGAATGTAACTCCACAAATGCACAGAGTTTTGTCTGTTTTGTTCATTGCTTTATTTCTGGTGCCTCATATAGTGTCATGAACGTAGCAGGCACTCAGTATTTGTTAAATGTATGAATGTTTTCGTTATACTACAGGACTTTGAGCAATGTACTTTTCTTCTCTCCGTTGTATCAATTTCAATTTTTTATCTTGAGACAGTTCACAAATGATGAGATTTCTTTAAAGAAAGGGTTCCATTGAGGCACAGCATTACCATGTGTCCGCAGACACCCAGGAGGCAGAAATGCCATGGTTCCCTGAGGTTTAGCAAAATTGCCAACATCAACAGGTTGGCTGAGGGGGCCCAGATTTGCTACCAGATAAGCCAATAAGACATGTTGTCACAGTTATTGAATACAGAATAAAATTAAAAAAAGATGCACAGTAGGTAAATGCAATAGCTTTATTATTCATTTAGCTTTAATTTACTTTAAAGAAAAAACTATTTCAATATTAAGCAGCATGCATACATATGTATCTTCCATGCTTTTCTCTAAGTTGCTTTCATTGTAAATTAAAAGTAGAGTTCAGCTTCATGGTGGTGATCTAGGAGAAAAAACCAACAGCTGAAATTTAGTTACTTATTAGTTGTGAGGCTATTGACATCTATTATCTCATTTACTCTTTACATTAATACTAGCAGGTAGGTACTATTATTGCCCTCGATTTACGGATGGGGAAATTGAGGCTCAGAGAGAGTATCTGGTCCACGGCCATATCAGTAGCAGAGGGCAAACACAGTTCTTGACCCCAGGTGTATGCTCTGAACTCAGATGTACATGACATCATTATGTATAGTCTAAAGGGTAGTGTCATTACCTTTCAAACTCAAATGCTAGAATAATCACAATCATAACTGTAGGGACCAGTGTTTTAAATAAACAGTATCTATATTTTCTGGCATATGACCTCAGTGTCACAGGGAGACACTGGAAAAACAGAAATGAATCCAAAATCTCAGGGTTTCAGCTATCAGACTCTATCCTTTTCTGGACACTGGGTGGGCACCTTCCCCTGTGGACTTTTTTAAAATACAGGCCCATGGACGGTTAGAGTGTAGACTGCACCCCTGCAAACCATCCTCCCATCCAACAGTGCAAGGGCAGTCACCTTCTTACAGGAGTCATGAAGGTCCCTGAGGCGACGGCCAAGGAAAATGGGGCCTATGTCAGTGGGCAGGAAGGCGGACTTCCATACACCCCCACGTTTGCTCAGCATGTCGGCCAGTTTATTCATCACACAGGTGGAAGTTTTGCATTCTCTCTTCTGGGTAGTGATGCTGATTAGTAGGATGGAGAAAAAGAGAGGACCTGTCAGTGAGAGGTTGAGGGCCTGGGGGCAGCAGAGTCCACCCCATGGGACCATCGTGGTAAAATTATTGCTCTAAGAGGGGCCAATTAACCTTATGTCTTTCATATCAACACAATCATCACAGCAGAAAAATCATAGACCATTAGGGAAAATGGCATTATCACTTCCCACAGATATTCCCATCAGTGTTAGAAAACCCAAAGGTGGCTGTGGCCACAGTCCATCTTTCCTGTATAAATAAACTAAAAACCAATGAAGGCTTATAAGACTGGAAAGAATTATGGTGCCACATCCAACAACATTTTTAAGTACCTGGAAGTTACAATTCATTCATGGGCAACAAACACTTCTTAGGAAAAATGAAAATTGCTCTCTTACCTGGAAGAGGGTGAGAGTTTGCGTCATCAAGAACCAGAGGTTCTTATGTGCCGCTTAGCACATACCTGTTCTTGCTACTTGCGGTTGGTCACAAGGACCACCCACCATGCCCTGTGTCCAGCTAGCCTGGGGCTAAGGCTACTTCTCAGACAGGTCCCTGAATTTATGAAGCCTGGGGTGTAGACCAGAGCAATAACCACCACCACAGCTCACTGCTTTCTAGAAATACACCTATTTTCCCCAATGGCAAGCACATTCAGAAACACTGTGAAGCTCTGCTGTGAAATTCTCAGGCACACTCAGGGCTACTCATTCCCTCTCTCATCTCTTCCTGGATGATTCTCTTTGAGCATGTAGGTCCTGCTCTCTTTCTTCCCATCTGAGCTTCCAGACATCCACTGCCCCAAAGAAAACCCCTCAAAGCAGCCCACAGAGCAACTGGAGAGGACCACATGCAGCAAATTACAGGAAGAAAGCAAGAAAGGAAATTAGAAAGATGAGGCACATGTTTAGTGGCATCCTCGGTCATGCCAGCATGAGGATCGTGGTCACTTTCCGAGCCACTGGCCATGACCCTTTTCTTGCCAGGTGCTCTGGCCCCAACTGCAGTCTGAGAGAATGTGCGAAGCTTGTTCAGGTCCTGTGTGTATGTGCCCAGCACACAGGTACTTAGATTACCGTACTGCTCAGCTCTGGAGATGTCCAGGCTGCAGAGAAAAGATATGCCAGGTGATACCATGAACTAGGTCTGCCCCCGTGGTTGTCACACAGAAGGTTAGACCAGTGAGGAGTCACTCAGAGCCGGGGCAGGAGAGTCAGATAGGAGGGCGGCTCACACATCCTCCATTAGAACTCAGAGGCATGCTGAGTCAGGACAGTGTGGGGAAGTGGTGACCTTTGCTGGCCTTCGTCGTGCTGCTCAGCCCTTCATGTTCCGCAGAGAGGTTGTCAGGGCAGATGCAGGTGCAGCCCGTGCCTCTGCCAGGCAGTGGCAGGGCCACAGCAGGGGCTGCTGTGGGCTCCAGGCTCAGGGTGCACAGGGAGGAGGGGCTGGACAAGGGTGCTCTCCCCAGCCCCGTGACAACATGCACATCTCCACAGATCCTACACATCTAAAGGCCCCAGACCTACCTCAGGGACTGCTCTACCTGAGCCACCCTCTGTAGGGCCTTCGCATTAATCGTGCAAATGTGCAATGAAACCTCCTTGGAGGTGTGAGAGAATGTCATGTGCAGGTTAGCCAAGTTTCTGAAATCTCCTGAGCTACATCAGGGGTCCATCAGCTGGTTTCACACGTACCAGTCCTAACTCCTCCAGTGCAAGGGAGACTCCTCAGTGCACCAGACCAATTTTGAGCATGAGTGATTTCACACTTTCTCCAACAGCTTTCAAATGGATCTTTTTACATGTGATCTAACTATAGTCTCTCCATCTGACCTCTGTCTCAGCAGAGCCTAAAACTACTGGGCCCCAGGCCAGAGTGAACAGGGACAACCTGTTGATCACCCATCGAGCTGTGTGCTCTCCTACCTCTCAGGATACGCCGCCTGGTCACGACTAGAAGGAGGGCATGCCCTGTTCTGGGCAGGGGCGGAGCCTCACCTGGAGTCCTGTGTCTCCCGCTTATCGATCATCTTCTTGAAGAATTTCAAGATGGGTGAGCCGTTCTCCTCAGGGGCTTTATTAGTATCCAGGGTGGTCTGTGTGGTCTGTGAGTCAGAGCTGGGGAAGGGAAGCAAACCAGATAGAGGCTCTGAGCTACTGCCTACTCCCACCTCGGGGTAAGCAGCCAGGTCTCCTGGTTTCTGCCACTTCCCCTGAGGATGTAAAATGATAAAACTTACAAGCAGTGCTGAAGTTAAAAGGGTTTCTGTTTAATAAATATAATCTGTACAAGAGTAAGAAAGATGAACAGATCAGATTTAATAACTACAACTATATTAGCAAAATAGGTAGCATATTAGAATGCAATTCATTTCTGAGATCACGGTTGAATTAGGTAAATGGGCTAGCTAAAGATATAAAAGTTTGGTTAAAAAGCAACAAAAGCATTCTGTGAGACCCAATGAGCAATGTGAAATTTAAAGTAAAGAATATTACATATCATTAGTGTTTTTCAATTAAATGCTACGCATCTTTATATCAGAAAAAAATATACACACCCCCGTCTGTCCCTCAGCCAGTGTTAAACATTCAACACACCACAATTCAGAGCACAGAACTGTGTGATCTAGGAGCAGTGGGAGGGGAGCGCACCCCTGGCAGGGCTGTCTTACTTGAATGGCGCTGCCTGGAGGTTGCCCATCTGGTACAGGACCAAGAAGCCAAGAGCCAGGAACGGGGAGAATTTCCAGAAGCCCATCATGCCTCTCTGCAAGGGAAAAATCATGTTACCATGTACACCATTTGAAGTGAGATGAACCCACAGGCCTGGACTCTGGTCCTGCTTCTGCAACTAACTCCCTGGCCCAGTGATTTCTGGCTGGTCACTTCATTTCCTTTTACCATCTCCCCCACTCATCCAGCCTCCACCACCACCACCCTTATCGGTGAAATGGACTGCTGGAAGATCCAGTGAGCCTGCAGCTTGCATGGTTTAGCAAAAGTGGAGAAGCAATTCTAGAACAACTGAGTGATGGGGTCTCAGTCCACAGGCCCCTTCCTGCCAACCCAAGCCACCAACTGTCTCATAACTTGTTGACCAGGTCTCCATTGAAGACAATAACCAAAGGGCCCCTCACCACAGCTGCTCTCATAATGCACTCCAGAGCTGTACTCTGGCGCTTTTGCTTGCCCCTCTGCATGGAGTCGGGGGTGGGGGAGGGCGGGTGGGAGAGACGGGAGGAGGTGATGGAGAATGTGAGAGGAGGGAAGGGGAGAACCTAGATGGAGAGGAAATATCTCTGCAGTTGGAGTCTCTGAGAAGCTGAAGACCAAATTCTACAGCTTAGCTGCTCCACACTTTGGGAAAGACTCCCTTGTAAGAACAAAGCTTAGCAGAGTGTTAAAAACGGTCCCAAAACTTAAACTGAGGGTGGTGGTGGGGGAAGGGGGAAGCTCCCAGAACTCACAAATGGGGCTTGCGTTTAATGCCTACCCTAGGTCTTTGTGCCTATTTACCACCCACTTATGCTGGGACAGGTTCCGAACCAATTTCCAGGGACCGCTAGGCAAGACACCAAACCTGTGAACGCAGAGTCTGCAGAAAGTTACTCTTGCGTCCTGCTCTTCCCGCGATACCTAGGGAGCTCCAGCGTCAGAAATCGTAGGTCTAAGCACACGTGCAGCAAAGAAACAGAGAGACTGGAGCCTGGCTCTGCCCGGGAAGAGTGCGACAGGGGAGTCCCCCAACTGAACTGTCCCGTGGTACCTGGGATAGGAGTCTGGGATGAATCGCGGACTAATGTGATGAAGAGACCCAGACAGAAGTGGACAGAGACACTAAGACTGTCGAGGAGATCAACTAAGAGAGAGAAATGGAGAGAGGCAGGGGAGGGAGGGGAGAAGAGGGAGAGATAAACGGAATCACGCAGCTAAGCAAGAGTCTCAGGGGCTTACCTGGCAGCAGGTAGCAGGTGGCTTGGAGCTGAGGCAGCGGCAGCAGCGGCAGTGTTCGTGTCGTGCGAGAGGACCGTGGAAGTGGCCGCGATTCCTCCCAGCACCAGCAGCTCTTCTTATTCCCGCTGCTGTGCGTCTAGGGTGCCCCAGGAGCTCCAGGCAACCAATGAGGAGAAAGATCCAGTGCCTCGGAAGGATTGTGTCACCACTTGCGTCCAAAACCTGTAAGATCCAGAAAGATCATCCCATTTGTATTTGCATTGAGGTCATTAATGAAACAGGGCGGGGGAGTGGTGGGGACCAAGAGGAACACTCATGAAGTGAGCGGGATTTTGAGGACAGTTTGATGTCAAAGTAAATTTTACCTGTTCAGTTTCATTCCGTTTTGAAGGTTTTAAATATGTGTCCCACTCCATCCCCAGCTAGCCCTGTGGTCTTCTAGGGAAGGGTCCAGGATTGCGGGGACATTTGACTCCTCCAAGTCTGACTCTAGACCCCCATGCAAGCGAGGCTTGGAGGATTAATGTGTAGCAAGCAATGTTGATTCTGTGCCCAAGTAGGGCGTCTACTTCAGGCAGCTGGAATCACGCACAGAGGAGCAGGGCTTGTTACAGAAAGCAAGAGATGGAGCTGGGAGCAAGAACTTTGCCAAACTGAACTCAATTCCAGCTGTTCCAATTTCAGGCAGTAGGATTATGGGCAAATAAGTTCACAGTGCCTCAATGTACTCATCTTTAAAATGGCGACCATATTTCCCTCCTGAAGTATTGTTGTGATTAGTAATTTGCATTGTCCCCAGCAAGCTAGGGATGGGAAAGAGCTTCCTAGCCCATTTAGGGGATTCGTTAACATCCTGATCCATACTTTAGGATTCCCCAACTTGTGTGGCAACCTAGAGTCCCAACTGCACAATAATATATCCAGTTGGGAGTCTAGGCTGCCACACAAGTACGTCCCCTGCTTCTGGTAGCTATTCGCCAAGATGTCCCATGGGAGTGCAATTCCGGACCTGCGCCCACATCTCCCGCACTGCAGTTCTCCAATAGAGAGCAGGGCTGCACTGACGGAGCTGAAGAGTCTCTGCAGAGACTATTGCTCACAGTCACTTCCAGTCATACTCTTCCACACGCATAAACTCATTACTGTCTCCAGACACGTGCCCACTCCCCAAAGCACAGGCACTCGCAAACCAACACTGGCGCGCATGGCCATATGCCTGGGTTCACTCTTCATCGCGGCCCCAGCCTGCCTCCCAGTCTCGTGTGGTCACATCTACATACCTGCATGGCGGTGACCTGTTCGCATCACACCTGTTCTCACTCTCGAGAATAAGCGTGCTCCATCACACTCAATTATACAGCTCCTCGAGCCTGTCCCACCCTACACGACCTGTTTCAGGATTCCTCAGCCTGAGCTTTCCGCTCCAAGCTTGCCTGGAAGATCCCATGTGCCGACTTGGTGCCCTCAGCGGGTAGAGTGTGAAGAAGCTTCTCACTGTTTCCAGGATCTCGGGGTCTGAGCGCGCAGCGAGCACAGCAGAAGTATCAGGGGACTGTGAGGAACAGGCAAGGACCCCAGCTAGCTGGTTCTCCTAGGAAGAAAAGAAACAGCGTCCCCTCCCCTCCCCCGCATGCCGTGAATGACCAGACTCAGGGGAGGCACCCGAGTCCTCAGTCTCCAGAAGCCCCACCTGTCTCGCATCACATCGCTCCCCCTCTAGGTTGGCGGCCTCCCTACTCAGGGATACCTAACTTCCAAGATGCACTTATTCACCTTTCCTTTTTAACTAGTGGGGCACCACTTCCACAAGCGAATAAAAACTTGAGATGAGAACTGAGTGTGTAAAACTCGCTCTCCGCAGGCCCACTGGCAAGGGGGCGGAGGAACCCCGGGAATGGAAGAACTGCGGGTGCGCGTCAAGTACAGAGGCAGGGGAGGCACGTGAAGCAAGGGACCCACAGGGCTCAGAATGGTGGATCCTGAGCTCGGTGTGTCCTGGAGCCTAGCAACAGGTAGACCCTGATGAGACCCAGTCCGGGCTGTGGGTCCCGAGCCCTGGCCAAGCTTTCCGTGCAGAGTTGCAGGGTCAAATTGTCAAAGGCGGCAGGCATAGTGGATACTCTGTCGTGTAGAAATTGCACACTGCCACTTGAGGCTCTGGTAGGTGAGCCTCCTCTCAGGTGCCAAATACTGTTGAGGAAATACTTCCACTTTCAAAATGAGATTTCTAACATATGAACCTTCTGAAATCATTTGTAAGTGTGTGTGTTCATAAATTGCATTTTCCTGAGGAGAACCATAGCTTTCACCAGCACAGTGATGGCTGCAAAGTGGTTAAACGATGACTACTCTAGAATCCAATTTCATGGCCATGTCACTTTGTGGACTCAGACCTCTACCCCTGACAGCCAGGTGTGCCTTCATCCTTCAAAGCTAACATTTATTCCACACTCCGAAATCTTTGGTGTTTACAAAGCACTGGCTGGTGGTGTAGAGCATGAGAATCAGGGTTTGCCCCAAGAAGGTGCTAGAGTAGCCTCCAGCAATTTCAAGCTTTACTTTAAAGGTCTTCCCAGATAGATAGGGAGAGACTGAGATTAACTCATTCATTAAGCAAGGACTCTGAATTTGTAAAACTGCTTCCTGCTGAGTTAGGAGCTGGTTCTTTGAGAGGTTTAATAAAGTTGACATAACCCTGGCTAGACTCACTAAAGAAAAAAGAGAAAGGACACAAATAAACAAAATCAGGGATGAAAAAGGAGGAAATTATGACTGACATCGCAGAAATACAAAGGATCATACAAGAATAGTATGAAAAAGTATATAACACGAAATTTAATAACCTAGAAGAAATGGACCAGTATTTAGAAAGATACAACCTTCTTAGACTGAATCAAGAAGAGCTGGAAAATCTAAATATACTGATCAGCAGTATGGAAATTGAAACAATCATCAAAAACCTACCAAAAAGTAAAAGTCCAAGACCAGATGGCTTCACCAGAGAATTCTACCAAACATTCAAAGAAGATCTAATTCCTATTCTCCTCAATCTCTTCCAAAAAATCGAATGGAGGCAATACTTCCTAAGTCATTTTATGAGGCCAATTTACCAAAACTTGGTAAAGATAACACAGAACGAGAAAACTACAGACCAATATCTCTCATGAACATATATGCAAAAAATCCTAA
Source organism: Pteropus medius (assembly GCF_902729225.1). Classification (NCBI taxonomy): domain Eukaryota; kingdom Metazoa; phylum Chordata; class Mammalia; order Chiroptera; family Pteropodidae; genus Pteropus; species Pteropus medius. Next base: position 2,506,496 of record NW_024353906.1, on the reverse strand, counting down.
ATAAGATACTAGCGAACCAAATACAGCAACATGTTAAAAAGATTTTATATATATATATATATATATACACACATGTTTTGAAGAGTATAAATATATTATGAGTATAGGATTTAGATATATATATATATATATATATATATATATATATAAAAAGAGGTTATACACCAAGATCAAGTGGGCTTCATTCCAGGAGCACAAGGATGGTTCGACATACACAAATTGATTAATGTGATATACCACATAAACAAATTAAAAAATAAGAATCATATGATCGTACCGATAGATGCAAAAAAGCTTTTGACAAGATACAGCATCCATTTATGATCAAAACAGTTAACAAAATCAGTATAGAAGGAAAATACCTTAACATAATAAAGGCCATGTGACATAACCTCAGCTAACATTATACTTAATGGTGAAAAACTAAAATCATTTTCTCTAAGATCAGGAACAAGACACGGTTGTCCACTATCACCACTGTTATCCAGTATAAAACTGGAGGTCCTAGGCAGTGCAATCAGGCAAGACAAAGACATAAAATGCATCCAAATAGGAAATGAATGACATGTCACTATTGTCTCTATTTACAGATGACATGATTCTCTATATAGAAAACTCTACAGACTCCACAAGAACACTACTAGAAACAATAAACAAGAACACTACTAGAAACTATAAACAAGAACACTACTAGAAACAATAAACCAATACAGTACAGTTTCTGGATACAATATCACTGTTCAAAAATCCATAGCGTTCCTATACTCTAATAATGAAGCGTCAGAAAAAGAAGTTGAAAAAATAATTCCTTTTGCAATTGCAATGAAAAGAATAAAATACCTAGGAATAAATTTAATGAAACACATGAAGGACCTATATAATGAAAACTACTAAACCCTCTTAAAAGAAATCGAAGAAGATACAAGAAATGGAAAGATATTCCGTGTTCTTGGATTGGAAGAATCAACATAGTTAAAATGATCATATTGCCTACAGCATTATATAGATTTAATGCAATCCCCATCAAAATCCCATCACCATTTTTTAAAGAAATAGAACGAAAAAATCATCAGATTTGTATGGAAGCACAAAAGACCCCGAATTGCTAGAGCCATTCTGAGAAAAAAAACAAGGCTGAAGTCATCACTCTACCTGACTTCAAATTATACTTCAAAGTGATAGTAATCAAAACAGTATGGTACTGGTAGAAAACAGACACACGGCCCAGTATGGAGGTTCCTCCAAAAACTAAGAAGTGATCAACATATGATCCAACAATCCCTATACTGGATATTTACCCCAAAGACTTGAAAACTCATATCCAAAAGGAGATTTGCACACCGATGTTCATAGCAGCATTATTCACAGTGGCCAGGACATGGAAGCAACCGAAGTGTCCTACATTAGATGATTGGCTAAAGAAGCTGCGGTATATATATATATGTATATATACAATGGAATATTACTCAGCCATAAGAAGAGATGAAATACTGCCATTTGCGACAACATGGATGGACCTGGAGATAATCATACTGAGCAAAATAAACCAGATAGAAAAGATTGAAAATCAGATGATATCACATATATGGGTGATATAAAGCAACAAATGAACAGGACGGAGACTCATAGGCATGGACAATGGACTAGTGGTTACCAGAAGGTAGGGGGTGGGGAAGGAGGGGAGAGGTAGACAGGGTAAAAGAAGTCAAATATAGGGGGTTAGGGGGAGGGTGAAGTGGATAAAGGGGTTCAAATATATGGTAGCTGAAGGAAACTGGACTTTGGTTGGTAATTACACAATAGAATATATAGACGTCAAATTATATTGTACACCTGAAAATTATATAACTGTTTTAACCAATGTCACCCCAATAAACTTAATTTAAAAAATAAAGGAAGAAAAATAAAATAAAGAAATCAAGGGACAAAAAACAACAACAACAACAACAACACCAGAAATAAAAAATAGTAACAACTACATTCCTATCAGTAAGTACCATAGATGGAAAAGAATTAAGTGGCCCAACCAAAAGATCGAGTGGCTGAAAAGATAAGAAAACAAGAGCCCTACATAAGAAAAGGAAGGGGATGGAAAAAGATATTGCTTTGAATGACCTATAAGGTATTTAAGTCAGACAGAGAAAGATAAACACTGCATGATTTCACTTATATGCGGAATCTAAGGAATAAAAAGAACAAATTAATCAAAAACAGACTCACAAATATAGTGGACAATTTGGTGACGGACATGGGGGAGGTGAGGTTGGGGGCTGGAAGAATGGGGTGAAGGGTAAAAGAAGCTCAAATAGTAGCTGATGGATGGTCACGGGGATGGGGAGCATGGCACAGGGAATGCAGTTAGCATTAATACCTTGCCTAGGTGGAGGGTCACAGGAGGGAGAGAGCAATTGGGGAGAGTGTTTTACGAACTATATAGGTGTCTAACCAATGTACTGTATCCTTGAAAGTAATTAAATAATTTTGAAAAAAGAAAATAAGCTCTTTAAAAAAAGATTCAAAACCTTGGTAGATGATGCCTATATACCCCTCTTCATGGGATCTCCTTCCCACCACCTCAAAGTTAATCACTTTTTTAAATGTGATGTTTATACTTCCTACACATGACTGAATAGTTTTACTATATATATATATATATATATATATAGTAAAACTATATAGTAAAAACTATTCATATATATATGTTTATTTATATTTATTTATTTATTTATTTATATATATATTTACTATATATATTTATTTATCTCTATAATATATGTAGTAATGTTATGTATGTTTTAAATTTAATATAAATGGTATAATCTGGTATATATACCCTGCGGTTTGCTTTGTTTAATATTCAGTATTATATGTGAGATTTATACAGCTTGATACCTAACCTATATTTATATTAATCATTGTGTAGTATATTGTATATCAGTTATAGAAATAAAATGTGATTAATTTATCTAAGATATATTATTCCAAGTTCAGCAGCTAGAGACTGGAACTGAAACAAAATAAACATTCCTGAAGATGATCTTAAGGAGACAAAATGAAAATGAATTTGTAAAAAAAAGAAAAGTAAATTCGATAAATTGGCCATTGAGCAAATTAATTTCGAGCCCAACATCTCAATAAGAGAAAAAACAAGTGTATAGCAAAAATAATTTCATCAACTAATGCCCCCTGTACTAGTCTGCGCTGGAACTATAACAGAGTACCACAGGCTGGTTGGCTTAAGCAACAGAAATTTATTTGCTCTCAGTTCTGGATGTTGGAAGCACAAGATCAAAGTCCCATAGTGTAAGTGTGTAGTAAAGACTTTTCCTGTCCTATAAAAGGCTTTGTGCTTGCATGGCGAGAAAAAGAGATCTCTGAGATCTCTTCCTTTTTTTTATAGGGACACCAGACCTATCATATTACGGCCCCTCCCTTTACGACCTCATCTAACCTTAGTTACCTCCCTAAAGGTCCTATATCCCAACATAGTCACGTTGGGGGTTAAGGCTTCAGTATATGAATTTTAAGGAGACACACTCACTCTATAACACTCTTAAATTGTATATACCGTTTAGCTATTGCCACAACAGTGTTACATGAAAAGAACCTCAAAATCTCAAACACATATATTTATTTTTCTGGCTCATGGGTATGTGATAGGGATGAGGATGATCTGAGCTGGTGATGGCTGCATGTGGATCCAGGCTGCAGGTCAGGTTTAGGTCCACAGGTCTCATTTTGGAACCCAGGCTAAAAGGGCAAAGGACACTGGAGGCATGTTCTTTCCAGGGTGATGGCTGAAGCTCAAGCGCACAAACCCAATAGCCACATAAACACATTTCAAGCCTTGGCTTGCGCCATGTCTTCCAAAATCCTATTGGCCAAATCACATCACTTGGCCAGTCTCCAAAACAAAGGGGCAGGGATGTCATGTAGCGACTGCATGTGTAAGCATATATAATACTACCAGGGCATAGTGAAGAATTGGAAACTATAATTCAGTCAGCCACAGCATATGCTCTTGAGCTCTGTTTGGTCTGAGTTTTAATTGACATTAAAAGACATTCTTTTGCCGCAATGGCCTAAGTGGGTTGTGTATAAAGCCTGGTGCTGTAGCCACACCAAAATTTGGTCTCTCCATGTTGTGCTTTGATTGTCTATGTACTCCTTACATCAATTCCTGGGATTCTGAGCCAGTGCATCCACTTCTGTTTTGAGGGTTCAAACTGATCATACTCTTTCACTCTTGGAGTTCTGAGTCAATTGAGAACTAACTAGAAATCTTATGAAAATTCAATACAGCATTAGCTCTATAATAGGTGAAGCTGCCTTGGACTACAGACTAAAATAGTCTTCCCGTTATTTCCACTCCTGATGTGAATTCACCCACCTGGTCATAGATATCACTCCTAGAGAGCACCCTGCCAGGCTGTTTTGTTTACTGCAGGAGAAGAAGAAAAGCTGGTGATATTGATCCAGAGGAGGAGAAATGTGGGGTGAGAAGAGTGGCCAAACTGAAGCTATAGTCCTTGTGGAGGCCTCGAGAGAGGAAACAGAGTCACCGATAACTGGCAGCCATCCCAGAAGTCTTCAGGCATTTGAGTGATTCACTATCCAGGTGATATAACTCCTGGAGATGAAGGTCCTTGAGCAACTCCACCTGAAGAAAATTAGGCCAAGAGGGAACCTGAGAGTTGACCACGAACGTAAAAGAGAAAAGGACTTCATTCATCAGATAAATATTTATTGAGTGCTACCTCGTACCAGGCATACTGTTCTGTCTGTAGGGGATTCTGCAGTTAATGAAATAGCCACATCCCTCCCTGTCCATGTGGAACTTACATTGTTCATAGGATGGGGTACAAACTTTATACTAAATAAGAGGAAAAAAATATATGTGTGTGTGTGTGTATATATATGTGTATTATATATATATACACACACACACACACATATACTATGATAGAAGGTAAAAAGTGGCAAAGAGAAAAAAATAAAGCAGGAAGAAAAGGTTTAGGATGTGTTGGCAGGGTGGGATACACTTTCAGAAAGATGTCCAGGGTAGGTGACATTTGAGTAAAGATCTGGGGAAAATGGGGCCATGGGTAGGAGCATTCTGCACAGAGGTACGAAACCAGCATGTGCAAGCACTTGAAGGGGTTGATGCTTGGGGATGGGGGATGAGGAATAGTAATAAGGCTAGTGTGTGGGGGAGTAGAGGAGGCCAGGCAGCTCATGGGGCAGGCGGTGAGAAGAGAGGAAGGGAAGATCAACTCGGACCTTGCGAGCCATTGCAGTGCTCCAGGTATTTACTGTGCGAGGCGATGGGTCAACGCAGTACTTTGTGCATAAGGGAGACATGGTTTGATCGACCTTGTACGCAAATGTTAGGCTGCAGTGTGGAGTCCAGACTGAATGAGAGCAGGGGTCATAATTCTATGTGCTCCTGAGGAAATACTTGGAGTCAATGGATGGAACGGGCTGATGTTTCTAATCAAACAACCGCAATTAATACACTGTCTAACACTGAAACTGACTGCCCAGGAACCCCGGGAGTTACAGTCAGCGGCTTGTCACTGGCAGTGCCAGCAGATGCCAGGGATGTTGATGCTGGGAAATTCCTACCTTGAATAAAGTGTTATAGCCGACGACACCTCAAATTTCTTCCAATACCAAGCATCTGATTCCACAGCATGGATCACTACAGTCACCCCCCAGTTAGAATGTAGCTCCACAAATGCACAGAGTTTTGTCTGTTTTGTTCATTGCTTTATTTCTGGTGCCTCATATAGTGTCATGAACATAGCAGGCACTCAGTATTTGTTAAATGTATGAATGTTTTCGTTATACTACAGGACTTTGAGCAATGTACATTTCTTCTCTCCCTGTCGAAGAATAAAAAAGTTGTGTTGGATGGCATCTGATTACCCTTATAGGTCTGCCAGTCTGTGACCCCATTTCAGAATCTAATCCATTGTTTCTTAGAGGTTTTGCAGGCTATGAGTGTATGGAGGGTGTTTATGGCGAGGAAAGGCAGGGATGGGTAAGGGCCAATCTGAATTCAGGAGAAGTGAACAGATAACCTTTGGAGCTGGAGCTGGGGGCCCGGGCACTCTGAAAATACATGTGAATTGTCTCTTTGAGATGCACAGGGCCTGATTGCAATAAGGGATATTTCCTAGAATCTGAGGGTACAGGATACTGAGGACCCATCTCCAGCATGTTGCCTTTGCCTCATCTGAGTCAGCCTGGTCAACAAAGTGTTCACAGGTCCCTGAGGCTCTCCTGGGAAAAACAGCAGAAATAGCAGCGGGATTCCTTTTTAGTTGTATCAACTTCAATTTTTTATCTTGAGACAGTTCACAAATGATGAGATTTCTTTAAAGAAAGGGTTCCATTGAGGCACAGCATTACCATGTGTCCGCAGACACCCAGGAGGCAGAAATGCCATGGTTCCCTGAGGTTTAGCAAAATTGCCAACATCAACAGGTTGGCTGAGGGGGCCCAGACTTGCTACCAGATAAGCCAATAAGACATGCTGTCACAGTTATTGAATACAGAATAAAATTAAAAAAAGATGCACACTAGGTAAATGCAATAGCTTTATTATTCGTTTAGCTTTAATTTATTTTAAAGAGAAAACTATTTCAATATTAAGCAGCATGCATACATATGTATCTTCTATGCTTTTCTCTAAGTTGCTTTCATTGTAAATTAAAAGTAGAGTTCAGCTTCATGGTGATCTAGGAGAAAAAACCAACAGCTGAAATTTAGTTACTTATTAGTTGTGAGGCTATTGACACCTATTATTTCATTTACTCTTTACATTAATACTAGCAGGTAGGTACTATTATTGCCCTCGATTTACGGATGGGGAAATTGAGGCTCAGAGAGAGTATCTGGTCCACGGCCATATCAGTAGCAGAGGGCAAACACAGTTCTTGACCCCAGGTGTATGCTCTGAACTCAGATGTACACGACATCATTATGTATAGTCTAAAGGGTAGTGTCATTACCTTTCAAACTCAAATGCTAGAATAATCACAATCATAACTGTAGGGACCAGTGTTTTAAATAAACAAGATCTATATTTTCTGGCATATGACCTCAGTGTCACAGGGAGACACTGGAAAAACAGAAATGAACTCCAAATCTCAGGGTTTCAGCTATCAGACTCTATCCTTTTCTGGACACTGGGTGGGCACCTTCCCCTGTGGACTTTTTTTTACAATACAGGCCCAGGGTGGGTTAGTGTGTGGACTGCACCCCTGCAAACCATCCTCCCATCCAACAGTGCAAGGGCAGTTACCTTACAGGAGTCATTTAGTTGCTCACTTCTCAAGGTCCTTGCGGCGACGGCCATAGTAAGTGGTGCGTGCGCCGGTGGGCATGAAGTCATCCTTCAATACACCCCCACGTTTGCCTAGCTTGTCTGCTAGGTTTTTGGTCACACAGGTGGAAGTTTTGCATTCTCTCTTCTGGGTAGCGATGCTGATTAATAGGATGGAGAAAAAGAGAGGACCTGTCAGTGAGAGGTTGAGGGCCTGGGGGCAGGAGAGCCCACCCCATGGGACCATCATGGTAAAATTATTGCTCTAAGAGGGGCCAATTAACCTTATGTCTTTCATATCAACACAATCATCACAGCAGAAAAATCATAGACCATTAGGGAAAATGGCATTATCACTTCTCATAGATATTCCCATCGGTGTCAGAAAACCCAAAGGTGGCTCTGGCGACTGGCCATGGGACACAAAGCTATAACAGTCCATCTTTCCTGTATAAATAAGCTAAAAACCAATGAAGGCTTATAAGACTGGAAAGAATTATGGTGCCACATCCAACACCATTCTTAAGTACCTGGAGGTTACATCTCATTCATGGGAAACATGTACTTCTTAGGAAAAAGAAAATTACTATCTTACCTGGAAGAGGATGAGAGTTTGCATCATTAAGAACCAGAGGTTTTTATGTGCCGCTTAGCACATACCTGTTCTTGCTACTTGAGGTTGGTCACAAAGACCACCCACCATGCCCTGTGTCCAGCTAGCCTGGGTCTAAGGCTTCTTCTCAGACAGGTCCTTGAATTCATGAAACCTGGGGTTAGACCAGAGCAATAACCACCACCACTACAGCTCAGTGCTTTTTAGAAATACATCTTTATTCTTCCATGACAAGCAGATTCAGAAACAGCACTTTGAAGTTCTGTTGTGAAATCCTCAGGCACACTCAGGGCTAGCCTCTCCCTCCCTCATCTCTTCCTATGTGATTTTCTTCTAGCCTGTATATTTTGCTCTTTCCTCCTTCTGTATGAGATTCTAAATATCCACAAAAAGCCACTGGTATCATCCCAAGGAGCAACCAGAGAGGACCACATATAGTACCACATAGAAAGGAAGCAAAAAGGGAAATTAGAAAGGAGAGCTAGGATTTAGTAGGCATCTTGGGGAATGTCATCATATGGGTTGCGGTCTCTCTCCAAGCCACCAGCCATGACCCCAATTGCAGTATGAGAGAATGTGTGAAACTTGTTGTGGTTCTACATGTATGTGCCAGGCACGTATGTACTCAGATTACTTCACTGCTTCGATCTGAAACTGTCCAGGCTACAGAAAAAAGACATGACAGATGGTGACATACCTCCATGGGCATTTACACACAAGTCTATACCAGTGAGGAGTTACTTAGAGCTGGGGCAGGAGGGGCTGGCAGGAAGGTGGCTCACACATCACAACAGCTTTCTAAGTTGGATCTTTTTATATGTGATGTAACTATAGTCTCTCCACCTGACCCTCTGTCTTCAGGGGAGCCTCAGACCTGCTGGGCCCCAGATCAGGGTGAACAGTGATAGCCTGCTGATCACCTATCTAGTTGTATTCTCTCCACCTCTCAGGATATATCTGCCTGGACATGAGTAGAGTGAGGGATAGGATACCCTCTGTGAGCAGGTATAGAGCCTCACCTGAATCTCCCTGTCTCCTGCTCCAGCTCATTGATCTTCTGCTGTGCATAGTCTCTCACCATTGCAGCCAGTATGAGGCACAATTCCTTCTCATTGAGTGAAGCAGAACCCAGGTGGTTGTCCAAAATAGACCTAGAGAGAGGAAGCAAACCCAGTACAGGCTCTGAGCCTCTGCCTACTCCATCCTCAGGATAAGCAACCAGGTTTCCTCATTTCTGCCACTTCCCTTGAGGATGTGGCCACATCTTCAGTCAATGGATAGAACATGAGGCCAGCGTCTTTCTAAAAATGTTACTTGGCCAGGAGTCAGGCTCTTTTCTGATCACGAATTGCTTTGCTGGAACTGGATCATACAGGCTTGTCAAAGCTTATGGTGAGATTTTCAGGAATTTTATGTGCTTTGTGTAAGAGCCATTATTAAAAATTAAATAAAACATAGTTTGAATCAGAAAAATGATTTATTCCAATAAATATAATTGTATAAGGGTGAGAAACTAGATTAATAGATCATATATTAGAATTATTAACAACAAATTCATTGGCAAAGTAGTTAGCTGATTGGATGCAATTTATTTCCCAAATTGTAGTTGAATTCGATAAATAGGTTTCCTATGGATACAAATGTTTGGTAAAAGGCAATGAAAGCGTTCTGTGAGACTCAAAGAGGTATATGAAACTTACAATAAAGAGCATTGTATATCTTATTTCTATTTGTAAATTGTGTACAACACATCTTCAAATCGTAAAAACTTATATGTAGGCTTACATACATACAGTTTTTTCCCAAAGAGTGGCTGTTAAACATTCAGCACACCATAATTGAGAGCACAGAATTGTTTGATTTCAAGCACAGTGGGAGGAGATTGTGCTCCTGGCAGGGCTGTCTTACCTGAATGGTGCTGCCTGGAGGACACCTGCCTGGTACAGGACCAAGATGCCAAGAGCCAGAAAGGGAGAATACTTCCAGAAGCTCATGATTTCGATCTGCAAGGAAAAAATTACATCGCCCGTCCAGCGGTAACACATCCTAGGTCTCCGTTGAGGACAGCCTTGGAGCACCCTGTCACAACAGCGTTTTCCTATAACGCAACTCATAGCGTGGGCTTTTTTTTTGCTCATACCTAGTGGCGCTGTAGGGAAAGGTAGGTAGAGAGGGGAATTTCTCTGTGGTTGAAATCGATGAGAAACTGAAGAACCAAATTCAGCTCCATTATTTATCAAAGAGACCCCTGTAGAATCAAGCTTAGCAGAGTCTTAAATTGAGACCCAGGACTTAAACCGGGGAAAAAAAACTCCCAGTTTGTGTTTGTGCCCTGGGTCGTTGAGCTTATTTGCTACCCATTTACGTTGGAGCAGGTTCCGAACCCATTTCTGGGAGACCACTAGGCAAGACACCAAATCCGTGAGCACACAGTCTGCAGAAAGCTACTCCTGCATCCTGTTCCGTGCACAATGCCTAGGGATCTCCAGCGTCAGAAATTGTAGGTCTAAGCAGCAAGAGACAGCGAGAGTGAAGCCCAGCTCTGCACAGGAAGAGGCGACCAGGGTGTCCCCGAACTGAGACTGTTCAGGGTTACCTGGAATAGCAGTCCGGGAAGAATCGCGGACTGACAGAGACAGTGAGTGAAGAGACCCAGACAAAAGTGGACAGAGACACTAAGACTGTCAGGGAGATCAACTGAGAGGAGAGAGAGAGAGGGCGGCAAGGAGAGGGAGAGATAAGTAGAATCACACAGCTAAGCAGGAGTCTTGGGGCTTACCTGGCAGCAGGTAGCAGGTGGCTTGGAGCTGAGGCAGTGGCAGCAGTGGCAGTGTTCCTGTCAGGCAAGAGCACGGTGGAAGTGGCCGCGATTCCTCCCAGCACCAGCAGCTCTTTTTATTCCCGCTGCTGTGGGTCTAGGGTGGTCCAGGAGCTCCAGGCAACCAATGAGGAGAAAGATCCGGTGTCTCGGATGGATTGTGTCACCACTTGCGTCCAGAACCTGCAGGATCCAGAAAGATGATCCCACTTGTATTTGCATTGAGGTCATTAATGGAGCGGGGCGGGGGGAGTGGTGGGGACCAAGAGGAACACCCACGAAGTGAGCGGGATTTTGAGGACAGTTTGACGTAAAGTAAATTTCACCTGTTCAGTTTCATTCCGTTTTGAAGGTTTTAAACAGGTGCCCCACTCCATCCCCAGCCAGCCCTGTGGTCTTTGTAGGGAAGGATCCAGGATTGCAGGGACTTTTGACTCCCCCAAGTCTGACTCTAGACCCCCATGCAAGTGAGGCTTGGAAGATTAATGTGTAGCAAGCAATGTTGATTCTGTGCCCAAGTAGGGTGTCTATTTCAGGCAGCTGGAATCACCCACAGAGGAGCAGGGCTTGTTACGGGAAGCAAGAGATGGAGCTGGGAGCAAGAACTTTGTCAAATTGATCTTGATTCCATCTGTACCAATTCCAGGCGGTAGGATTATGAACAAATAACTTCTCAGTGTCTCAATATAAAGGTGACCCTGAACATGGGTTTGAAATACGCAGGTCCAATTATACTTGGAGTTTTTTCAATTGATCCCGCGAAGTTCAGTTGTACTGTTCGGTATAATTGATCGCGGTTCAACTGACCTGCGCAGTTCATGCATGCGCGCAGTTCAAACCCGTGTTGTTCCAGGGGCGACTCCAAGGTTGGGAATCTGAGTACGCGTAGGGCCGACTGTAGTTATACATGGAGTTTTGACCACACAGGAGGTCGGCATCGCTAATCGCCATGTTGTTCAAGGGTCAACTGGACTCATCTTTGAAATGTGAACCATATTCCCATCTTGAAGGAATGACATGATTAGTAGTCATGTGCTACCTGCCCCCGCCCCTTCGCCCCCAGGCAGATCGGGATGTGGAAGAACTTCCGGACCACGTAGGAATTCCTTAAGATCGCGATCCATACTATAGGATTCTCCATCTTGTGTGGCTGCCTGGACGCGAGCTGGGTGGTCTGCCATGTGGGTAGAAAGAATCAACGATCCGCTAAGTCACATAGGGAAGGAGCAAAGCATAGATGCTTACCCAGACTCCAAGCCGCCCCTAGCCCTCTCCTTTTCTACTCTGCCATCCATCGCCTTTTACACATCTGCCTGCTGGAGCTATATGCCCAACTGTCACTGCTTCCGGTAGCTGTTTGCCAAGGTGTCCCAACGGCGTTCAATTCTGGACCTGTACCTTCATCTACCGCACTACAGTTCTCCACTAGAGAGCAGGGCAGGCTTGACGGAGATCGAAAGTCCCTACAGAGACGAAAACTCAGTCACTTCCAGTCATACTCTTCCACACAAACTTGTTATTGCCCACTCCCCAGAGCACAAGCACCCGCAAAACCATACTGGCACGCAAGGACATCCGAACGGGTTCATGCCAAATCGCACCCCAAAAGTGTGCTTCGGTGCTTCTCATGTGGTCATATCCACAAACCGGCATGACGGTGACCTGTTCGCATCATACCTGTCCTCACTCTCAAGAATAAACGTGCTCCATAACACCCGATTATGCAGCACTTCGACCCTCTCACACCCTGCACAGCTAGTTTCAGGACTCTTCAGCCTAAGGTTTCCGCTCCGAGCCTGCCCGGAAGGTCCCGTGTCCTGACTTGGGACCTCAGCGGGTCGAATGCAGAGAAAGCAGCTTCTCACTATCCCCAAGATCTCTGAGTCTGAGCGTGCAGCACGCGAGCCGCAGCACCTTGTACAGAGAGTCCCAGTGCGGCGAGCACAGCAGAAGTATCAGGGGGCTGTGGGAATCAGTCATGGATCCCAGCTAGGTGGTTCACCCAGGCGGAAAGAAACTAGCCCCGCGTGCGCCATAAGTGACCCGACCCACCCATCCTCACCCCAGTCCTCGGTCTCCAGAAGCCTCAGCATGCCCTAGGACTCATCTGCCTCTCATTGCTTCCCTTTCCAGACTGTTGAAACAGGGACACCTAACTTCCAAGATGCCTTTACTTAACCTTCTTCCTTAGTAACTTGTTGGCGCCACTGCCACAGGGAATAAAAGCTTGAGGCTAGGGAACTGGGTGTGTGCAACTTGCTCTCCGCAGGGCAGACTGGCAAGGCAGCAGGGAACCAGAAATGAAAGAACTGCTAGGTAGGACACAGATGTGCATCAGATAAAGAGCAGGGAAAGGCAAGTGAAGCAAGGGGCAGGGCTCAAGGTGGTGAATTCCGGGTTCAGTTGTCCTGTAGCCTGGAAGCACACAGCTGCCATTGAGACCCACGTCCCTAGCTTCCGAGCTCAGCACTTTGAGTCCTGAGCCCTGACCGAGGCTTTTTGTGCAGAGTTGCAGGGCCAAATTGGCAAAGGCAGCATACTAGGTACATTGTGGCATAGATATTGGGCATTGCCATTTGAGGCTGTTATAGGTGAGTCTTTGCTCTCAGGTGCCAAATACTAGAGATTTCTAACATGTGAACCTTCTGAAATCATTTGTAGGGGTGTGTGTCTGTAGATTGAATTTTCCTGAGGGAAGAATATTGTCTTTCACCAGTGCAATAAAGACAGCAAATGGTTGAGAAATGACTATTCTGTAAGACAATTTCCTGACCATATCCCTTGGGGGGCTCAACTCTACCCCTGATGGTCTTCAGCTTTCAAAGCCAACATTCATCCCTCACTCTGAAATCTTTGGTGGTTACAAACCAAGGGCTGGTGGTGTGGGGCAAGGGAATCAGGGTCTGCCCCCAAAAGGTGCTAGGGTGGCCCCTCCACAATTTTAAACTTTATTTTAAATGTCAATCTCTCCAGAGAGGGATGGACTGAGATTAACTCATCCCTCAAGCACTTTTAATTTGTAAAAACTTTCTCAAGTTGGTGGGTCGGGGTTGGGGGGGGGGATATAAAAAAATTCTTTTCTTTGGCACTTAGTACCATATCTGGTATACTAGTACACACTCAGGCAATATTTGTTGAATGAGTGGAAATTAATTAATTGTGGCACTTTCACCAGCCATGTCACTATTTCAAGGCTCTAATTCCAGCACACAGAAAATCTGGACCTAGTTAGGTAGAGCAGCATTCTGCCTGGATTCAGAAATTATGAGCACAAACATTTCAGTGAGACTCCTTTCATTTTACTTAGCACAGCAGGGTTGGTCTCCTGATAGAAGTTTCCAGAAATGACACAGGAAAACAAGGATGATTGGAGGGCTCTTCTGAAAGATTAGGGTCTCCTGGTGTGAAATACAAAACCATTCCTCTGAACCCATCCCTAATTTACTGAGTTAACTCAAGGATGTTTAGACTTTGGCACATGTGGATTCTTTAGACTGCTTCCAGCTATCTCTGAAACTTCTCTGAACTTCAGTACTTGAAACAGAGCATGATCTAGTGAAATTCACCAAGGACAATATGAATTTTAAAATAGTACTTGACTTATTTGGCCCTTGATTTCACAACTGTTCAACCTGAAAATTCGTATCAGTTGTAAACAATTTAGTTTGAAAAATTTTTTTCAACGTTTTCATAAACTCTAACTGTAATATTTATTTCTATTCTTTTAAGTTAGATTCCTGTGTTTTTTTTTTTAAATTTAAAAATTTTTTAAAAGATGATTTATCTGAGTGTTCCAGTGTCCCATATCTGGTTGAAAATTCTTTTGTGAGTTTCCATGCAATTAAGTGTTACACCTAAAGACTTACTCCTTTAATTCCATACAATTTGTGTGTGATATAGACTCAAGAAAAACAACAAAACTACAAATAAAACAACTGTATTATCAATAGCAACAACAACATAAATGCATTCTCTTTAGCCTAGGGAAAATTTGGAGCTGTTAAATTAACTGGAGAATTTCAACTGAAAATTGATTCTGCTGTGTTTCACATGTGAGTTTAGAAGTCATAATAAATAAAAACAAAATTGACTAAAAAAAATTCAGCAACTCTCCCAGGACTCCCCAAAGAGGTGAGGACCTAAAGGGCAAATTGCTGCCCCCAAGTTTGGAAAAACAGGTAAATATAGAAAGTAATGGTTTATCGAAGCAGACACTTACAAGGGCAAACCTTACCTGGAACCAGTGGCAGGGTAGGAAAATCTGAATAATATAACTGATGAATTGCTCAGGCTCAGTATGGACAACTCTGAAAATTAAAAACTCCTGGGGCACCTAGTCAAAGTTGAGGGCTGGGGAGGATACGTTATAAGAGATTTTTTTTTACCTCCGCAAGCTCTTCCAAGTTCTTACAGTAAATATGAAGGGAAAATCCCCTGGTGCTTCCAGGAGGGAGAGGAGAAAAGGAACCATTTTGAAATATACCAGAGGATTCTGCTTTTCTTAATAAGGCCAGCCCTCAGGAGAAACTAGTTAACCAGAGCCTAACTTGCTGGGGTATTAATTATCAGAGCCTAACAGACCTGGGGTAAGGAAAATTCCCACTTATATCCAGTTCTAGCCTTCCAAGTGGGAGAAAAGAACTCTCTATTTTAGCATACTCTAGCCACCTAAGGTGGGAGAAAATAACAAGAAACACTTGTGAAGTTTACAGTCCAGACATATACACTCATTGAAGACTGAGGCCTTCGATGGGCTTATTAATATGCTGAATACAGCTGAGGAAAGAATCTCTGAGCTTGAGGATTTTTCAATATAAACTTCCAAAACTGAAAAGCAAACAGAACAAAGACTGAAAACAAAAAAACAAACAAACAAAAACAATAGAACAGAATATCCAAGGACTGTGGGACAACTATGAAAAGTGTAACATGTATAATGGGAATATTAGAAGGAGAAGAGAGAAAGGAATAGAGGAAATATTTGAAACAATAATGACTGAGAATTTCATCAAATTACTGTCAGATATCAAGCTGTAGGCTCAGAGAACATCAGTCAAGATTAATGCCAAAAAATGACAACTGGGCACATCACTTTTTAAAGATAAAAAACAAAGAAAAAGAAATATTCTGAAAGAAACTCAAAGAAAAAACACCTTACCTATAGAGAAACAAAGATAAGAATTATATCCAACTTCTTAGAAACCATGTAAGCAAGAAAAAACAGATGAAATATGTAAAGTGTTGAGAGAAAAAAGATTCACTAACCTAAAATTCTGTACACTGTGAAATTATTCTTCAAACAGAAAGGAAAAATAAAGACTGTCTTAGACAAGCAAGTATTAAGGAATTTGTTGCCCAGTAGATTTGCCTTGCCAGAAATGTTTTTAAAAAAGTTCTTTACAAAGAAGAAAAGTAATAAGGTCAGTAACTTGGATCTACATAAAGCAGAGAAAAGCATCAAAAAAAAAGAAAATAAAAAATTTTATTTTTTAGATTTTTAATTGATCCAACAGATAATAATTTGTTCAATATAATAGTAGTGATATATTCAATAATGTATACTTATATATAGCACATATCTATATATAAATGCTTAGGTATGATATATATAAATAAAATGAATGACAGAAATTATATGTGGGACAGAAGGGAAGAATTCAGATTATTTTGTTATTTTAAAGTACTCATACTACCCATGAAGTGATATAGTGTTATTTGAAAGTGGACTTGGATTAGTTGTAAATGTATATTGAAAATTCTAGGGCAGCCACTAAAAAAGATTTAAAAAAGAGGTAACCAATATGCTAAGTAAGGAGAGAAAATGAAATGATATAAAATGCTCAATTAAAACTACAAATGGCAGAAGAAGAGTGGAAGACAAAATAAGAAACAAGAACAAGTGCGAAAAATAGAAATGGTCACAAATATGGTAGATATTAATCTAACTATATCAATAATCACTTTGAATGTCAATGGTTTAAGTGCATCAATTAGAAGAGAGAGATTGAGTGTATAAAAAAATCAAGACTCAAGTATTTACTGTCTGCAAGAAATTCTCTTTAAATATAAAGACACATACAGATTAAAAGTAAATGGATGGAAAAAATATTTACCATGCTAACACTAATTGAAAGAAAGAAGGAGTAACTATAATAATTTCAGATAGAGCAGACATCAAAGCAAAAAAATTTATCAGGGATAAAAAAGGGCATTATGTAAGGATAAAGGCATCACTCGTAAAGAGGACATAATACTCCTTAATGTGCATGTACTTAATCACAGAATGTCAAAATACATGAGGCAAAAACTTATAGAACTGCAAGGAGAAATAGATGAATCCACTATCATAACTGGAGACTTCAACACCCCTCTATCAGAAATGGACAAATCCAGCAGGCAGAAAATCAGCAAGAACATAGTTGAACTCAACAATAGCATCAATCAACTGCATATAATTGACAACTATAGACTACCACATCATCCAACGGCAACAGAATACACATTCTTCTCCAGCTCACATGAAACATTCACCAAGATTGACCATGTTCTGGCCATAAAATACACCTTAACAAATTTAAAAGAATAGAAATCATACAATACTTGCTCTCAGACCATAATGAAATTAAACTATAAATCAGGAACAGATAGATATTGGAAAATTCCAAAATATGTGGAGATTAAACAATACACTTTTATATAATACATGGGTCATTGAAGAAATCACAAGAGAAGCTTAAAAATATTTTGAGCTAAATGAAGCAAAAGCACACCTTATCAAAACACAACTATGTGACATTCTGAAAAAGACAAAACTAAGGAGAAGATAAAAATAATGAGTGATTTCCAGGGGCGAGGGTGGGAAGAGGGATGAACAAGTGGAGAAAAGAGGATTTTTCACTACACATTTGTGTAAACCCATAGCATATACAACAGCAAGAGTGAACCCTAAGGTAAACTATGAACCTTGGGTGATTATGATATATCAGCATAAGCTCATCAATTGTAGCAAATGTACTGCTCTGGCAGTACATTTGTTAATCCTGGGGGAAGCTATGCCTGTGTGAGTGCAGGGAGAATACGGCAAAGCTCTGTACCTTCCTCTCAATTTTGCCATGACCCTGAAAATTCTCTAAAAAAACAGTCTTAAAAAAATGTATTGTACTTTGTAAAAGGGGCAGAAATCAAAAATTTCCATCAGGGATATTACTGACGAACTGTGGGAAGAGATGTGAAGCTTCTGAATCAGTTCCCTAAAACATGTTTAGAGTTTAATAAAGCCCCTGCCGGGGAAGGAGGATAGAATTGGCTGCCAAAGACAGGCAGGAAGTGAACCCTGCTGGGGATTTTGCTGAGACCTTTAAACAGGTGGATCTCCTTAAACATTAGAGGAAGAAGATGTCAATGCTTTATTAATAACCTAGGTATAAAATTATCTGAAAGATGTTTCATGTGAAGTTAGTATGAAAATTTATATATAAAGCAAAGCAAAAACAATATGTATTACAACAACCACTAATTGAGTTCCAGCTGTATGCCAGTCACTTCATATACAGTATCTCTCATAATCTTAAGAGTTTAATAAAATGAGTATTATCTTTGTTATATAGGCAAGGAAATAAGGAATTTGGCTTGACTTAATTAGATTTTCCATGTGCCTTTGAGGCTCTGAGATATTTGAACATGGCTTATCTCTCTGGCTACAACTGGTAAAATGTCTGCTCCCTTGGCATTGACCCAGAGAGAGACATGGGCATCTCTGCCTGCTTTGGGGCTAATGTGATTTGTAATGAGAGGCTCAATGACCAAGCATAAATAATTTACAATTCCTGGCCCAATCTTTGGAAGATTGGCAATATTGTAGCAAGAAAATAAATGTTAGTGCTGCCATTTAAGATAGGTAAATTGCTAAAAAATAAATTTAAAAAAAACCTATTCATAGCAACATTCATAAAATAACAATTTTAAGTACTTCAATTCAGTGTTCAAACAAACACAAATCCAAATGACTAAACTTCTTGTATTTTGCATTATACGTTGTTTCACCTTGTCTGAAATCGTGGTGTATTTTGTAGAGTGTTTCACTTGCCAGTGAATGGGGTGGGGCAGAGGGGAAGGGGTTATTGGAAAGAGTGCTGGAAGCCAAGACATAGGGTTCTAATTCCTACCCCTAACACAAAGGGTGTGACTTTGAGGAACTTATTTGGGCCTCTATTTCCACATTGTCAAACAAATGTGTTGAATTGAGAGATTCTGACATTCCTTTCTAATTCTGATATTCTACAAATATGTGCTGGAAACTTTGTGCAGAGTTCACAATACTTTTTAGGTCACTATTTGACTTCTTTCACTTACTATCCAGTGCAATCTCTCCACCTCCAGATCTGCCATTGAATCACATCCTCAAAGTTCCTTTTGCTATGTAAAAGTAATACATTCACAGTTTCCAAGGGAGCCCTCCTGAATATGACCCATGTGACTGTATTTACTCCTGAGGCAGGTTGTATCTAGAAATCACGAAATATCAAGTATAAAATGTTCCTCTCTTACCAAATTCCAGTTTATTAAGTGTCCTTCAATATCCCCATTCAGATATGCTACAGAAAAAGGGACCTATTGAGCCAACTGGTGTCACATTTGATGAAACTCCAGTAGGGGTGGGGAAAGCCATGCTTTACCATCACATAACTCCAGGGCTTGGCAGATGATTATGATGCTACTAAACCCTAAAGTTGGTGACTGGACTTTGAGCTCTGTGCCTTAAATGCCCCTGTTAGACTCCTTTGACAATAATCAAACGGCAAGGCTTTTAATTAAGTAAGCACTGGAATAAAACCCACCTGAAAAAGCCTACTTTTTTTTTTTTTTAACCTGTATCCAGTATTTAGAGACTGCACTGGAGTTGAGCAGGCAATAGGGAACTGTTAAAACATGTGGGAGTGCACTTGAGTTCTGGAACTTTCCACCTCCCACGCCTGGGGAAACTTTCTGGTGTGTTTCTGCTCCCAAGAGAATGTGATGATTATTCACACTCTGGCTTGTGGGCCTCTGATGTACAATTTTCTGCCCCCTCATTGGGACATAACGACTGCCTTTAGAGCCTAGAATCAAAGATACCACATCAGTGGATTTTAGGTCAGACAAGGAATAAGAAAGGCATTTATGGCAGAAGGAAGAAATGGGATTTCATGTCCCTGAATTTTGCTGGCCTCTCATTCTTGGAAAATGAGAGGCCCTAACTGACTTTCCTGCAGAGTGGAGTTGACTTGCCCTAAGGCCTGCTCTTCCCATCATCCCACAAGCACCTTCTTTGCTGTAGGTACCAGGAGAAAGTTCCTTGCAAAGTCCAGGGGGCATTTTAGGGTGTCTTCAGCTGCCAGGGAAAGAATTAAGTGTGGTAGAGGAGGGTCAGGCTGGTTACTCTGAGGGGTGGACAGACTCAACTGGCGATGTCAAGGAATTACTCCAAATGGGTTCCTCTTAGATGATTAAAATTTTCCCTTGGCTCAAACTCACAGGATCCAGAACTCCTCTTTCTCTGGCTGAGTATTCCATGAAGAAGAGGGATAGAAATAGGAATCTTGCCACTGCATCAGAAAGCTCCTTACAGAGACAACTCCCTTAGGGCACTGTCTGGGAATCAAAAGGTGCATTTAAGGGGATTTCCTCTATAACTGGAGCCCACCTGGGACTGGGGAGAGTATGGCCTTGGGGTCTTATACAACTGGATTTGAATCTTGGCTCTCTTGACCACTTACTGTTCTTGAGCAGATAATAACCCCCCTGAGCCAGAGTTTCTCAACTAGTAAAATGGGGATTATAAAAACTACCTCGCAGGTAGTTTTGTGTCTGGTCTTTAACTTTATGTTAAAGACCAGACACATTACCTGGCATAGAGCAGATACTTAAGAGTAGTGGCTATTATTATTATTATTATTATAACAAAAGCTTATCCTTTCAAGTTCCAAATTATATTAGCTTAATACAGTACTTTAAATGAAATCATGACACACTCCTCTGTTTTCTTAGAAGAAGGCTATCTATGTCTTTAAATCTCAAAGTAAAATCAGTTGTCAAGGCTACAACAAGATGAATCTGCCTCCCCCAAACCTCGGAGATCTATGCCTGGCCATGTTGTAGCGTCACTGCCCAGTAGGATTAATGAAAATTATATTAAACACCTACACGTTGCCTGGCATGGAATAGGCATTGCTCCTATACTCCTATACTCCTTAAAAAGAATATACTGAATATAATTTTAATCTTTTCTTGAAGATTCATTGACACTATTATAAAAATATTACTTAATGTGTTGGCATGAATATAATGCTGTTCTCAGGAGCTATAAGATATGTAGGGCCAATAGCCCCAAACTAGATAATATCACACTTTCTTTTTGAGGTCCAATTCTAAATAATTTAATGTTTCATATCTTCTCATCAGATTGTCAACTATTCCTTCTTGCTGGTGTCTTTGTAACTCTCTTTTGGAACAATCTACCTACTCCCATGCAGAATGGTATGGGAACAACAGGCCACTGAGTGCATAGACATTGAATGCAAACCTATACAAACTGGTCAAGAACTATAGAAAGGGTAATTTAGGACAGCTACTAAACTAACCTGTACTCAAGAGAATAGAAACAAAACTTGTCAGAATTATGTGTAAACACAGAGCAAATAGATAAGAGTGAGTATTTATGAGTCATGGTCAGGAACTTCACGGTCTTTTATAACAATGGCTTCAACTAACTTGTGCTCAGGGAAACACAGAAAATAGTCAAACAAGTTAAAGCTAAGCATGAATGAAGAGCCACAGACATGAGTGGGAACTTAGTGATGGTCACTATGGCAGTAGTGAATTGTTGTGACACGTATTTCAGTTATCCAGAGGCAATTTTCTTGGTCTTTCTTCTCAGCCTTGTTTGGTTGAAGGGAGATCTGCAGGAAGGGATGCCTGATGAATGGGTGTTTTCATAGTTTCTTTCAGAAGGCAAGGTCATGGTGGAGACAAAGTGCATGATGTGGTAAGGGCTCAATGATCCAGGCAGGCTGCGATCTTGTGAGGATTGTCTCCCTGGATAATAGGACGCTGAGGACAAGAATATATTTCCAGAAAAATATGTAGTTGGTCCTTGGAGCTTTCAAACGTAGGGAGCCCACAAGACACTTTCACCTGATGCTGCCTCTCAGTATGAGTCCTGCAGGGTAATTCCCAAAGGGCAAGAAAGAGGCTCTCTCTTGAGCACTGCACTACTGTTCTCTATTGAAATTGTTACTGTTCTGCACATAGACATGTCAGAGCCTTGAACAGGTATTGACATCTCTCCAGGCACCCATTCCAGCCTTCATAATGAAGATGGGATCCCTGCCATGCAACGGTGAAATTCTTCACTTCCTGTTCCACCAAGCCTCCCTGTTGTGATCAAATCCATAGACAAACAACATTGATTGTTTTCCGTCACTCTAGGAGTAAATACAGTGAGTAATTTCTCTTTGCTGAGCAGCAAGAGACCATGATAAATGGTGACAGGGAACAGCTCTGTGTTCTGAGAGACTTTTAGTGATTCCTGAGGACATCCCCACCCTGCCACTCGCTATCCCCAGGGGACTGTGGGGGCGGGGGAGGAGGCATCTCATCAGTGTTCTTAGTCAGATTGGTTGAGTCATGGGTCCAGCTCTCCTTTGTCAATGTAACCAAGGGAAGAATACCAATGAAGTAATGCTCTTTAATTCAAATGAACTGGAGATTATTTACAGAATAGAAATAAATCTTTTTTGAAATTAAAAAATGATCTGACCAAGGATCTTCTCCTGAGGGATGACTGTGGCTAGACTAGAGTCTACTAACACGGATTTCAGGCAAAGATGACCTCAAGATTATTCTTTTTGGATCATCTCCCACCTCCCACTGTCTCTCTCTTCACCTAAGGTCCAATCTGAATTATGTTCTCATGGGAATTTTCTAGTCGCCTTACCTTAGGCTGTTATTTGCCATTTTAACAAAGTCTTGAAAAAGGCCTTATCTTGGAATATCAAGCAGCTTGACAAGTGAAGAAATCCTCATTTGGCATTGTTGTGTAGAACTCTATTATTATATAAGCCTCTATAATTAATTGCCGCCCAAACGATTTACTGTATTAATTCATGAACATAAATAATATGAGCTCAATCAGCTTAATGAATCTAGCTATATTTGTAGGAATGTGTTGCTGAAGATGTCTAAATCTCACTGAAACCATAGTCTAAAAACCTAGGAAAAGTTGACACCTTCTAGTGGTCAAAATATCAAAGACAAAAGTAGATATATGTCTTATTCTATTCAGGTTGCTTTAATAGAATACCATACTCTGAGTGGCTTAGAAACTACAGAATTTATTTCTCACTATTCTGGAGGCTGGGATATCCAAGATCAAGGCACTGGCAGATTTGATGTCTCGTGAGAACCCGCTTGCTGGTTCAAAGGTGGCTGTCTTCTCACACGACAGAGGGGGCAAAGGAGCTCTCTGGGGCCTCTTTTATAAGACACTAATCCCATTCATGAGAGCTCTACCCTCATGACCTATTCACCTCCCAAAGGATCCACCTCTAATACTAACACATTGGGGATTAGGTTTAAACATGAATTTTGGAAGGACACAAACATTCAATTTATAGCAGCATAGACCTATGGGAAAATAAGAACAAAACCAGTTGGGTAATCATGGGTTATGCCTAACATCCCAGTGGAGCTATTAATACCACCTCTTTCAGTCTTAGAAAGATACCAGTATGGACAATGTCTCAGTGCATTTGTGCTGTCACAACAAAATATCACAGACTGGGTAGCTAATCATCAACAGAAATTTATTTCTCACACTTTTAGAGCCTGGAAGTTCAAGATCAAGATGCCAGCGTGGTCAAGTAGGAACTCATTTCCTGGTTAACAGAGGACTGTTTTCTCGCTGTGTCTTCGCATGGTAGAAGAAGCTAGGGATCTCTCTGGATCCTCTTTTATAAGGCAATAATTCCATCCATGAAGTCTCCATCCTCATGACTTAAGTATATTCCAAAGGCCCCACCAACTACTTTTATTACATTGGGCATTAGAATTTCAGCATATGAATTTGGGGAGGAGTGGGACACAAACATTTTAGATCATAGCAGACAGAAAATTCTATTATTGACTAATATACCATTATCAGTCTAATGCATATGGTCAATTAGCAGAAACTCTGTGAAGGTATCATCATGAGATGAGGCCTAGAACTATAGAAGATAGAAAAGATAGACTGCACTGGAGGTAGAAGGAGGAGAGAAGACAGATCTCATAATAGATAAAGTTGCTGATAGACAGTCCTTTTCTTTAGTCCCTATGCAACAGAATCTATCACACCTCTGACATCTGACATATGAGAGATGTGTGAAATGTTTGAATGAGAGTGCATCATTTGTTAAGATACATACATTGTTAACATTATTCAGACTTTACCAAGTGTAATTTCTTAGCTGCTAGGAATAGAGAAATGAACAAGAAAAGGATTCTGCCCTCAGGAAATACTAGAGCTATCTCAGCATGTATTAACAAGCCCTCCTCAACTTCGGAGTAATTTTCACAAGCCCCAATTACAGGAAAACCTGACTCCTCAAATCATTTCCCTTAAGCAATCTACTATATATTCAGAAAAAATTTTTTGAACTTTTGATATATTTATAAAAGCAAAAGAATATCAAGATGAAATGGAAAAGTTTCAGGAGACCATCTAGAACTTTTTCTGTCTAATGAACTTAAAATTTTCTGTATCGATGTAAATGTTCTGTACTTGTGCTATCTGATGCTGTAGCCACTGGCCACATGTAGTTATTAAACACTTGACATTGGCTAGGGCAACTGAAAAACTGGTTTTTAAATGTTATTCAATTTTATATAAATTGAATGTTATTCAATTAAATATAAATTGTCACATAGTTAGCGGGTACCGTTTTGGACAGCACGGATTCTAGACCTTTTTTGTCTTGACTGAAATAGTCAAAGTTTCAGCTGATTTTTTGTTCTTTTCACTTGATGTTTGGCATTGTGGGGATATATACCATATATCCTAAATAAAAGTGGGTAAATAACAGGAAATGGTGATTCACCAATCTCCATAGTCAATGGTAGAATGTATTTATTTATTCACTCAGTCGAAAGAGATTTATTGAGCATTACTGTGGCCTGGGCACAGTGATGGGATATAATGTATGTGGATTTGCCCCTGAGGAATCATAGGGTCTTAGGATAAATAATTCGTCAGCACTGGTTATAGTATCATTTGGTGCCTGTGTTGGTATATTTTTTCCTAATCTCCTTCCCTTTCTCAGATACCAAATCTGATGTATCAGAAACTTCTGGCTGCTTAAGCCTTAAAGTAAACAGAGTTCAGGCAATATCTCTGTATTGTAAAAAGAAGACTTCTAATGTCCTGATGTGACTGAGAATATAGAGTATTTAATTTCCTGTCCAGTAATGAAAAATATTGAGAAGCCTATGCAGGAGAGATTAAGAGACATTTCTTGTGCAGATTAAACTCACTGGTAAGGCGTTATTTACAGAAATAAGTAAAAAAATTTCAAGAATATGACAGGGATTTTATCTGTTTTCTTTTCTAATATCTGTATTTTGGAGGAAGATGTAATGATACTCCAGAGAGCACAGCAATTTGCCCTCTGGAACCATCAAACATTGCAGATGTGATTATGTAAGACTACTTAAAAATGGTCATATATCTATACCTTTCTGGTCAATCACAATTTCTGGTTATTCTTTTTTAAAAAGGTTTGTTGTCGTTGTTGTCGTTCATACATATGTATGTAACTCACGTGTGTCAAAGTTCTCCAGCCTCTTGCGGTCATTCTTTAATATAAAAATAAAAATGACTTAAGCTTTTATTCTGTATAACAGGAAGTTCTAATTTTAACATGTCCTTCCTTTTTAGTTTAACTTCCTTTATTTAATTTTTTTGTATTCCATAGTCATGTTCCTTAAAAGGATTAGAAAAAGAGAAAGAAGCAATCACATCAAACACAAATCCACCTGAATGGGAGGATTTTGTTAATTTTTTTTAATGGGCTCATTTTACACATACTTCTTTTAATCTTGCTCTTCTCACTTAACAATACTTAATAGAAATTCTTCCAGGTCACCTGGAAAACCATCTAATTCATTATTTTTAAGGTTGGATAATATTCTATAGCAGAGGTTCTCAAAGTTAATAATACCCTTACTGGCTCAGTAATCCCCACTCCCAGCCCCCAACAGCATCTACAGGACAAAAGAAAGGCGAACCACTTCTACTTATTAAATAGTTAGGTCTTTACGACTTAAAGTATTTATGTTCTAGCAATTTAGCAGCCATTAGAAATAACAATACATGTAAATTGGAAGAAAATGTAGCATTTTAATTTAATTCTAAAACAATCACCATTACTAAGAGTATGCACGTGCCTTTGGGTATCGCACAACTTTTCAAACTTTGAAATCAGATCAGACATCACTACCTTCAGAGTCATTGCCCATTCCACATAGATTGTGTGTGTGTGTGTGTGTGCGTGTGTGTATGAGTGATATTTTATATCACAGAAAGTGCCAGCTTCTTAAGATATAACATTGGTAAAAGGGAAAGAGCATGATCTAATTATCGAAACTATCAATTACCTCAAGCTGTAAGTAGTTCATGCAATGTCCAACAAATGTCAAGTATTAATGTTTTTTTAGAAAATTTTAAGAATCTCATGGTGCCCCTGTGAGTTTGCTGCAGTGTTCCAGGCCCCATCACTAGGCAATTTGAGAAATATAGATCTATGGTATGGATGTTTAAATCTTAAAAGCAAAAATAATATGGAATATTTGAGTTTTAGCTGTATCTGTCCTGTTCATGCAATATCTAATTGATAGGTAATGTTGTTTGGATCTCCTTTTATTTCTTTAGCTTTAAGATTTCTATTTTCCTTTTAGTCTGTGTACTCTTGTTTTAGCCAATTCATGTTTATTAAGTAGTTCTATAAAACACTTGCAGGTAATTTGTTTCCATATCTCAAGCTATGTTTCTTTTTCCAGACTGGATTCTTTGACAGTTCTTGCTTACTTTCTGGACTGTTTATTTTCTTTGAGTGAATTCTTCTTGGTATCTCTCTCACTATATTTGAGAATTTTCTTCCTCTTGACTGAAGTTTAAATATTTCTTTCCATCACTTTTCTGAAGCCTATTTATCTCTTGAGTCTTGACCTAGATGTTAGTTAGTTAAAGAGGATTTCTTTTATTTTCCAAGATAAATTAGGTTTCCACTGTTATTCTTTCTCCCAGAAGTCTGGTCTTCCCCCTAATATCATTTATTAGAATGTGTAATTTTGACCATGATTTCAAAAAGAAAGCATCTTACAATTTTGAAGTAATTTCCTCCCTTCTCGCGAAAGGTCTATTAGAGCCCTCAAAGTTTTTTATTTTTATTATTTATTTATTTATTTACTCATTAGTAGTATCGACCTTGTAACTAGCTTGTCACTTGTTGAATAAAAAATAATTACTGTGAAATTTTCAACTAATCTTAAGAAAAAGTAACTGCTTTATAAACCACACAGATGATATAGCTTTTTTGGAGCATGATTAAATGCCTAAAGGTCATTGGAAGGATATTGATTCTGCTGGCTTCTTTCTTTAATCCTTTTAATTAAAGCTCTTACCAAGTGCTAAATGATCACCTCGATACCACTTAACTAAAGAGTGTTCTCAGAGCATCACAAAAAAGATGATCAAAAGGATAAAGACTGATGGATAAAACAAACACATATATATATGTAGGTATATAACTATTTTTTTATTTTGTGCTTACTGTCATTAGCACAACTTAAGAGTTGTGGGCCAGATAAAGCATGATAAAAATTTACATGCTGGAGGAAAAGGCGTTAAAATATCTTTAATTATATATCTAGAGCCAACGGAAAAGAATTTGAAGACTAAATGCCAGATTCATTCAGGCAGAAAAATGATTATTTGACTCCAACTTAGATAAAATGTTTCGAAATACCACCTACCAAAACTGACTCACTAAAAGGGCTGTGCATATCTGAGGAAAAATACAATTATTTTGGAAGCAAAGAATAGCTTTTATTTACTATGATTCATTCTTCTTAGAGCAGCGTAAAAACTTTTGGGATGCAAAAGTTTATTTAAAATATTTGATGCTGGTATTGAGAAAATAAATGTCTAAAGATTGTGTTAAAAAAACTTATGGCAAGTCAAAGGATTTCCAGTTATCTGTTTTCAACAAAATCGAAAAAGGATCTAATAGAGATGCTATCTTACAAATCATTACAAATATTTTTGAAGCTAGATTGCTAGGTACTTTCTGGCATTTAACTCAGAAATAGTTCAAAGAATTGTGATATTGCTGTGACAAAATTTCTTCTATTCCCACTCATTTTTTAGATGTGTCTAAACTTCAAAAATTGAAATAGAATCACTGCTGAGCATTTTTACATTTTAGTAAAAAGTAAGAATGGCCCATATTTACTGGAACTGATTAAAAAATATCCTTTCCATCTTATTAAGAGATTCATTTCCAGTAAAAATTTATTTAATAATTATTTTTAAAATATAACAAATTTATAATGTTTAATCAATTCTATTGCTAATAATATTTGTAATGACAATTTATTTTAGAAGAAAATTTTATACTTAGAGTATTATAGATACAGGAAATAAAAAATGTATTCATCTCTTTTATCAGAGAAGAATATAATGGGCAAATAAAAGACGCAGGCATAAAATGTAATGTATTATGATAAAATTCAAGGGAAGAACCATGTAACATTTCTGATAGTTAAAGAAGAGTCTGTTCTCTTATTTTTTAAAATGGATGATGTCTTTATACATTGCTATGGTATCTAGATTCCAATGGCTATATTTAAAAGAGCATTTTAATAGCTTAAAATGTCAATATTTACGATCTACTGGAAAATACATATTTTACAACTATTTATACTTATGAGAAACATTTTAGATATTACCTAAAGAGGGTAGTGAGCAAAACTGTTTGAAAATCACTGCATTAAGCTATGTGGATGTGTAACACTTAGTTTGAAATTTCTAATCTGAAAAAGAAGACATAATTATACCAAATTTACAGGACATTCCTGTTAAGTGAAATAATAAATGCAAAGGTCCTAGCATGGAATGAACTCTCAATAAATATTGGTTCTGGTCCTTCTCACTTTTCAAGGAAAGAAATAAAGTCGTATCAACCTGCCTGGGAAAGACTGGTGTGCGCCCAGCTCCAACTCCAATGAGAGGGGCTATAGAGACAAGGTGGTGTGTCAGCAGACCTGAGAGGGGTACGGCACAGGCAGAGAATCTAAGAAACAAAGGGACTTATCTGAGTGCCAAAGTTAGTGGAGGACCATAGCAAGAGACAGAGCAACTCTCCCCTCCTTCATATACTTTCTGTGTGTCTAAGATACTTCCCATGTGTCTGGTGCTGTGTGTTAAACCCATTTCATTCGTTATGTATTTAATCTTACAAAGAAATCTATGTGGATTTTACTTTTTAAAAAATATCTCCATACCGCAGGCGAGAAAACAGAGCCTGTGGGGCATGAGTGATTTGTTCAAGGTGAGTCAACTAATAAATTTCTGAGAAGGAAATCAAATCCGAGTGTTTGTCTTCAGACCTAGTCTTGCTTGCCTTTAAATCCATGTGCTTAGTTTCTGCTGTATGTACATGCTCCTTCCTGAAAAGGCTGCATGATAGAAGACCATGAGATTGGCCCCCATGATTCCCTGCTTCAGCCGCTGATTCTAGGATACCAGACTTTAGACTGGAGAAGAGAAGGGAAAAAATAAAAATATAGATTTTATCTTTTTTAAGTTGGAATACGAGTGAAAAGATGATCAATAAATTCTGTTTTTTTCTCCACCTTGTTAGAAAAATATCTCCATAATTTCTAAAGCAGAAAGAAAACTAGAGCAGGGCAGCAAAAGATATTACATGCAATCGATCAGCAGTTCTGTCGGCTCTAAATTCCAAAATAAATCCAGGACCGCTTCTCTTCACATCCTCAGCTGCCACCCTTGTCTGTGCCAGCTCAGTCTCAAACCTGGATACTGACAATAGTGTTCCAACTGGGTTTCCTGATTCCACTCATACCCCCTACCCAAACACACAGTAGTCTTTTACAACACAGAGTGATCCTATGAAAATGTAAATCATATCATATTGTTCTTCTATTTAAAATCTTTGAGTGGAAATTACAGTCCTTAAAAGGGCTTGAAGGTCTTATATGATTTGACTCCTGATACCTCTCTAACTCTCACCTCAGGACCTGCTCCCTTGATCACTTAGCTCAGCCATCTTGAAGTTTCTCAAGCATCCAAGGCATACTCCCACCTCAGGACATTTGTGCTTCCCCTCTCCTTGCCTCAAAAGCTCTTTCTCCAAATCTCTGTTTGACTCCTCCCCTCACCTTTTTCAGTCTTTGCTGAAATGAAACTTTGCCAGTGAGACCTTCCCTGACCCACTATAAATATTTAAATTGCAAGTGCGATTTATTTTTCCTTTATTTTTTCATAATACGCATCAATACCTGACATCCCACATGTTTTACTTTTTTATTTATCTTCCCTCACTAGAATGTAAGATGGTAGAAATCATTGTGAATTTTGTTTACTGTAATATGCCCAGAATATACCTAGAATAGTGTCCGACATGTGGTAGATGTTCAACAGATGGGCTGATTGTATTGAATGTGTGAATAAATGTAAGAAAAATAATTCAAGGGAAAAATAAAGGACGATCTTTATGAACCAAGTAGAGATTTATAGGGCAAAATTTATTGGCAACAAAAATATGGCCAAATGACAGTCTTTAATGAGCATGTTTGAAGGGTAATAATAAATCAATTTCATGTTGGAAAAAGTCTTCCAGTGCTTTTCAAACTCTGCTTTGTGGAAACACTGGCTCAGGCAGATGTTAATTCATGTTCCATGAGTAATGATTCTGTAGTCAACTAAGCTTGGAAAAATTCTAAATACCACACCTGTTCTTAGAAATTCATGATGACATTAGTATATTAAAGACTGGAAAAATCTAACTGAAAATGTAATCTTAAATTATGTTAAAAGGGAGGCAAACTTAATATGCAGAGTGCTTTTTTCTTCACCTTTAAACATTTTCCACATAATATTAGCTTGTGAATATCTATTATTTAGGCACACATCAGTTCTATGTCCTCAGTGACATCTTGCTAAATGAATCAGCAGAATGACATCAGCAAGACAGTGGAATTGTGACCTCCTGTCTTTCCTTCCTCTCACTGAGTATACAGCTACACGTGGATAAATTTCCTCTGAGAGAAACTCAAAAACTAGTTGAGTGACTCCTATACAATGGGTGACAGAAAATACCCATATGGAAGTGGGTAGGAAAAGCTGAGACACACTCATGCAATAAACCCCTCACTCTTACAATTGTTAAAGAACCCCCAAGCCCTAGTTTCTCCTTGAGTGAAGGGTTTAGATCACAGGTTTACGGCCCCGACTTTTATCTCCGAGAAGCAATGGGGCTCAGCATTCATGAGTTTCCAAGAATTACATTTAGCAAAGAGGTGGTTTTTAAGTGGGTGTGGACGGTTGCTTGGAGGACCAACCTATAAGGAGCCTAAATCATCCATAGACAATTGGAAATATGGTGCTATTGATTGTTTCTCATTACCAAATGAAAATTGTGGAATGTGCATGGTTCCCACTTATGCTGAAGAAGATAGTGCCCCCTAGTGGATTTTTTTTAAAAATGCCTTTCTTGCTGGTTTCAACCTGCTGTAACTGCATTTGCTACTTAATTTTAATTTCCTATAAATTAAATACAATTTCAGATTTCATTTCTAAGTTTCACTAGTCATATTTGAAGTGCTGAATAGCCATGCGGCTAATGGTGACTGTACTGGATAGCATAGATATAGAACATTTCCATCTTTGGACGTCATGTGATATAGGCTGTGCCACTAAGCCTGAGCCAACATCTGACATGCCTCAAGTCTGTTGTCACAGCCAGCTGAAATTTCCAAACCACTAAAATACATGGCATTGTGCTTTTTACCAGGAATAAGTGATTTATTTTGTTGTCTAATTTTTCATCTCTTTAAAATACCTCTATAGTAGTCAGTTTCAGGAAATCACAATTTTAAACATTTTAATTTTAAATAAGCACTATGCTACAAATATAGTTTTTGGCATAAATAAATGAACTACTTTTTAACTAGAATAAAAATTCTACCCCGGCTAAATAATATCAAACAATTTTTAAGGGATTTTTGTCTTGAAGTACTATTACATTTTTAGCTTCTGTGTGTTCTCTATCTTACTCCTTTCTGTTTGGTCTCTATCTTCCTCCATGACAGAAAAAAGTAGGATGCTTTACTGAGATTTCAGGCTTTTATCATTTCAAGGAATCCAAGTTATTCATTAAAGCTGTTTGGAAAGCATGTTTTGTCATAGACAATCCATGGCATTTCCCCTGCCCAAAAGCTGAGTAGCAGCACAAGAAAATCAATGAGGATTCACAAATATTTGTCTTATTCATGCTAATGATGACCATACCTGTAGAAGAAACAATAGGTAGGCAGTCACCCATGCCCTAGAAATTCTCATTAATTAAAAGTCTTTTATTTACTATTGTAACCATTCTTTTTTGAATCCCAGTTACCATCCTTTGCATACACTTCCTTCAAAATCAACCTCAAATCTTCCTTCTCTTGTAATAAAAAATATTAAAAGCGGAGTCACTTTTTCCTTAAACTGTCTTGCTGACTGAGGTATATTTTTCATGCTTATGTTAAATTACATTTTTCCAGTGCATCAATTCAATTTCTACCATAAATCACAGCATGCAAAATATTCCCAACAATGTATAGTCACATAATTATGTATTTTACATGTTAAATCTTTTACAAAATGCTATTTCTATATATATTCATTAATCTAACAATTTCCTCCTATTTTAATGTAATATATTTCCTCTTGACCGGCACTTTGAGAACTGATATTTCTTGATCAGGCCTTGGGGAAAATGAACACAAATAGAGGCTTGAGAAAAAAAGTTATCGCTTAATAAATCAAACAGTAAGACAAATAAATGTAACATTTTGCAATTTGGTCTCCAAAAGCTACCTGTACATAATTGCAGACAGGTTCTGAGAATTATGGCTCTGTAGATGCTTTTGTAGAAAATATTTAGTAGTTTTAATTACTCTTGATTTTAAGATATGTCGACAATGTTTCAGTGTAGTAGATGTCAGCGAGGATGACTATCTGACTATCTTCTTTCTGAGAACAATAGTAATACACAGGGCTAGACCTATGATGGTCATGTCTGAAATAGATTACTTTCAGCCAAAATAAATTATTTGCAGCTAACTGGCCCTGGTGGCTCCTGATAAAGACTGGCCGACCATAGTCTGTTTCTAGGATTTGTCACCCGGAACTATGGGAAGAGACTTAGTAGTTTCTGTTACTGAGATGTGAGACAGAGCATCTCTTAGTACCTATGTTTCCTGGCTCTACAGCCCTGGGAAGATTCAGTCTGGAAGGAACTAGTTTTTGTTCTAGTTGTCCCTTGGTACTTTTTGTCCCTTCTGTGTGGTTAAATAAGATTTTTAATCCCAGTTATTGTCCTCTGTACAAACTTCTTTTCAAATCCTTTCCTTTATCCTTAATCCTTAAGAATCCCTTATCTTTTCAATAAATCTCTTTTTGCTTAATCTCACTTTGCCTGACTTCCTATCACCTGCAACTAAAATTGAGACCAAAAGTTGTTTTCAAAAGAACTAATGCTATCTTAGTATAGAATATTACTGTAAGTATTTAAGACAAGATAAATAACACTCATATTTTATTCTAAACTGTAGCATTATACCAATGGTGAAGATATTCAAAGTTACATCATATAAAAGAAGGTCAAAGAAATTGGAAATTTAATTTAAGGAACAGGAGACTCCTCTGGGACATTAATAGCCTGATATATGGCTATTAGATTTATTTTATACTATTTCAAAGGACCTTAAATTATCAAAAGTTTATCATGATTTCCATGCTTAAATCTTGTCTTTAGAATACTTGCCACATGGTTTATATCTGACATATTCTTGACACATCCAGGGATTCAACAGTTATTATCCAACAAACAGACACTGGGTACCCGCTAAGCGCTGACCGCTATACTAGAAATTTGTGTAGTAGTAATGAGGAGAGATTTACCTCTGCTTTCATGACAGCAACGGTCTCGCTGAGAATTTAAACATTCCATTTGAAACATTCCATCTTCAGACAATTCAGAATATTCTCTTTGGGACCAATGGAAAGAAATTGTGGGAATATGAGGTTCACTTGATTTGTTTGAAAATGGCCAGATATGAATGAGAGTAGATATTCCAATAACTTTCCAGTTCTGAGACTATATGAGAATAAGGACACCCTTGGTTCCAGAAGTTTCTGATCTTTCGGTTGCAGACCCCAAAGGAGCCAAGAAATTATTTCACAGAGTTAAGGAATCCATATGTGCTTCAATAATGGTTTTAAATGGAATAAATATTATCGTCACTACTGTCATGTAAGTAGCTGTTGAAGTTTGAAATTTTCATTAATTCAAGCATTCATCCATTCAATATATATCGTTGACCCAGCAGGTCTCAGATACTGTGCTAAAAGCCGAGGGAAAAACAAACAAACAAAAAATATTTGGAAAGACTGGGAATCACTGTTTTGTGCTACCTGCAATACTCAGCTTTAATTACTGTATGCTTTCATCAGAAAAACAGATGGCAAATCCATTATTCTGTAGGCTGTGTGTGTGTGTGTGTGTGTGTGTGTGTGTGTGTGTGTGTGTGTGTAGGGAGCGCCTGGACTTTTCCATGCAAAGTTAATATGCAAGTTATTGGATATAAACAAGCTATGTGATTCAGGACAATTTAAAAATTAAAGAATTTTATCCTGACCTGTGTTTGTGAATAAAATTTAATTTGACTAAAAGCCGCATTATTTTGTTATGTTCACACACACACAAATTTTTTTTTTATGGCAGTTAATTTAAAATGAAACAGACCTGTTCAAAAATAATGAGATGTTTGTTCCATATTAATAGTACAAGAACAGACCACAGAGAAGAATATGTTAAAAGCTCCAGTAACCTTGGAATCCTGTGGTTGCTAATAATCTCAAGAGACTCTGTAATCCTAGGACATACAGTATCAACATTAGAAAAGGGAAGATTGAGCCCCATTCTTTGCCCCTTCTTTTATACAGTGTTAATAGGTAAGGGCAAGACTAGTTAGAGACTCAATAGCCAAATTGTATCCTAAAATTAAAGTAGTTAAAACTCATGAATGCTGTTATTTTAGTGCTACACAGTGGACATAATAGCAATGCCGCCTTCTAGCATTCCCAGTTATACTGATAAAATCAATATCTAATAGATAATAGCTATGCAGTTAGGTTAAAAGACAAAATGTCTTCTAGGCTATAAACAAATAAAGAAGGACTTGAGGGTATTAATATACTTAAAAGAAGATTGTATCGAAAGAATGGAGAGGGTTGGCACAAAATAAACATGGAGTAAAAAAAAAAAAAAAAAAAAAGATTTTGGTTCCATTTATCCAAGATTGACTAGGAAGTAGAGAGAGAATGACTCTGAGGAAACACTAAAACTGGAGAAAAACCAAAATGTTCATTACTTTTATATCTATTGTGGGATAGAGATTTTTTAATTAGCTTTTATCATGACTTGAATGAAATCTCTCTTGTTTATCTCTGTGCTTGCCAAGTAATTTTTAATTTTTAAATTTGCCTGTTGATTAACTAGCTGCCAAGAAGTAGATACAAGTATCTTATTCACAGTTGCAGTGTACCGTCCACTGTAAATTAATACATTTTCATGGGGTTAGAAGATCTGATCAGTGCCTCATAGCTGTTGTTTTTACTCTAAATTACTAAGTTTGACCTTCTGGCTTCCATAGCATTTATTGAGAATTTGAGGTCCACCGGCTTGGATTCAGAACAGAGAGATCTTTTTTTAGTTTTTGTTTTGTTTTGGCAATTAACTAACAAGAGAGACTACTCTTTCACTTTTCCAGTGATCTGACTTAAGGTTAGGTCAAAAGACCACTTTGAAGGTAGGCAGGAGAGAATTTATTTGGGGTTAAGAACTAGTTGTTTAGGCAGTCTCATGAGATAGCATTATCATTTAAGGTAGTGGTTTCCTTTTCTGAATTGATTTTATCCAATTCATTGATTTTATCCAATTCATTGATTTTATCCAATTCATTGATTTTATCCAATTCATTGATTTTATCCAATTCATTGATTTTATCCAATTCAGAAAAGGAAACCACTACCTTAAATGATAATGCTATCTCATGAGACTGCCTAAACAACTAGTTCTTAACCCCAAATAAATTCTCTCCTGCCTACCTTCAAAGTGGTCTTTTGACCTAACCTTAAGTCAGATCACTGGAAAAGTGAAAGAGTAGTCTTTCTTGTTAGTTGATTGCCAAAACAAAACAAAAACTAAAAAAAGATCTCTCTGTTCTGATATATAGTTTTATCTCCACTCCACCTATGAAAATCTAATTCTAAACTATTATCTATCTATGCATAGATGATTCAATATAGTATACATCTCATTGAGAAGAATTGCATTTCTGCCTTATAGATGCCAATTAAAAACTCCCAGACTTCAAACATTTATCTTTAATGAACTTTAGGAATTTTGTTGTTAACACTCTAAGTGGTTTGATAAGGGGAATTAGGAGCAATTAGGAACAATAAGTAAAAATGTTTTGAGGATCTTTCTCAGGCTTAACTGAGTTGCAAATCTGGCTTAAATTGAATGATTATAACAGATTATCTATAAACTAAAGTCTAGCTGTGATGAAGTATGTTGATCTAATGATACATCTGTAAAAAACTTTTAATTTTAAATAATATACTGGATGAGGAGTGCAGTACACAGTGGGTTGCATGGATCAAGAAACTAAGGGGTGTTCTTTTTATTGAATGCTTGCTGTCTGACATGAAGGAAAGTTAAAGACACAAAAAATTCTAACAGTAAGAAGCTCAGGTATCTCACTATGTCTAGGTAAGATTAAAATGATAACAACCCACTGATTACACATTCAGAAGAAAACCATGTTATTCAGTAGAAAAACTCATTTCCTGGAATTGTAATTATTGTCAAATATCTTTTCTTTAATGGATTTCATTTTCAAAAGTGGAAAAGGTCTTTTGTTTGTTTCTGATTATGAAAGTAATGGGACTGATGGGAAAGGTGGTGGTATAAGTGCACATTTATCCGTGCATAATATTTACTGAAAGGAAGCGAAAGAACCAACAAAGAAAAAGAAAACTTCATTAATGCTGAAACTAGAGCAGGCTTCATCTTCATAATACAATGTCTGGATAAAGGATGCCAAGGGCAGACATAGGATTCCCTTGCTTAAAGGCACAGTGGGCTGGGCTGTGGAAAGTGGGCAGAGATGGTGTAGAAGAATCTCAGTGGTACTTCTCCACTAGAGGACTAGATACCAGTGGTATGAGTAGGCTGCAGGAAAAATGGCACACATCTTTTTTTGGAGTGGAAGGGATGCTGGAAAAGAAACTGCATGGCTAAATTGTACCATTCTATTTCTCTGAACTAACATCCTAAGCAGTAGAGATCTATAGATAAACTGTTATTGGAGCTGATCAGGAATAATAGTATTGACTCATAAAATTAAGTGTGCACTAACGATTAAAGAGAAATTTCAATAATGAGAATAGATTCTATATCAGAAGTAGTAAAGTAAGTGCAAATTTGAAGGGGTGCCCCCACCTCCGTGAAATGTGGAATAGCACAGAACGGATGACAATGAAAGATTTTTAGTAAATTCAGAAAGAAAATGCAGTCAAATTTCCCAGACTACAGTTGTACATAGTCACAGCTCCCTATGCATCCACTCTTCCATCTATCACAGAGAGCTAAGCAGTAGAAGAGAAAATATTTACTGTAAAATCTCTCTCTTTAGTTCTAGAGCTAATGAAAATAATGTTTGAGTAAATATGCTTGAGGAAGGGAAGTCAAGGAGATTCTTTTCATATTATTCTGGGAAAAATATTAGGCTTACATTTACAAGATAAATATGCAGGAAAACACCACCATGCCAATAAATGTTTTAAAGCAAAAAAGATTAAGGGAACATTTTATTCAACAGATGGATGAAAATAACATTCTGGAATATTTACTCTAGGAAACAAAAAATTTTAACTGTAATCATTTTGTACTTTTAAGGAAATTAAAACAGATTCAAGCAGGACATTTTACAATAGAGTAAAATGAAAATGTTACTAGAAAACTAAGCTAAGAAAAAAAAGAAAAAGATAATCTTCTAGACATCAATAATATTATACCAATGTTAATTTCTTATTTTTGATGTTTATGTAAGTGGCTAACATACATAAATGATAAACAATGTGTCTAGAACACTGAGATAGAGTAGGTACTCAATAAATATTTGTGGAATGAATGAATCAATTTCACCCATAGTTGTGTGACATAGTGGTATGAAGTGATCATTAGAATTATACAGGAAGCTACTTAAAAATACAGGAATCTAGGTTCCCCCTCATCTCAATTAGAGTCTCTGAGAAAATGACAGAAGTTGATAACACAATAGTAGTGAAAGACTTCAACACATCTTAGTCCTTGACAGATTACATAAATAAGAAAAACCCATAGAAGATCTTAATCATATAATTAACAAGCTTAATCTAATATAGTGATTTTCTTACATTTTTAAAACTGTGGAATTTTTTTCTTCAAAATAAATTCTATATAGATTCTCAAGAATTAAGAGAAGCAGTTCTGATACTTGTTATGTGGCTATTGATTTAGCAAATGCATTCTTTTCATAAGTAAAGAGCATCGGAACCAGTTTTCATTTATTTAGGGTGAACAATAGTTTACATTTTTGAACTTGCTCTATGGTCTGTACCTGCTCTCTGTAGTAGCCTGAAGAGATCTGAGCATCTGGACATTCTGCAGACATCGTATTGGTTTGCTATCTTGGTGACATCATGTTATTTGGCCCTGATAAGCATATGTGCTCCAGAGGTGGGAGATAAAACTCTTTAAACATCCAAGGGGTTGCCACATTGGTGAAGTTTTAAAGTCTAATGATCAAACTTTAGCATCAGACAGAATTGTATTGAGTTCATGTTCCATTATATGCTAGCTGAGCATCTTTGAATAAGTTACTAATCTTCTAAGTCCAAGTAAAGTTTAAATGATTCAGTTTATGAAGAACTTAGAGTGGTGCCTGGCATATGTTTAATTAATGTACATGATATTATTATTACTCATTTTAGGGACCAGAATCTCGACTGCAATTGTTATTTGGGTCCAGCCAGTCCAGAAATCTATTTATAATAATGTATGATAGTGTTCGTTAACTCAGAATTATGAATAATAAAAAAGACTAAACTGAGAATATCTGAGCCCACATTATGGAAAGGGAAACTGGAGTGAGTTTAGTTACATGGATGACTTCAGGATAATTTATTATGTATTATTTATTATTATTTTAAATTTAATTTATTATCACCCATGCATCTTCTCAGGAAGGATGGAGCATTGACTTCTCTCTTTCTTCTTTCCTACTTTCTCTTCATAGCAGGAGTGAATTATTTGATGGATGTAACAGGAGAATTATAATGGTAGTCAGACTACTTTAATAGGAGCAGGGTCATTGCGATGAAAAGTGGGTTTGTCTCTCTTTCACTCTTGGGCTCCTTGCTGATAAGGAGTCAGCTTGTGGAAAAGATACTGAGCCCTGCCTGAGGAAGGCAGACCAGGTTCCTACTCTCTGGGTTTTGGCTTCCTGGATCTGTGCCTGGGCAGTTGAGTTAGTTTAATCCTTCATGTCCAATTTAGGAAAAATGTTTATTTTGGCCTCTGATCTATATCATTTTGTCTAATATTTTAAAACAGCTGATTGATATTTTGACTTAATGCTAACCTTAATCTATGACAATGGTTACTATAAAATGAGATTCTGATATTCATTTCCATTATTTTAGCTGTTGATGGATCACTTATTTATTCACCTATTCATACATTCATTCTGAATATTTATTACTCAATATTTATTGAGTTTCTATTATGTGTCAAGAACTCAGGTAGGCACTGTAGCTACAAAGTACACAAAATGGACTAAAATCCTTGCCTCAATGAGATTTATATTCTAGTAGGGAAGTCAGACCATAAAGAATATAAATAAATAAAACAGAAGTGTATAAAACAAAATACAGATGATGATATAAGGTATTGAAAAAAAAATAAAGTAGAAAAAAAGGTTAGGATATGTTATGAGTGGGATGGAATTGAATTTTGGATTGGGTAGCCAGGGAAGATGTCGTTGAAATGGTAAAGAGCAGAAGGAAGTGAAAAAGGAAAGCCTGAGACTACCTGAGGGAGGGTCATGATATACACTGGCCAGAGATAAGAGTGCGAGGAAGTCATCTGAGTGGTTGGTAAGAACTTGGATACTATGAGTGCAAGGGGAGACTTTGAAGGGTTTTGAGCAGAGGAATGATATGATATGCCCTACATGTTAATAGTGCACAGAATAGACAAAATTTCTGCCCTCACAAAACTTACGTTTGAGTAGAGGAGGCAGACAATAACAAAATAAATAAAATCTATAGAATAAAAGGTGATAAGTGCTCTTAAGAGAGAATAGGGCAGAGAAAGAGGACAGTATGGCTACAGGATTGAGAATAGACTGTTTGGGGCCCTGGAGAGGGTGTGAAAGTGGATGCAGGGAGACAAGTTAGAGGTCATCACAGTCATCAAGTCGGATGATGGTGAGAGTGGGTGGGAGTAGCATGGTAGCAGTGGAGGTGGTAGGACATGGCAGATTCAGGAAATATTTAGTAGGCAGAGCCAATCAGCATTTGTTGATAGGTTGGATATGTGATGTGACAGGAAGAAAATTAATAAGGACTCCAAGGATTTTTTTGGTTGAACAACTAGAAAAATGGAGCTACCATTAACTAAGATGGGGAAGACTATGGAGGTTTGGGAGAACTTTGGGAGCTCATTTTAAACCTGTTATGTTTGCAGGGCCCATAAGAGGTTGAAGGGGCAGTCTGGCCTTAAGATAGAAAAGTTGGCATGGAACTTTTCTTTCCAGGTCATGCTTCTCTTGAACCATACTTTCTCACTGGGAGGCAGTGAAGAGCATTGGGTTTACCGTTTGATAACCTGGGCTTAAGTCCAGATTCAAGACTCACTAGCTTTGTGCTCTTGGGCAATTATTTAACTTCTCTAAGGCTCAATATTGACATCAGAAAAAGTGAAAATAATTGTTTAACTCATAAAATTGTTGTATGAAATGAGTTCATCCCTCTCACGACCTTGGTGGTGTGCCTGATATGAAGTAAATATTCAAAACAAAATATTTAAGTTATAATAGCAGTAGCTAACACTTACATAGCACGTCATGTCAGGCACTCTTCTAAGAACTTTATATATATTAACTCATTTTGTCACTTACAAAACCCTAGGAGGCAGACACTATTACCTCATAATAGCATGCAGGTGGCATGGAAGGTTAAGTTACACAGCTAGAAGGTTCAGTTTCAGACTCTCTGGCTCCAGAGTCCATGCATTCTGGTGTCTCAGAATTCTCAGAACATGTTAGCTGTGGGTATTATTTCCCTGGGTTTTTCTTTCCTTGTATTAGGGCATCCATTCTTAATCTGCTCATGAACCTGTTCAAAGTTCACTTAGAGTCCAGTATTTGTCAATTTTACTTCTAAGTATTGTTACCTCCAATATACTTTGCAAAGTATAATTTCTAATTGCCCTAGAAATGACCTATCTCTCTACTTGCCAGATCCTGTTGTTTCCTGTCCTTCTTTAATTTGAGCACTCTGTCTTCTGTATCTGGCTGATCAGCATTCTGCCCTTGCAGTAGCAACAGAGGGATTCAGCTCTGTCTCCTTGAGTGGGAAGAGTTGATTCCTGGTTGAGATTCCATCTCCCATGGCTGCTGCCACTTGGGGGCATTCTTGTTTTACCATTTCATGTTCGTTCATACATGGACGATAGTCGCATAGCTAAATGGCAACTCAAACATTTGGGTTTACTTTTGTCACACCACACACATCATATATAGTACATATTATTTCTAACAGATACTTATAAGACCCTTATCCAGGATCTTATCAGATAAAATATAGTATTTTAATAATTTAGAATTTTTTAATAATTCGTAATGTATATTTTATCTTCACTTATTCTTTATTTGATGCCTTTTTCTTCTTTATGTACAGCTGAGTTACTGACTATATCATTTTCCTTTTCTCTAAAGAACTTCTTTTAACATTTCTTGTAAAGCAGATCCACGGGCAACAAATTCACTCAATATTTCTTTGAGAAGGTCTTTATTTCCCTTTCACTTTTGGAGGATAATTTTGCAGGGTACAGAATTCTAGGTGGTTGAATTTTTTTTCTCTTAACACTTTAAATATTTCATTCCATTCTCTTGTTTGCATGGTTCCTAAGAAGCCGAATGTAATTCTTATCTTTGTTCTTCTATAGGTAACATGTCTTTTTCCTCTGACTTCTTTCAGAAAAAGAAATTTCTCTTTGAATTTCTGTAGTTTGAAAGGATATACTTAGGTGTAGGGTCCCCTTTCCTCCACTCTCCCCCATTTATTCTGCTTAATGTTCTCTGAGATTCCTGGATCTGTGGTTTGGTGTCTGACATGAATTTTGAAAAATTTTCAGTCATTATTCTTTCAAATATTCCTTCTGTTCCTTTCTTCCTTTCTTATCCTTGTGGTATTCCCATCGGGCATATGTTATACCTTTTGTACTTGTCACATGGTCCTTGAATATTCTCTTTTGTTTTTTTTTCCAGTCTTTGTTCTCTTTGCTTTTCAGTTTTGGAGATTTCTGTTGACACATCCTCAAGCTCTGAGATTTTTCCTCAGCCTTGAACATGTCCAAGTTCATTAAAGGCATTCTTAATTTTGTTAATAGAGTTTTTGATTGTTAACATTTCTTTTGGTTCTTAGGATTTCCACCTCTCTGCTTACATTGCCTGCCTGTTTTTGCATTCGATCTACTTTATCCAGTAGAGCTCTTAGCATATTAGTCATATTTGTTTTAAATTTCCAGTCTGATAATTTCAAAATCTTTCCATATCTGCTTCTGATGCTTTCTCTATTTATATTGTATTTTTGTCTTTTAGTATGCCTTGTAATTTTTTATGATAACATAACATGATGTACTGTAAAACGAACAGCTGTAAATAGGCCTTAAGTAATGTGGTGGTAAGTGTGGAGGAAGAGAAAGTGTTTTATAGCCCTATAATTAATTAGGTCTCAAACTTTTAGTGAGCCTGCTTCTCTGGACTGTGAACTTCACAAGTGTTTCTCAGTTTTTTCCTCCCCGCTTATAAGAAAGAGAGTGATTGGAGAGAAAGGCTAAAGCTGACTGTAGTTGGGAGTTTCCCTTCCTCTGGGTCAGTTAAATTCTTTTTTTTTTTTTAAATTATTATTATTATTTTTTATGGTGACATTGGTTAATGAAATCTAATAAGTTTCAGCTGTACATTTTAATAGTAAGGCATATATATATTTACACTGTTCACTTCCCACAGTTAGATTTCTTTCTGTCACCACATATTTCTGATAATACTCCAGCATATTAGGCTCTGGTTAACTAGTTTCTCCCGAGGGCAGGCTTTGTTAAGAAAAACAGAATGATCTGGAGAAATAAAATGGTTCCTTTCCTCC
This sequence comes from Pteropus medius, assembly GCF_902729225.1. Classification (NCBI taxonomy): domain Eukaryota; kingdom Metazoa; phylum Chordata; class Mammalia; order Chiroptera; family Pteropodidae; genus Pteropus; species Pteropus medius. The sequence goes on along the minus strand of NW_024353906.1, from coordinate 2,462,896 downwards.
TCCCTCTTCCAGAAGCACAAGGGGATTTTTCTTAAATATTTACTGTGAGAACCTGAAAGAGCTCCTAGAGGCAAGTCTCACAAAATTGCTCCCCAACTTCCCCCATGGCTGGGTCCCTCTGGAGTTTTAAACTCTCAGAGTCATCTATATGGAGCCTTCAGCAAGTCATCAGTTACAATTAAGGTTTTCCTCTCCCTGGCATTGGTTCCCAAGGTGGTTTCCTTTCTGAGTCTCTTCTGGTAAGCCATGACTCCCTATATTCACCTGTCTGGCTCTCTAATGTTAGAGGCAGCAATTTGCCCTGTTTCTTTACTTGTTTTATGTATCCTACAGAAGTTATTGATTTTAGGTCTGTTCAGATTTTTACTTAGTAGGATAAAGTGACAACTTCCAAGCTCCTAATATGCTGAACTGGAAATCAGAAGTGGCAATCAGTAACTTTTAATGATGCGAAGATTCTAAATATTTAGGCTTAATCATAGTTTATGCACAATAACAAAGCAATGCCTTTAATGTGTATTTCTAAAAATATTGAACTCTATTTTTATAAGGAAAACTCCATATTACGTAGTTAATTGAGAGTAAAAATCTATTTCTTCAACTCTTTGTAAAAAAAATGATATAAACTATAGGATGGCAAACTATGGTTCATTGGCCAAATGCAATTGCCTGCTGCTTGTTTCTCTATGATTTGTGAGCTAAGAATTCCTTTCATTTTTAGATAGTTGAAAAAAAGCAAAAGATGAGTGGATTTTGTGATGCATGAAAATTATGTGTAATGCAAATTGCAATGTCTATAATTAAAGTGTTTCTGAAACATAGTCACACTGTTTACATGTTGTGGATGGCTGCCTTAACACTATAATGACACAGTTGACTAGTTTTGACAAAGACTGTATAACCTGTAAAGCCTAAAATATTCACTACCTGCCCTTTGCAGAGAAAATCTGTCAACCCCTGAAATAACTAATAAGACATTGATGCCACAGGTATCCTTGGTAAGGCCAGAGTCCTAGTCTCCTGGTTGGGGTTTGTTCGCTCCTCTTACAACATGCAGAGCCATCGTTTGACTTTGGATGCTGACTGCAATCAGAAGAGACAGCCAGAGAAAAACATTCAGTCTAATCCCATATAATACTCCATTCTTTACTTAATATGAGTTTCCTTTGAAAACAAGATGGTTCTTATTAATTGTTGTTTCAAAAACAAAACTGACATTAAATGTAGAATTGTGTTTTTTTATTTTTTATTTTATTTTTTATTTATTTAATTTATTTTTTTATGCCTACAGCACCTGGTCTTCCTAGGTGGTCTCCCATCCAAGTACTAACCAGGCCCGACCCTACTTAACTTCTGAGAACTGACTGGATCGGGCTTGTTCAGGGTGGTATGGCCGTAGAGCAAAACTGTGTTTTGAAAGCCTAGGTAAAAGAGGATTTTTTTCCAGAATAAAATTTATTTTGTTATTTATTTTTCTCATTATAAAAATATGTATTTAGTGTAAAAGTTATAAGAACACAGAGAAGCGTAATATAAAAACAAAAATCACCTAAAATCCCACCTCTCAGAGATAACCACAATTTGACCTCTGTCTATCCTGTGGCTCAAGAGAAAGAGCTGATATTTATCTTTCAGCTTATCAAAGGAGGTGGCCCACTTCCCTACCCTAAAAGGGAGCCCATTGACTCTTTGGTGGTGGTCAAGGGTTAGTTGAACTCTGTGAGGCTCCAGTCACTGAGACTCAGGTGGGAAGCCAGTAGGTCTGGCTGCTGTCTAGACCTCAGATAGGTCAGTTTATATCAGGGATAACAGCAGTAAAATGCTCTACAGAAAGCATTGCATATGTATTCATTCATTTAACCATTCAATTAACTGGTCAGTGACTAGTCGCATATTAGTTTCCTATTGCTGCTGTAACAAATGACCACAAAGTTAGTGGCTTAAAACAATACAAATTTATTCTTTTACAATTTTGGTGGTCAGAAGTCTAAAATCAAGGTGTTGGAAGGGCTGCTTTTCTTCTGGAGGCTTCAGGAAAGAATCCGTTTCCATGCCTTTTCTACTTTCCAGAGGTCAGCTGTATTCCTTGACTATGGCCTCTTTGTCCATGGTCAAAGCACATCACTCCAACATCTGGTTTCATGGTCACGTCTCTTTATTTTCACTGTTTCTCAATATCTTGCCTCCCTCTTATAGGAACTGTTATGATTACACTAGGCCTACCCAGACAACCCAGGATAATCTCTCTACCTCAAGATCATTAATTTAATCACACCTGCAAAATCCCTTTTGCCATGTAAGGTAACATATTCACAAGGATTAGAAGAATATGGATGTCTTTGGGAGACCATTATTCTGTCTACCACAGTATGTGAATGCCTGCTTTGTTTCTGATACTAAACTGGGCTCCAGGAAGTCAGAGATAAGTGAACATGGCCCCTCCCCCTTGAATAGCTGAATTCCAGACGAGAAGAAGGAGCTTGAGTGAAGAAAAGGCACAGAAGAGGGAAGTGAATCGTGTGTTTGAGAAATGACGATCAATTCAGCATTTGAGAAATTAGTGCTCTTTGGCTGAAGCATTTGATAGCAACTTGATTGAATTTGAACAGAAATGTTTTTTTAAAAAGGATATAGAATGACAAATGAAACCCAAGGTCAAGAGTGCAGGTGGGCAACAGGAAGGCCTGGCCAGAAGCTGGAAAATGGATAGAAACCCAAGCAGTTTTTCTTCATGTATCTACTCCTGTCTAGTCTATATGTCTAAAACACCTTGCCATAGTTCCAGAACTTTGCTTTTTTTTTTTTTTAAAAAAAAATACAATCACCTCTTTGCACTATTACAGATTCTTAGGAAAGAGTCCAATTTACTGTTGACTTTTGGGCCAATTCACTCTAACCTTGCTGATATCACAGAGTGATATCACAGGGGAACTCTCTAGAAAGTCTTTACCTTGGGGGTTTGAATATCATATTCCATTGCCATGTAATGACTTTTTCCTTCTCAAGGGGAGGCAGGTCATTAATTTATTATCATGCTTCTTAGATTATGGAATGCCTAAAGTCATAGGACGAATGTCACTGCACACATTGTAAAACATATAATTGCTCTGAGAGAAAATAATGTATCCTAATTTTATTCCTTTGTTTAGGAATTCTGCTAGCTCATCTTATTGTACATATATATGTCTCTCTAATCCAGTGGTTCCCAACTGGGGAAATTTTTATAAAATATTCATGTCCGGACTCCTCCCAGAGCAATCGAATCAGAATCTGAGGTGGGAATAGACATCTCTGTTAAAAAAAAAAAAAATGCCCTGGATGAAATGAGTACATGTAACAACTGGTTAAACCGAATAGGTCTGTAGTTTGGTTAACGGTATTGTTCTGATGTCAGCTTCTTGGTTTGCTCATTGGGGGAAGCTGGGGAAGGTTACAAGGGAGCTCTCTGTACTAGTTTTACAACTTCTCGTAAGTTTAAAATTATTTAAAAATAAAAATTGAAAAACCAAAACAAACGAAAAACAAAGAACCTTCCCTCTCCTCAAATAAAGAGTTATCAATCTGACAAAGTTATTTTTGAAAGTGTTATAAATAGTAAAAGCATGCTCTAGGTGATTCTGAGGAAGACTGAGAGTGTCTACCTTAATACATTTAGAGGAAATGAGTCCCTTTGTGTAAGATCAAAGTGGATTCCCCTAATGAGGACTTCAACCAAATAAGGTTTCAAAGAGATTAAATTTAGGAGAGTATATGGGTAGAATTTACCTTCTGCTTTCAATATCAGGGGATGTAATAAAAGGTCAGAGCACCTCTTTTATTGGGTTGTAGAAATGACTCAGAAATGTCCTATAGAGCCTGGGCCATAGGCTTCAGACACTCCATCCATTGTTATTTGTCCCCAGCATGAATGAGCAATCAGCTTGGAGCTCAGGCTGCTTGAATAACTGATATTTTCTGTCTCTAGGCAGTGTGCTGAATGCTAATAAGTGAAACAAACAGATTATTGGACATTATACTTAATATGGAATAACAGGGCACGTGAAACCCTCTGCTCTGTTTTTTAGTCTTAGTGTTCTAAGATTTCCGTCTCAAAGCAATTTAACAAATCAAAGAGTAATCAAGCTGGGAAAAAAAGAGTCATACTCAATCTGGGGCTGATTCTTAAATAGAAGGAAACTTTTTGGGTGAAAGAGACATTTAAGAAAGTTATTTTGAACTTGAAAAGTAATAATTTTCATTTGTAATAGAGCTATAGATATTAGAAGGGTTTATTTTGTATTAGATTTCAGGCTTTATAAGCCCGAAGTAGGTACAACTATTTAAGTGCCTTAGGAGTTTTTTTGTTATAAGTGACAGAGTATAAAAAGTGGGGGAAAGATTTATTGATTAACTGGGAATTTGAAGGCATTCTTGCCTTTAGATGGCTAGATTCAGGTTTGAAGCAATGTCATTGAATTGACTCTTTCTCTACTTGACTCTGCTTTTTTCTACATTAGTTCCTCTCTCAGTAAAGTTTTCCTAGTGTAGCAAATATATATGCTAGTAACCCCAAGTACATATTTTCCTTTCAGCTAATGATCCCCAAAGATAAAGAGCAATGTGTTCCTAGTGGCTTCAGGCAAACTCTCAGGAGTGGCTCTCATTGTCCTGGCTTAAGTCACATGCTCATCTCTGAAGCAATCACTGTTTGAAGAGGGATGGGAACTCCTACTGGTCAGGCCTGAGTTATATGACTACTCCGAGGTGTGAGGTCAGCTTCTCCAAACTACATATGGACTGAAAATGGAGCTGAAATGGTTCTCCAAAGAGCTGCTGGTCATACAGAAGGTGACAGTTCCCATTGGATGAGGCTCATCTGTGGAGATTGGCGGTAGCATTAGATATTAGCAAGTGAGTGTGGTAGGGAAGTGATGGTGGATGCCTTGTGGTGACTAATAGGTCTTATTTGTGAACATTCAGGAGAAATCTCCCACCCCAGATTCCCAGCAACTTCCCTTGCCTCCAAAAATTTTTTGGAGGCAAAGGAAGTTGTCCATTAGCATATGAAGGGCCTGTGAAACATAATCTGCTTGGGTGAAATCATAAATGAAAATCAAAGTGGAAATTCAAAGTCAGACATTGTATAGCAGGGCTTACAAGGGAATTGATTTGCGTTAAAAGGTTTCATTTCAAATGTTTGCCTATCTTGTGCAGTTTCTTTTATATTCTATACACTACTGTTTGGGAAGAGGGAAACTGGTTTCTCATGGTGGAGAGTGGCAAGTTAGTGAGGGAAGAGAATGAGGGAATATGGATGGAAGCTGGAGAGAAGAGGAGCAGAGAAATGGTGTGTATTTAGATCTAATTTAACTGTCGGATTCATGAATCTTTATGAATAAGTGTTACACAGCAATAAAAAGTTTTAAAATGTTGGTTTTTAGTTTTTTGGCTCATCCTTAATAGTTTTCCCATAAATTGTCCACAGGCCAAAATGTTTCCACACATTTGAGAAAGCACCCCAAACAAGCATCATGTGCTACTGCAGTTGAGATAAGTATGAGAAGGGATTCTTGGAAAGCTGAACCTTCGAGAGGCAGGCGGAAAGCCAACAACTACAATTTGGTCTCAAAAAAGGATGTCAGCAGCATATGTTATACCATATGCTATAGCAGGCCGAAAGCCTTGGAATAACTTAGAACACTTTAGGAGTTTTTAGATAGATGATCTTTTAGGAATTTACATAGATGGTCTTTTGAGATAAATGTAGAGATCTATTGCAATCTCTTTCTAGGATCAATTACGGAATCAACATTTTGAAGAAAGATCCAGTGACTCTTTCTAGTACTCTTTGATGGGTTTTCTTGGGCACTGAAATAGATCCATTTCACTCCCAAAATGTCCTCCATCCTTTTAATAGGGGCCTTTCAAGCATTTCCAGGTCAATAGGTGGAGGAAGAAACTAATTTTCTGGGAAGATTTTCTGTTAGTAGTGTTAGAGTAACTCTTGGATTTAATGGATCCTTTTTAGTACATATTCTGTTGGCTACTTATTTAATATTTTAAACCTTTGGTTGATTTAAGAAACAGCTGAATTTGGTAAAAGGAGAATAGAAATGGAATGAAAGGTTGAGAGTTCCTTTCCTGGTCTTACTATATACTAGATGCACATCTTTGGAAAGTTAGTTCATGTCTTAAAGCCTGGATAGTCTAAGCTGTAAAATAGTATAGTAAAACCTACTGCAGAGGCTTGCTTTGAATATTAAAGTAAAGAGGTAAAGAGGCCTGCAAAGTGCCTGGAACGTTTTAGGAAACAAACACAGACAAAACCTGTCATGAGATCGTAGAAACAATAATCTAACATTTAGCTGTAGCACAGATTCCCACAGGTCTATCTGTGGCTTGGTCTTTTTGATGGATTTCCATAGACCCAGTGATTTACTACATAAGCCCCTGAGAGTGGTGAGCTCAAAGAGGCTTTCAGGAAATATATCCACCACAGGAATTTTAGTAGCCTGTACATTGTCCCAAATCTATTTAGTCAGGGTTAAAGATGCTGGATCATCAATCTGAATATAAATACATACTTCTTTTTAAAAACCCTACAGTCAAATTACAAATTATGACCTATAAATGAACCCAAGGCATTTATGCTTCTTCTTGGAAGATTTCCAAGATGCCATTAAAGAGACTTACAGTTACTCGTTGGTGAATTTAAGCATTACCCACCCCTGACTCACCATGCCACAGTATAGTGGTTAAGAATTGATTAGCTTGTTCTAGATGGGCCAGTGAAAAATACTGCAGAAATCACCCAGGGAAGGCGGATATAATAACGTGTGCGATCTTATTACAGATGGCATTTGTCTTAGTCTGTTCAGGCTGCCATAACAAAATACCATGAATTAGGTGTTTTAAACAATAGAAGTTTATTTCTCACAGTTCTGAAGGCTGAGAGGTCTAAGATCTAGTTGCTGGCAAGGTAAATTTCATTCTGAAGCCTTGGCTTGTAGGTCGTCACAGTCTTGCTGTGTGCTCACATGACCTCCTCTTAGGGTGGAGAGAGAGAGGAAGAGAGAGCAACCACTGGTCTCTCATAGAGAAATTAATCCCATCATAAAGGCTTCACCCTCATGACCTCATCTAAACTGAATTACCTCCCAAAGTCCCCACCTCCGAATACCATGACATTAGGGGTTAAGGTTTCAATGTATAAATTTGGGGTGGTGGGGACACAAACGTTTAGTCTTAATAGCATTTATTAGTATCAAGAGATGTGTAAAAATATGGCCATAAATCTAAAAGACACATAACTTCTTGAACCTGTTCATCCCTCCACTGCAAAATTAGCTGATTATCTCATTAAGTCATCTTTCCTCTCTCCCACCATAAGTAATTTTAAAACCTCTTCTACTTTGTACCCAGAGAATTATTTTAGAATTTACCTATTAACCACAAGTTACTCATCACCAAGTATTGTGATTTTGACTGACAATATTACCATAGTTTTTTGGGGAAAGGAAACATAATAATTTTGTAATAAATAAATATTCGTATTAATAAATATAAATTTTGCAACATGTTTGAAATTGTGTCTTGTAGGATTATCCCACATGAAATCTATAAAAAGGAAAATTGGAAGATAAGACTTTATCAGTATTGGTTCAGCCTTCTCCAAGGGACAGAAACACGATCTAGCAGAGAATTTTGATCAAAGAAGTAACCTTTCATATAGAACAAGATCTTACCAGACTTTGCCAGTGATGAGACGAAATATCCCTGATGGCCATCAAATTTATTATGCCTCATTTTTTTCTGCTCATTCTTTGAGAAAGATCCTAATAACTAATTTAGTTCTTCAGGTAACTTAATGAGGAAAGTTGTCCAGAAAGTGACAACTATACTTAAATAAATTTAAAAAACATTCTGGACCTTAGAGGAAGGCATATCTTTCATTGTAAATTACATACATCAGCTTTTGGTGAGTTCTATTCATGGGATGTGGGAGTGTTAGTTCTCCAAGACTGGTCAACTCTGGGTCCACTGAAAAAAATTTTTAAGGTTTTAGATTTTAAAGCATAGAATTAGAGCTTGGATATAGAGATTACACCAAGATACTGACCACAGTGAGACCTTGCTTGAATTACTAGTGTATCCGGGTCTCTACTATCTTCTCACTTGCCAAATCTGAATGGGTATGTCAGTTGTCACCTCCCAGCTATTGTGTTATCTTCATACACACAGGGAATTATCTCCCCTTCACAAGCTCACAGAATAGCTCTTCCCCAAATACTGCGTATTTGGCAGCATATGCAGTAACTGTGCCAGAATGCCGTAGGGCATGAATAGAATTATATTTTCAGGATCTCTGATCATTTCTTCATATGCAACATCCCACCTCCTTAAAGAGTCTACACAACAGCTTGGTTTTAATGGGACACATTTTATATCAAGAATCAGTGAAAGTTTTCAGAAGCTTTAAAAAAGTTTGAAGACAGTTGTGTATCCATCCTTTGAGTGCAAAGTGATACATAACACAGTTACAACACTGTGCCCAACAGGCCTGTCTCGCCAAGCACAGTTTTATAACACTTGAGGTTAGAAACTGTTCTGGGAGAACACTCTGGCTAAAAACTTTGAGGCCAGTTTAGTAAAAGGTGTTTTCGTTCATTCACATTGCCAATTAAACATCCTGGTTTTCTGGCCACTAAACCATTTACAGATATTTTTGATTTGCTCTTTTTTTTGTTGAGTCTTTTCACATTTTTTCCTATTTTGTTAACAGAATCTTGTTGTAGGTATAATATCTGTAATTCTTCAGGGTACAGGTTCCATTGAACTGTATGCATTAATATAATCTTTCAACTTTAAACAGACCTTTGTTCTTATAACAGCTGTTTCTATGAATATTTCATTAGTGAATGTTTACTAGTAACACTTCCGATTCTCATTTTATTTTGAACAACCTCACTGTCTTCCTTTGTTACTAGATATAAGTATTGTTTCCTTTAAAACTCTGGCCAGAGACCATCTTTCAGACATGCTAGGAATTTATAGGGGCAACTTCTATAGATTTTCTCTAAGTTGAGTTGTCAATGATTTCCAGTCTGTGTGTTATTGACATAAAATAACTCTATTGAAAGAATAATTCTTCAAATAATGGGATAGTGAAGTGTTTAAAGCACAAAAAGACAGAATTCAAGGATATATCTTCCAAATAGACAATATCTGGGGTGACCAAAATATCCTTAAATACAGGCATATTGACTGAAGCCCCAGATCTCAGGTTGCTCACTGTACTCTCCCTAAAATGTCAAGCTAAAGTCCATCCTGGTACTAACATCATCTGTTATCTGCTGACAAATGTCCATCCCATTGAGAACTAGAGAGTCCTCTGAATAATTACATATTTCTGCTTAAGAAATTGTTCAGTAGGTATATTCAGATCTTTGATCCAAATGCTCACATAGCCTTTATGACATATTACCACAAATTTCTCTCCAGTTTGATGTCAATCAACCCATACCCTTCAGTTTTTGTCATGGTACGCATTGTCCTTCTGACAGTCCAGATATCTCCTTTTGGTTCCCCAGGATTTTATGAGATCCACAGCAGAACCTAAAGTTGCGGAAACAGGAAGCACAAATTCTACAAGTAGGTCACTGAAAGTCATGGCAAGAGGTACCAATCTTATTTCTACTTCTTAGCTGAATTTCCTAGCTAATGATGACACAGCACAACAGATAAATTGTTGTCTTGATACATATGTTGCATCCTGGAGGAGAGCATCCAACTAGGCAGAATGTTCCTGAGATGGTACCTTATCTGAGTCTTTGACAAGTCATTCCACCATTTCATAAATTGGATACTTCCGGGGATGAGTACATGGAAAGCCAACTGTTGCACTTTCTTTGAGGTAACATGGACATCTTGGTCCCAGGCAATGTTGTGTGAAATACAATAGCTATAAATCAGAAATTCTTAACTCCATGAGAAGAGATGGTGAGTGGTAAAAGACAACTCATATCTATAATATGTATCAATTGTGGTAAGGCAAATAACTATCCCCTCTAGGGTATATGAGGTAGTCTCTGGATCCTAAAACAGGTTAACCCCATAAGATTATACCAATAAAGTGAAGCAGCCATTTGATAATCTCAATACCCAATAGCTTGCTGTTCTGCATCTCAGTTAACCACTGGTGAAAGAAAACCTCAGTAACTGTGATGGTCTGTATGCAAGGGGTCATCACCACCCTACTTACCACCTCCATGAAGTACCTGTTGCTCTCAGATTAATAAATAATCAAACACCAAATCCCATTGTAAGGTCTGTTTTCCCACGGCCACTACTGAATCTGTCTTTGCATAGGTTCCCTAGAAAACAGGATCTGAGGCAAAAACTTACATCTTAACATTTTAGAGGAAAGTTTAATTCCAAGAAAGTAGAAATGAGGGAAAATGAGAAGTGAGGCAAGGGAAGGAGGGAAATATAAAGGGATGTGTTACTGAACTGGCTACCCCCTCAAAGATAACAAGCTCAGCTGATTGCTTGGCTTCATAAGATGTCTTAAGAGAGGCCACATAAGCTCTTACTGTACCTTTGAAGCAGTCTGTGGTGCAGGGACTGGCGAGAGGTTGGGGAGGAAGAGAGAAAGGGAATAAATTTATTTGCTTTCACCCATCTTCTCCTAATACTTCAGCCCATCCCAGGAGGCATTATTTCTGTATTTCTGGGTTGCGTTGCCTCATCTCTTCAGGCAACTGTTGGAGAAGCAGAGCTTCTGTTGGTCCCTTCTCAATCAGCCCTATGTCTGGGTCTACTTGATCTGTGTGTGTGAGGGAGAGGGGCAGCTTCAGTGACCTGCTCTGTGACCATAGGACCTGTGTTAGGCTGTGGTTGAGGGTAGGCACAAACAATGTGAAGTAGGTGTGGTCAGAAGAGTCTGGGATAATACATAAACTGAGTCTGGAACTGGTGTGGTCAGAAAAATAGAGATTTGCCTCAAACCTATACTCCAGTAAACTCTTCTTTGCCTGGAAAATTCCACAGGAGTAATCAAGAATACATTTTCAGCATGAATTCTCATAAAACATTTATATTTCTTGCTCTCTCTAGGGCACCTAGCAAAGTGCCTGCCACATAAAAGACTCTAGGCAATTTGGCTTTAGAAGCCTTGTAGTTCTTGCAAACCCATCTTTAATGTCTGGTGGACCCAGCAGAAAAATTGCCACACTAGTCTATGGAATTAGCTTCTCACAGAGCATACATACTAGGCAAGAAAGTAAAAACAGCAACAACAACAAAACCCAAACACAGTTTCTGACATTTAACTTAATTCCCTGCTTTATTTCTATAACTTAAATCTCAACCTACTGGAAATGATTTTTAACCTTTTTGAAAAACTTTATTATTCTTTTTCTTTGAACATATATGCCTTTAAACTATTTTTCCTAGTTAAGACAGGAAGTTTGAATTATGCCTTTTTATAATTTAAAGCTATTTAATTTTGAACTTAAAACAATCAGGAATATCAACTAGCTCGGATTATATGTTTAGTAAGTACTTTTACATTTAGTTTGTGGGGAAGAATGCGGGTTGGGGGATGGTATAAGGTAAGAGGCAATTCAAAGAGGACTAGAGATACATCGATATATTTTTTAAAATTAATTTTTAGGGTTTTTTTAAAAATTTTTATATCAGGAAATCCTCTATTATAATTAATTAACATATTAAGATTATTTACCAGCACTGATAAATTAGTTTTCTCAATCAATATTTTAGGTGCTTGAATTATCATTTTGTGACATTCACCCCACACCAGTAAGTTATATTTTTTGAGAATTCATATATCAATATAAAAAAAAAAACAATCATTGAGATGGTTTAGTTAAAAGTGTCAATTATATGCAATAATTCTTATTAAATAAAGATCTTCACTATTTTTTCGGGGTGAAGATATATATGAATATATAAGGGGATACCTGCCTAGTCTACTCAATTAGAACACTAGTGCAAGAACTAAGACCTCACTTCATTCTGCTTCATTCAGATAGTACTGGTAAACAACATTTAAAAGGTTTTAAAAAATACATTTTTCTTAATAAAAGCAACAAAATTTTATTTGTCAAGGATAAACTAACTATATGAAAATGGGAGCTATTTAGAATTTGCTTACATGTTTATTATATATATATGTATGTGTTATATACTAAATGTAGTTTATAAGATAAATAACATATTTTATATATTTTCAATATTGTCTTAGGTGACAAATACTATTTAGGCACTTCTACAGAGTATATTGAGGCTAATTATCAATACTCTCTCATTAGGACATTGGTGAAGCCATTGACCAGAATTGTAAAAATTGCATATCATTTCTGATCTTTGTCTGGACCTCCTCGTATTCCTTTTCAGGTTAGAAATCTTCATCCCATGTCCTATGCCTTAGACTGATCCTCCAATCCTTCAACTGCCTATTTCTTGGTACTATTGCTAACCTCTGTCTGTCTGCAGTTGTCCAAAGTTCCATTTCTGATGCAGAGAGTTTATCAGCAACAAATTTATGCAGCACAGGAGATGAGACTTTGGATATACTCCACTCAAATGTCTGACACATATGTCCTTTGCTATGTGCCACCACTGTGGGGGGTGTTTTTACAATTTTTCTATTCAACATGTATTTATTAAGTGTCCGCTTTATGCCAGGGTTTGTGATAGGTGCTGAGAATGCAGAAAGGAGTGAGAAATTCCTAAAACCTTCTCTCCCAGACCTTATACTTTAATAAATGTATGGACAATGAAAATAAGAAGTTACAATAGGGAATGCTGGGATAGCGGAACCATATGGTGCCTTTGGATTAAATAACAGGAAGGGGGAATCGTGGCTGGCTTTATTGCAGAAGGACATGTGATATATGAAGGAAGTATGTGAAGGGGTGAACTAGATGTGGAGCATTTTATAGTTCTCAGAGACTTAAGTAATTAAAGAAAGTTAGGTTAAGTGTTGCATGAAAGAAGCTCCTTTATTTAAGGTTGTCCCTGTCACTCAATAAAACCCAGGTTAAATGCTAGCCTCCATGTCAGATCAGTCTGTTTTTTGTTTGTTATTTACATGAAAATTAATCGCTACATTCAAAATCAGCAAATATTTATTAAGTGCTCTCTATACGCCAGAGACTTTTTATGAACTTGGTTTACATTGGAAAAACAGGGAAGGATCTTTGCATGGAGATCTTATATTCTAACTGGGTGGGAGGGGGACAGACAATAAACAATAAGCATTATAAATAAGTCAATTACATGATATGTTAGAAAGTGGAGTTATGCAGAAAGAAAAAGAGTAGAGCAGTTTAAGAAAAATACGTAGCATGGGGACAAAAAATTTTTACTTTTTATGTTTAATTTTTGTTAGATGATCTTGGGTTTGTATTCTAGATTTTACAGTGATTATTCAGGGTTTTTAGTTGTAGACAACAAAATTCACTAACTCATTTAAGTGGAAAAGTGTTTGTTATCAGAGATTAGGTAGGTTAAAGAAACTTTGCAAAGGCCAAGGAACCAAGCTGGGTTACTACACAGGTAAGAACACAACATCTTGGAGAAATGCTCAAGCACACCTCAGGACTATTCTAGGAGATTTCCATTGCCTCTAATGCTGCCATACCTTTGACATGGGGGACCAGGAGCTGAACCTCCACACAGCTGCTCCAAAAGAGACACATACTTCAACCAAGTACAATCTCTGTGCAGAGAAGCTCCTCCTGTCACTTCTGCCTCGAGGAGTTGCTTGTGAGAACGTAGGCTGCACATGGAGCCCAGTTTCAAGGGAATCTGTGTGATGTAGTTTCTAATTTTCCAGCCTCTATGATGCTGAGTGTTATACCAGAAAAAAAGTTGAGTGAGTGTTGAATGAGCCAATTTTCTTTATATGTCACATCCAGTTACTAGTCACATGACCTTGGAAAAATTGTTTTATCTTTCTTAGTCTCAGTTTTCTCATCTGTAATGTGGGACCAGTAATGGGACATACCTCATAAGGTTGTGAAAATTAGTCAAATAGATAACAAATGCTGTGAAGATGAACACAATAGATAAATGCTACTAGTGCTTTGCTCAGTTGTATGAAATTGCGAAATAAATGTTGTCTTCTATTATGGCTATTATTATTATGTGGCCCTACCTCAGACAAACTGCATGCCCTGGGAAATAACCAATTCAGACTGTCTTTGGGCTTTGCTATTTTGTACTGAACACACACATTACTTTGCCAAGCCCAAGGTGCTTTATTGGTAGACAGAGTAATAGATTAGGAGTGGAACAGGGAAGGGTGGGCAAGACTTTACAAAATTTACGAAAACTCCTGACTGCATGTTTAGCTACCTAAAATTTAATCATGAGCTCTTTAGTCTTTCGGGTCTCTTGGGTTTTGTTATTTGAGTTCATTAAGACTTACAACAAAACCATTAACAACTTCTGTCTTATATTTCTGGTTTCCTACTTTAATTATGAATGCTTTATGGCAGATTAGTCTCTCACTGCACAGAATTTATCTTAATAGCGTCTGTCCTAAGAGACTACCTTAGAGGGCCTGGAATTGTCATGCTCCTCTGACCATTTGCCAGCTGTTCAGCTCCCACTGGGGTCTTTTTAGATCTTCTCTCTGCAGACCACCACTTTTTTCCCTAATAGTTATAACTAGGAACCAGAGTTTCAGGATCCTCATCTGGTACCAAATTAGCAATCTCACTAGTTCTCTTGTGAGAACTGAACTCCTGTGTTGGTCCCCATGAGTCAGCTGCCTAGCTCTCTATTCCATTTTAGCTCCTTCACAGTGGGAAGGGTAATTCACAGTGGGAGGCAGGAGTCGACTTCCAGTTCCCCAATTTTCTAGTCGGGTGTTGGGGTAGGATCCATACTCTATGACTTAGAATATTTCAGACTCTTGAGTGGTCTGTTCCCTCCACTCATGGATTCCTGGTCACTGAGTTTTACCAATGCGATCTGACACCTAGTGCTGATTGCTTCTGGAATTTAAAATCTGGACAGTGTCCTCTCACAGACCACTAGGTTGAACAATCTAGCTCTTCTCTGCCAATCTCTGCATTTGGGCTGTATTCTCCCATCCCCTACATAGAAACCCTCTATCCCAAAGGTCCCAGCTCAGGTTCACCAGGCTTATGACCAAAGTGAAATCTTTATGAGCACCCTATAGCAAGTCTTATGAGAATGAGATAGAAACTGGATAGATACCTTTGGAGGAAAGGGTCAGAAAGAGATCTTCGTTTGCGTCATCAGTCTGCAGTGCCAGCTCTGGTGACATCATTGTTCAGAATTTGATGTACAGGGAAATTTGTGTATACAGCATCCCTTCATCTTTCATTTTCAAAAAGAATTTCTTTTTATCCCCCAAATATCCTTCAATTTATTTATCTTAAGGAGCCCTGCTTCTTTGGCAGTTTTCCTCTGGCTTCATTAGTTGGAAATCTCTCTGAGCTCCTCTCCTTGGCTGCTGATCCCTGTCTGACTGACAGCATCTAAACGATGACCTCCCTCCGGGAATAAGCAGAGGGATCTCTGAGGAATAACTGAAAGTCTTTTAGAAAACAAAGCCTTCTTCCAACCACTTATAATTTCCTTCTGAGTGCTCAGCAAAGTGAAATAGCTCACAGAAATGTCCCTCCTTGTATCCGCCCCTCATGGACCAGCCGACCATTTCTGTCCATTATATAGGACTGTTTGGTCAGAACAGTAACTTAGAGATGTCATCTTTTCGTTGAAGGGTCCTTCGTTTAATAAGCAGAGTAGACGGAAACATGTAGAAATGTCAGCGCAGTATGAAAGGATTTTTCATTGCAGTGTGAATGATGACAACATTTTTAATTGAGAAGAGCATTGCTGTGCATGAGCCAAGAGACTCTTTCTCTGGCTATTGGGAACTATTTCCTCCAGGACTCATCCCACTAGCTCGTCATCAAGTGAGAGTGTTTCTTGGGCTCCATGCCAGTTCTTGGACGGCTGAAATACTTGCCTGGACTCTGGCTGCTCGCCCCACAGTGCTCTCTGAAAGAGTCACATAGTGACTCACATAGAAAGCTGTTACCTCATTTTGTTGACTTCCATTGTGTGGGCTGAAGGTTGCATTTAGGTGGGAGAGAGGAAAATAAGGACCAGAAATAAGGTGACTAATTGCCAATCTCAATTACCAAATGGCACATGAGAACATTGAAGCTCCTAATAAGGAAAGTAAGGTGAGGGCTTTGCTCTCTATGGGATTACTTTTGTAACAAGGTACTTGTGAGTCACAGCTGATCTGGAGATAGGCACAGTGAGTTCAAGGAGGTTGATGAATGACATGAAGATTTGTCAATAAATAACACCCAGAGGAGAAGGGTAAGGGGTGACTCCAATAGCATGGAAGGCAATAACCTTGAGGAATTCCTACATTGAGCATCTGTCTTGATGCCGGTATAGTCTAAGTGTGAGTTGAGCTCTACCAACCCCCTAGAACCCCTACAATCTTTTAAAACCCCTTACAAGATAGAGTGGGCTTGAATCCTCATTTCATGCCTTATAGTCTCCAGGTTCCAGCTTTTGTGTGTGTTTCTTTGATTTTGCCTCTTGTGGACCCTGAGATAAAACTCTACCCCTTCCTTGATATCCTCGAAAATATCTTGTGTAACAAAACAGAAAAAAAATGTAGTCAAGTTTATTAAAGATATAGGGGTAAAAGGAGAAGTCACACCACAGTTTGCCAGGTAAATAAGCTAAATTTTTATATTAGGCATTTCTGTTCTTTTCAATTTTTTTTGTTCCTCATCTAATCCTCTAACTATCAAGAAAGAGTTTCTTACTTGCTCTTCACCCCTGTGAGTTCTGGGGCTGCAGTGTCTCCTCTTTCTCCTTTCACCCATTGCTTCCAGACTGCCATTAGGGAACTTCAATTTTTGTCTTCTCTTATGTAGACAGTGCAGTTTTCCTAACTCCAAATCACAAACTTGGGTATTCAAACCTACCAAAGATCCAACAAGGCAGTGGTGATGATAAATAACCAGAACAAATTAGTAAACAGGAAAAAAATAAAAAATAAAAAAGGGAAAAGTTGTTGCACCATTATTATTCATTTAACAAATATTTACTGAGTGGCTACTATGTCCCAGGCACTGTCCATCTCTAGACAGAAATTTGCATAGGGTCTTTACCCTCTCAGGATTGGTACTTGTTTTGTTTTGCCCTTGGACCAAGACTTTTGGTTAACTCTGACTCTTGCACCCGATAGTCCATTCGTTCATTCAATTCTAGAAAACAAACATCATTTCTGACCCGTGCAATCTACCCACTGTGGAGAAGTCGTTGACCCAGGAGAAACTGGGCTCTGGTCTTGGGGCTGGAGGGTACCTCTCTGAAAAGTTCTAGGGTGCTGCTATGGTTTCAGATATACTGAAGAGATGAAAAGAGATAATCATAGGAATGCGATGGTCCAGAAGGAGTTAATTTGCTCCTCTAAGAGCCTTCTCTAGGACTATGGCTGGGTACTGGGGAGATGATTGTTGCTTCTTAGAGTTTACTCTACTCTCTATGCCTATTTGACATGGTTGACCTCATGTGATCATTTACCAAAAGCTTCCTGCTTCTCCTTAAATATCTACAATTGCTACGAGAGAGGCAAATAAACATAAATGTTTAAAACTATGGGCTCTGGAGTTAGACTGTTTATGCTTAAATTCCATGTGACATTGGGCTGCTACTTAACTTCTCTATCCTTGTTTTTCTTCGATTGGAAAGTAAGGATAACAGAATAACAGTATCTACTACACAGGACTGTAGTAAGGTGTAATGACTTAATTTTTGTTTAGGTCACAGGGTGCCACATATTTATTATATATTAGTTTTGAGTGTGTCTATGAGGGTGTTTGTGGATAAGATTAATATTTAAATTGGCAGACTGAATAAAGCAGATTGCCTTCCCCCATGTGAGTGAGTCTCATCCAATCCATTGAAACCTTAATAGAATAAAAGGCTGAGTAAAAAAGAATTCTCTCTATGCTTGACTGTCTTCGAGCTGAAGTATCAGTCTTCTTTTGACTTTGGACTTGGATCAGACTGGTACTATTTCATCTGTTCTCCTGGGTCTCAAGCTTGCTTACTGCAGATCTTAGACTTCTCAGACTCTGAAATTATGTGTGCCAAACATATATATATATATATATATTTTTTCTCCCATTGATTTTATTTCTTTGGAGAATCAAGATTAATATATAGGATCATATAAAATAAAATGATTAAGTAGAACTTTTAGCATACTGCTAAGTGTTGCAGAGACAAATATTCATGTGCTTCTGTGATTCTTCAGATGTTTATTAAGCTCGGCCTTTGTGGTGGATACTATTCCAGGTTCTGGAGATACAGTGATGAACCAGGTATTCAAAGATACTATTCCCAAGGAGCTTACATTCTAGTAAAAAAAGACAAATAATATACAAATGAGTATATTTTAGAAATATTTTCAGAGAATGATAAGTTCTGTAAAGGAAGTAAAACAGGTTGTCATAAAGAGATCGAATAAACTTCTTTAAATAGGGTGCTCATGGAGAGCCTTTTAAAAGTAGATGACATTTGATTTTTAAGCTTAAAATTGAAAAGTAAGGAGCCAGCTACCAAAATAGTGATGGAGTATGTGACTGCTAGGTAGGGACAGTATCATAGAAGGGCAGGACTGACAGATAAGAAAGATGTTTCTTGGCAGATGAATAAACTAGTGCAGAGGCTCTGGTTGGGAAAGGTGTTGATATGTTAGTTCTTGGACTTTTCAAAAGGCTAGTTTGGGTACAAAGGTGAGAGAAGACTGGCATTAGAGTGTCCTAGAGAGGTAGATAAGAGTGAGACCATGACTATCTTAAAAGGTATGGAAAATATTTTTCATTTTTATTCTAACTATATAGACAGTTATAAGAAGAGGAGTGATTTGATAGGATCTCTGGTTTTAAAAGATCTCTCTGAGAGTTATGTGAAGAGTGGATAACAGAGGCAATAACTAAATCCACAGAACTAGTTAGATGACTACTGAGATTGTACAGGCAAGAGATAATGGGCTTGGAGCAGGGTCTCTTGTTGCTGTGGTCTGAATAGTTGTGTTCCCTGTCGCCTAAGTTTATATGTTGAAATCTTAATACTCAGTGTGATGGTATTAGAAGGCGGGGCCTTTGGGAGGTGATCAGGTCATGAGGGCAGAGCCTTCATGGGTGAGAGTAATACCCATATAAAAGGAACCTCAGAGAGCTCCCTTGTCCCCTTCTGCCATGTGAGGGTACAATAAAAAGTCTGCAACCCAGAAGAGAGCTCTCCCCCGACCATGATGGCTTGATCTCGGGCTTCCAGCCTTCAGAACTGTGAGAAATAAATTTCTATTATTTATAAGCTACCTATTCTGTGTTATTCTGTCATAGCAGCTTGAATGGACTAAGACACTAGTGGAGACAGAGAAAAATGGGTGGAATTGGGATGTGTTTGGGATGGAGAGAGTAGAGTTTATAGAACTTGTTGGTAGATTGGAGACAGATGAAGGACAAGGAGGAATTAAGGATGATACCTAATTTTGAGCTGAGTACATTGAGTTATTGGTGCTGTCATTTACTATCATTAGTAAAAGTGAAGGAGGAAGAGGTTTGGATTGAAAAAAAAAAACAAAACCCAAATTCCTTTTGGATATGGAGTGAGAGAGGATGAGACACTCAAGTGAAGCGGAATGTGACTTATTCAATACTCATCCAAACTTCTTCTTGGAAGCCTTCCTCTAGAGGTTAGAAAATTTAAAACATATCTCCTCAGGTCCTCTTGCAGTTAGAGTTCCACACAAAACTAAGTTCTGGCAATCAGAGGCCATTCATGGACACTTAGCAGGCAAAAGTGAACACTTTAAGATGATGCCTGTATGAAAGGAGAGTAGATATTCCGGGGCACCAGTCACCTGGAGTCAAAATTGCTATTGGTGAGCAGCAATGGACTTTCTATTAGAACATTTCCATGATGTAGTTGGTTTTTCCTGGCTCTGTTATTCCTGGCTGTATGACATCCAGACCCCATTCCCCGGCCTTAAAATAAATTCTGTAAGCTATTCAATACCCTGTAACAAATACTGTCCTGTTTATATTAGCTTAGAGGGTTCTCTCGAGGTAGGGAGCTGAAAACACCCATACACAAAAATAAGCCTGATACAATTATCTTCAACAATAAACAGAAGAAATTTCTCAGCAATTTCCTTGCCAAGATGCTAGGTTTGAGAAAATAGGGTCTGCTCAACAAGAAATAACAAATGGATTCATGAAAACTAATAAATCAGAATTAGGAGCCCTTCCCCTAACATCGACCTTCATGTAGCATTAATGAGTCTTCAGCAGCATGTCCTTGATATTTGCCTTTGAGCAGAGGGCTTCTGCGTTGGTTTGATTTATTGCAGCAAGAGACTAGAGGACACTGATTTTCCTGTTTGCCTATTGATGAAAGGGGCACTGAAGAAAACTGGTCCTAGGACTCAGGGACTGCCAAAGGGCTCTCTAGATACATTAAGAGATCTTAAGAATCAGGTGGGTGGGGGTAGCCAATGAGCTGACATAAGCATTTCATAGCCTGTTTGCTGACCTCGCACAACATATGAGTGGGAAACTTATTCCTGCCTATTTCTAGGGAGGTTCATCAAGCAGCGACGAACTCCAATAATATTATGAGCTATAGCAGATTGTTTTAGTGCCCTAGTGGTATTTTCCATTTCCATTCACACCTATAGCTTTCTACTGCAAGCATGTATAATGCTGTGCCTGGGAATTTTCTCTGGTCACAAAGCTTGGGCATGCAGGACTGGTGAGACGTGCTGAGGAGTTAGCACCTCTAGGAACACCCTTCCACTGATGAAGAACTGTAGTTAGTGGATAAATAAGTTATCATTGGTTACGTGGTATAATTCTGAAGTTTTCTCTCTCTAGTGTCCCAGATGGTCTCCAGCAGGATAAAGCCCCAGCTGCCTGCTACAGTAATCGGCTTACTATCATACTATGTAATAGTTATCCTCCCTTTCTTGTTTCACTTCCCTGCTCCCTTACTGGTGCAACTCTCAAATACATTATTTGTACCCAAATTCTTGTCTTAGGTTCTGCTTCTGAAGAAACCCAATGTAAGACAATCATTAACATTTACGTAATACTTAGTAGCTGTCATACACTTTTCTAAGCACTTTATATTCATTACTTATTCAATTCTTACAACAGCCCTATGAAATAAATAATATTATTATTCCTATTTTACAAAGGAGGATACAGAGCCATGGAAAGTTCAAGTGATTTGTCTATAGTCACATAGGTAATAAGTGTGAGAACTAGAATTTGAACATCAGGCAGTCTGGCTCCAGAATCTATGCATTTAACCGCTACTCTATACTGTAAATGGACTGTGATGTCCAATACAGTAGTCACTAGCTAAATATGGCTATTTATATTTAAGTTAATTAAAACTAAATTAAATTAAAAATTCAGCTCTTTGGTTGCACTAGCTATATTTTACGTGCTCAAGAGCCAGATGTAATTAGTAGCTATTGTATTGGGAACATTTCCATTATTGTAGAAAGTTCTATTGGACAGTTATGCAAAACTTTCTTTTAAACATATGATCTGTCTTAAAATTCCTTAACCACACAGAAACACACTTATACAGAAACATCCTCTGTATAGGACATAGTTGAGGGCCAGGAAAGGTAGAAAAATGTATTAGGGCTCTTTAACATTACTCTTTAGAGAGACACCCGGATCCTTCCCCTAACCCTCCTTATTTCTGAATTGCCTCAGCCAATTCTATTGTTTATACTTCTATTGTTTTCCTGATGACATCGAATTAGCAGGTGAAAATTCAGATAGACTGGGCCTCAAGCTAAAGGCAGATAGATTAACAGCGACCAGAAGAAACCGTCAAAAATGAAAAATATGATCCTGAGGTCCAGACTATGAGGATCTTATGATCAACTGAGTATGAATAACTAATACATTAATATGAATATAGAAGAACTGAAAACGATAGACCAAGAGCTCAAATCAAAGTACAGCGGTTGGGTTCAGCAGGCATGGCGGGTAAACAGCCCAGCCAGCTCAGGCCCTTACTCAGGACACAGCATTGTGACTGATGTTCTTTGGATGATGGCTGTGAGTCATCCAGAGAAGGTTAAGAGGAGAATGTCATATGTTTTAAAAATGGTTTCCAACCAAAATGGCTTTTAAAAAGGTGTATTTTCCATTTTAAATACGTTTTGTTTATCTGGGAATTTGCCTTAGCGAAACCTCTCATTTTTCTGAGAGTGCTGAATTCAGGAGATTTTACTCTAATTAGCTTTACAAGAAAGTTTTATTTCTATTTCTTTTGCAGCGTGGAACAATGCTCTCAGACAGAGAGGAGAGTCAATTTGGGTCCTGGGAGTCTGAGCCAAGAGAGAATTTTAATCATCTCAGAGGAACCCAACCTGAGTAATTCCTTGACGTCATTCACTGAGTCTGTCCATCTCTTAGAGTGACCAGCTTGGGTCTGGGCCACCACGCTTTGCTCATTCTCTGGCAGGCGCAGACAACTCTAAAAATATTCTCTGGAAGGGACTTCTGTGGGTTAGATGTTAGCATCTCGTTTCTCCTGGGTTTGAAGAAAGAAGCCTTCAGAAAGGTGGCCTGTGCGAATTAGCTGAGGTCAAGTGCCCAGTGCACTGAGTATAACTCGAGGGCTCTGAAAAGATAGTCTGTATCTCCAATCCTTTAGCCAGTCTTCTTCACTGTTTTAGCAGAAGGAAAAGCAGTGTAAAGACATACATTTATACTACAAACTAGAGTAGAGCAGGGAAAGCCATCAAGAAGCAAAGGTCCCACACAAACTCAAGAATTTGAGCAACTGGTTGCCTCTGTTGGTGGAGTTACAGGATGGACTGAGAATTGGAGTGATTGCAAGCTTTTAAAAGGAATAGTTAAACCCAAGATTTCCTCCTAAATTCTACACAGTAGACAAGACTAGAGGATTACCATATGAATGGTTGAACTGTCAGCCTTCTTCCTTACTCAGGGGCTTATACTCAGCCCCAACCCCCACCCTATGACCCACACAGGAGATTGGAAAGACTCCTCTTAGGGCAAAGAGAAGCCAAGAGAAAAGACTTAAAGCTACTTGTGGTTTATGGTCTCCCCAATAAAATGACAAGGTTGTTTTCCATTTAACAGTCTATATTTAGGCTCATCAGTGGACTACTCTGCCATTCCCATCTTCTGATTAGCTCTTTATTACCTCCCTCTTAAATAAAAATTAGCCATGGAGATCTAGAAATTTAAAGATAGTCTCTAATTTGAGAAGAACAAAACAAATAACCTATGTTTAACAGTCTCAGAGAGCTAGGAGAAGATGTTGCACCCATTAAATAAAAACAGGAGCGTGTACAAAATAACATAGAATTATAAAGAGGCTCTTGGAAATTAAAAACATGATCAAAAGAATTAAAAAGCAATGTAAAATTGAAAACAAAAAAACTCTCAGGAAGTTGAACAAAGGAGAGAGAGAGAGGAGAGAGAGAGAGAGAGAGAGAGAGGGGTGAAATTATCAAAGAAATAAAGCAAGAAAGTTTCCTCGAAGTGAAGGACATGAAGTTTCAGATTGCAAGTATTCTATCAGTACTTAGAACAATAAATAAGAATAGTCCAACTAATGCATCTATCATATTTTAAAATGCTGACAAAAAGTTTCTGAAAGAGGAGAGGGAGAGAAAGAGACAGAGATCCTATACCAAGTAAAGAATAAATGGAAATGGATTTCTCAACAATCATACTGGAAATAGAAGACAATGGAGAATACTTTTAAAATTCTGAGTGAAAATGATTTCCAATCTAGAATTTTATTTCTAAAAAATCTATTGTATAATGGTGAATTTGTTTCACCAAAGTGAGAGAGTAAACCAAAAATGAACAAATAGGGCATAGAAAAAGGAATAAATCAGTGATGGAAAGAAAGAAAATTAAACAAATGAAAAGAGAAGGAATTACTAACAAAAAAAATGAAACAAATGCATCAGTAAATGTAATTAAAGTATAATCTATGCCTCAGTTGGGGGTAATATTTACATGGTCTTCATGATATAAACCTTGAATATCTATTTAACAAATAGATGATATTACTATATTGAGAAGATGTGAGTAGGACAGAGATATGTTTATTTGGGCAGAAGGTAATATTCGAGGGCTCTTGTTAAAGACGTTATTACAATATAAGCATTATGAGGGTTCCCCCCACACACAGTGAACTGATAGTGCCTAGAACAATCCCCCACACATAGTAGGTCCTCAATAAGTATTTGTTAAATTAACGAAACTTGCCCTAAGGAATAATTCTCTTAGGAAATTTGTAAAGAAAACAGAGTCAGTTACAGCAAATAAAAATAAACTTAAAAAGTTATAATACCTAGAATCTGTTTCAAAAAATTTAAGACTATCATTTTCAAAATTTAAAAGTAATTACATAAAATAGTTAAACCCAGCATCAAAATATTTGAGACGATTTAAAAGAGAAAGATACATCTGAGATGGTATTCTCTGTAAATCCTTATGCTAGATTGATTGGGGATGCCTTGAAGCTCAGAACAATTTCAGGGAAATCAAAATGTGATTTTCTCGGTTTAGAAAGCTAATTATTTTATTTACTTTTTCTTCCATTCCCTCACTAATATAATACAAGAATGGGATGAGGAAAATTGCTTTGCTTTTCAAATTGCTGGAGAAGGGAAGAGAAACCCTCAGTACTTCCTCTCACATTAGATTCCAGAAAGTTTTCACTAGGACACGGATTCCTTTTGTTAAAAAAAAAAGAAAAGAAGAAAGAGAAAGAGAAGAAGGAAGCGAAGAAGGAAGGGAAGGAAGGAGGAGAGGTGGAGGAGGAGAGAGGAGGAGGTGGGAGGAGGAGGAGGAGGAGGAGGAGGAGGAGGAGAAAAGGAAAGAAAGATGCATCTCTGGATCAAGATCTGCTTTTCCATCTAATTGATCTAAATTGGATCTGCAGCCCAACTCAACTTGGCTGAGAATTTACTGCTGACTCTTACTGTAATGAAACCATAGAACTGTTCATTCATGCATCATCTTGCACACTTCTCCTTCACCCAACATTTGCTGTGCACCTACTATGTGCCAGATACTGTGCAAAGACACTAGAGGAGAAAGAAGATTAAGTCAAATAATTCTGGGTGCTCGGAGCTGAAATAGCCGGTCCTATCAGAACATCAAGAAGATATTCAAAGCAAGAAACCAGGGATATTCGTGTTAAGCTAGGTTTCTAGGTCAGGTGCGCATTCTTTGCTGTCAGACGGCAGGATTCTTGTCTCCATGGCCTTTAGAGAAACTTGAGCCAACTTCACCCCAGGCAGGAGCTCTGCGCCGGATTGTGGGCCACCCAGCGCACGTCTTTGGAGCTGATGGCACAGCTAGGGATTGTGCCCTCGCTCTGTGGCAGCACGGCTGTAGGTCCCAACACTTTAGAAAAGTCCTGGTGACAGACAGAGTCTCTGGAGAGACTCCTCAGCCCAAGGGTTCAAAGTTCCTCCCAAATTCATTCGTGGCCTCCCTCTGGAGAGGTCAAACCGAAACCGAAGTCCTCCAGCACTCCCAGCGGGCTTTCCCGACTCTGGGAGCCTCTGAGGATTTCGTCAAGGCTAGGGAGCCTGGGGCGCTAGGGCATGGGGCCTTCCAGACATTCTTTCCCACTCTATTCTTCCCCCGCCCCCTACGATCCCCAGCTACATTTCAGTATCCCCAGAGCCCAGTGCAGAGTGGTGTGGCCCGGAGCTCCTGGAGCGGGCTGCACCCTCTGCCAGACCTAGACACAGTGGCAGAGGTCCCGGAAGAGGCGTGCAGAGGGCAGTGATATTAGTTAGGGAAGTGCCTTTTAGCTGTGCCTTTCCATTCAGCAGCTCCTTTCCATGGTCGGAACTGGGGAGAGGGACGCAGAAGTGTCCCTCCATATTTGCAGGGCTTTGAGAGGAAAGACCTCCTAGTGAAGGCTGCTTCGGTGTTCCTAGTTGCATCCAAAAGCGAGTCTAATACTCTGGGAGCAGAAAGACTTTCTCACTATTATAGATAAACCCCTTAGAGAGCAGTGCTTTCACATATGGGGTTGTGAAGGTCCTGGGAGTCCTCCTGTGCCGCTTCGCGTTTGCCACAGCCCGCAGCCAAGTTCTACGTGTCGCACAGCGTTCCCGGGGGATGGGTATGGGCGACTCCGGCCCATGCAGCCTCTGAGCACTGTCTGCTAGGGTTGCAGGTCCAGCAAGAGTCACCCGAGTTGGCGTCGGGATTCTTTTAAGGGTGTTATCTCCAGTTTCTATTGCCTAGGTGCTGGAGGGTAACCTGTCTTTGAATAGCAAGCAGGGCCTTGCCAACAGAAAATGAGACCCGGAGGGCCTAGATAGACACCCTCGATCTCTTTTCTGACCTGCACAAGCGATATGCACCAGCTGTAGGGATCCCACAGCTGGCTTCGCCCTCTGCCATGCACCCTTTCGGCGAGGCTCAGGAGCAGCCGGTGGGCGAATTTGGGTCACAGCCACCACACCGCGCCGATCTAGCCTGAGGCCCAGAGAGTGGTGGCGCTTCCTCTCTTCTCCCCTACTGCCTCTACCCTCCAGCCCACTCTACACACCTTCAGCCCAAGCTGGGATCTTTTCCCGCCGCCCAGGTGTCGCGAGCTCCGATAGCATGGACTCGAGAACCAGGCTTTCCTTAAGAAAAAAGAGAGAGGCTGAATCCGTGCGCATGGCTGTGCGTGTGTCTATGTGCGTGTTTGGGGGACACTGTATACCCCTGTGCATATAAAACGTGCCTCTCTCTGAAAGCACAAACTCCCCCTTGCTTGCAGCTCTGGACGAAGTAGGGTAGATGCGCGCGCTCATTTGCAAATAACGGGCGAGGGCCTGTCTGTTGCAGTGAGTACTGGCTTATCTGTCTGGGGCGGAGGGAAGGGGTTGTCCTTTTGTGAATGCGAAAGGCAGAGCAATATGGCTGGGATCCAGGTATGTGAGTGTGGGACTTGGGCCAAGAGAGAAGCGCGCACTCGCCATTCTGTAGCTTCTAGTGGTGCATGTACGAGAGTCCGAAGGCTTCCCTCTGGGCTTGCAGCACTCGCTCTCCTTGGTGGGTAGGCGCGGGACCCCAGTCCACTCAGTCATTAAGCGCCTCAGGGGAAGTGAGGCCGGGGTGTGGGGTGAGACCAGTAGAGACCCGGGTACAGGCTGCGCCGCCCAGCAGCTTGGCAAACAAACTAGAGGCACGCGGCAGCTGTGTAAACTAGCTCCGGAGCAGCAGTGGAGGGTCTCGGGCGGGGGCCGGGTGGGGAGGGGTGGGAGGGATGCTAAACCCTTAGTCGAGGATTCGGGGATACTAGAGGCTTGCCTAGCCTCTGTGCAGGCAGTGCCAGCTTAATTCTCTCCCTAGTCCTCTCATCCACTCGCATCCGTCCCAGAGGAGTGAGGCGAATGAGGTTTGGCTGCCAGACTGGAAGCAAAACTTCTTTACCGGGCCCAGGGAGCCAGAAGGCAATGGAGATGGGAGCAAAAGAAAGGGAGGATACCTCAAGAGTACCCCATCTTTCAGTGTCCCTCTCCCCCACTATCCCTCTCCTTTGCTGTGGGCTGTTTCAGGAGAGATCCCTTTAGAACCCAGGACTACTGATTAACCTCACGAGAGTCCAGGTGGCCGGGCAGGGGTTCAGGCGTGGCAGGAGAGGTTGGAGCCCAGAGTTCAGGCGCCAAAAAAATGAGAGATGCTCTGGCCCCTCACTTTTTTAGTTACACCAAACTCTCCCCGACTTGTCCCACTTTCTGGGCGTCGAAAGCTCTCCATTCCCCTCCCAGCCCTCACGATCTCCAAGCAATGACCTCATTGCAAACAACAGTCTGAGATGATGGCTCCCTCCCTAGTGGACCGGTGCGGGTAGCCGGAGCAATGACGCAATCGGAGCTGGGTTGGTCCTGGCCACTTTGGATTGGCCGCGCGGGCTCGTGGGGACCCCCCTCCTCCCACTATCAATGGAATAAGAGCCGAGAGCTCCGCAGGGAAGACGCCCACAGCAGGCGTTGTGTCCATCGGGGGACCGGCTACTAGAGTTCTCCTGCACCTCAAGTCGCCAGGTGAGGAATTTCCCACTCTATGACTCTGGTAACTTGCTTCTGGATTAGTTCATCCAGTTTGCTCATTTGCCTACCTGCCTGCCTGCCTTTCCTTTGCCTCTCACGACCATCTCGGCCCACCTACAGCCAGGTGCTCTTAGCTCTCTGTCCCGCTGGGGAGAAGGCGGGCGGCGGTTGGGGCTGTCAGTGCATTTTCTTCTAACTAGCACCAGTGGAACCCCAAGCATCTCCAAGGCTTTGCCTGGGCTCTGGAAGTTCCGCGAACCCAGATCCGTGAGTCTATGGCCCCGGCGCTGGTGCCCGTCGGCGTGCAAAATCCTGCTCGAGTTTGGTCTGGGAATGCCCTGTGCGCTCCATGTCCTCAGGGATCACGTTTGGTTCCCGGGACGGTTCTCTTAGCCTTCCTCTCTGGGGTTCCCAGCCCACGAGCATCTCTGGGGCATTGGCGTGGACCTGAGGCATTGCAGTTAGCCGACTACAACAGTGGGCTCACCTCGGGGTGCTGGCGCCTAGTACCTGCGGCTAAACTGCGCTCCAGCAAGCAGAGACCTGAGACCCCATTTACTGGCACGTTAAAAATTTCCCCAAATTCAAATCCACAGACTGAGAGATAAGTACTGCTTTTCCAATTTACCTTTCTTGCTTGCCTCTCCCCTGCATTAGTGGTAAGTTTAGCCACGGGAAGGTGCTCCTAGATTAAATTCTCAGTCCCTGAGAAGACAGGAGCAAATGAGAGAGCAGTTACAGCAGGATGGGTCCGCGCCGGGTTTCTGCCTAGGGCAAAAGGTGTGGGTTTGTGTGCATGTGCACGTTGTGGCTTCTCTCAGGCTTTTCGCAGAACGGAAACAGAATCTCCCCACCCTTACCCCAGGACATTTGTTTCCCCGCAACCACGCCATCCACCGCAATGTATCTTTTGAGATTCACAGCAGCCCATCTGGCAAATGAACCTAACCTAGGCATGAGGAGGTGGGGGTAATTAGCCTGAGGTCACAAGGCAAATTTGGCAGAGGCAAGACTGGAACCTAGGTCTGTACGTTCCAGGCCGTGCTTGCTCTGAGTCCAGCGGTAACATCGTTCTCCCTTTACAGAGAGGCATCATGGGCTTCTGGAAGTCCTCTCTCTTCTTGGCTTTCAGCACCTTGATCCTGTGCCAGGCAGGCGGCCTCCAGGCGGCACCATTTAGGTGAGACGGCCTGAAGCTACTACAGCATTCCGCTTCCACTGCCCCTTGGATCGAGCAGTTCTGTGCCTCTGAAGTCACAGCAGAGAGGCTCCCAGTGAATCAACACCCTAAGGTGGACACTGGCCTGGAGCCTTGTCTGCTGGGAATGGGGAGGGAAGGGCGCATCCTCAAGGGAAGTCACAGAGAGCAGGAAGCCTGAGCAGGGTGGTAGGGACTCAGAGCCTGGATTGTTTGCTTCACCTCCCTAGGTCGTCTTTGGAGAGCCTCCCAGACCCTGCTGCACTCAGTGAGAAGGAAGGGCGCCTCCTACTGGCTGCACTGGTGAATGCCTATGTACAGAGGAAGACCAATGAGCTGGACCAAGAGCAGGAGACAGAGGGCTCCAGGTAAGGCTCCTTAGCCACCCTGGCATATCCAGGAGGACATATCCTAGAGAGATAGGATAATGAACATCTGGCCAGGAGTCTAGCAGGCTGTCGTTGTTCACCAGGCCCTGGAGCCCAGCCATTCTCAGGCTCCATGGAAGACTGAGGTCCAATGGCAGCTGGAGAGACTGTGGTTAGGCACATCAGAAAGATCCATTTCAGAAAGCTGTTAGGAAATGAAATGAGGAGGTATGGTCTTGTCCTACCGGGGAGACCTCCAGCATTGAATGAAATAATACCGGTAAGTGTGAAGGCAGCAGATAGACCTAGTATATCTCAGGATGTTTTAAAAATTTAAGCTGCGTGTGTTGTTTTCTGCAAGGAGCCTTTATTGTACATTTGCAAGATAAACGCGAAGGCCTTACAGAGAGGGTGGCTCAGGTAGAGCAGTCCCTGAGGTAGGTCTGGGGCCTTTAGATGTGTAGGATCTGTGGAGATGTGCATGTTGTCACGGGGCTGGAGAGAGCACCCTTGCCCAGCCCCTCCTCCCTGTGCATCCTGAGCTTGGAGCCCACAGCAGCCCCTGCTGTGGCCCTGCCACTGCCTGGCGGAGGCACAGGCTGCACCTGCATCTGCCCTGGCAACCTCTCAGCAGAGCACGAAGGACTGAGCAGCATGACGAAGGCCAGCAAAAGTCACCCCTTCCCCACACCGCCCTGATTCAGCATGCCTCTGAGTTCTAATGGAGGATGTGTGAGCCGCCCTCTTGTCTGCCCCTCCTGCCCTGGCTCTAAGGATTCTTTGCTGATATAACCTTCCGCATGACTGCCTCCAAAGGTAGACCTGGTGCATGGTATTGTCTGGCATGTCTTTTCCCTGCAGCCTGGACATCTCCAGAGCTAAGCGGTGCAGTAATCTGAGTACCTGCGTGCTGAGCACATACTCGAAGGACCTGAGCAACTTTCATACGTTCTCTGGCATCCGCTTCGGGGCTGAAACACCTGGCAAGAAAAGGGATATAGCCAGCAGCTTGGAGAGGAAACCCTACCCCCACTTTGGGGTGCCCCAGGATGCCAACTGAACTCTTTTCACTCCCTCCTGATTTCCTTTCTTGCTCCCATTGATGAATTTAATGCATGCAGATTTCGCTCTGATTGCTCTTCAAGCTGGTATTGGTAGCTTTGCTTATGATAGAGAATGTTGGGAACCTCAGGATGGGAGGAGAGAGAACAGGACTTATGGACCAGGTTAGAGATAAGAGAGAGTGAAGGAAGCTTCTTGAGATTCCAGAGGATTTCATGGCAGAGCCCTCTAATTCCTGCTTCATCCCTCATGCCTCATCCTTGATGAATAAACATATTTTCTAAAAGGATTTGCGCTGTAGTGGTCATTACCGTGGTTGCTGTCCAAGGCTTGAGAGTACCCAGGGCTTGTGTTTAAAAATAGCCTTAGCCTCAGGGAAGCTGGATGCAGGGCTTGGTGAGTGGTCCTTGGGAACCAGCTCAAGCACCAGGAGCAGGTGTGCTGAGGAGCAGGTAAGCACTGCTGGAAAAGGATTCTGCAAACTCTGTTCTCTGAGCCTCTTCCAGGTAAGAATTCAGGGAATTTTCATTTTCTTATGGTAAGCGATTTTATTGGTGCTCATGGCTGGGGTGTGGCTTCTCTACTCTTGTATGTTTTGGGGTGGGGCTGGGCCTTTGCAGAGCAACCTTCCTGGTCCCAAAGGTATTATATGTAAGGGATGATAAATGCAGGGTTTCAGTACATGCCCCATGCTTTGGAATGGGGTTTTTTTTTCATGAAGGTCTTTGGGCAGGGCTCCTAGCAAAGCCTGCCAGGCCATTTCTCCTAACAGCTTTGGTAATTGCATTTAGGAGAAACACTTATTCTTAAGTGGTATGTCAAAGAGCTACAATTTCCTTTACGAAGGTCCCATGGGGTAGGCTCCTGCCCCCAGCCTCTCACTGACAAGACTTCTCTTCTTTCTCCATCCTGCAAATCAGCATCACTGCCCAGAAGAGAACCTGCAACACTGCCACCTGTGTGACTCATCGGCTGGCAGACTTGCTGAGCAGATCTGGGGGTGTGGTGAAGAGCAACTTCGTGCCCACCAACGTGGGCTCCGAAACCTTTGGCCGTCGCCGCAGAGAACTTCAGGCCTGAGCCACTAAATCACTCTAGGAAGAAGGTGACTGCCCTCATACTGGTGGATGGGAGGGGAAGGGATTGGGAGGTTACCATCTACAGTTTGAAACCCACTGGACTTGGGAGGTTCTTCAGGTCCTTCTCTCCAATTGCATTCTCTTCCTGAAGTAGTGAGTTCCTTCTATGACTCAGCTTGAAATCAGAAGACTAAGACAGGCTGCAGAGATGCAATGTCATCTCTCTGAGAAATGAAACAAAACAAACAAAAATGCTTGCTGGATTCAGAAAGAGAGGGCTTTGCAAACCTAAGCCAGGGACAGTCTTCATTAATGAACCCAGAAAGCCCTCAACCCTTGATCATAGTTCACAGGTTCAGTCCATAGGGCTGTAATTATAATACTACTGCTAACGTTAATAGTGACTGTTGAATTGTTTTGATTATCATTTGCTTTAAAAGCCTACTTACATCTCATATCTGTCATTTGTAAATACTGTTTGGTTAAAGAAGCATTTCTGTAAATTCACATTCTTTTCAATAATAATTGTGATTATTCCCTTCTTGTCCTTCTTATTCTCCTCTTTCTCCTCCTTCTTCTTTCTCTTATTATTATTTTTTAAATTTCAGGTTACCGTGAAGCTGAACTCACCGCTGCTATTAATTTCTGTTGACAACCACTTGGTGAGAAGGTCTCATGGAAGACATACATGTTTGCATCCTAATAGATACCGAAAAACAAAGCACCTTTGTCATGCGAAACGAATGAAATTGAATGCAAAATAAGCTAAATCCATATTTGTTATGCATCTTTTTTATATTAGATTTTCTGTGCAGTAAATGCGATGGCATCTCTCATTAGCTTATTCGGTAGCAAATTGGTTCTTTGAGAGTTATCCTGTGATCATGGCAGCTTTGCCAAACCACAGGGCGACATGCCTCTTGTGGTCTCTGGGGTCACAGTGATGCTATGTCTTGTTGTCTAAGAACATGATTGTATAATTTGTTTAAGGAAATGTCAATATTGCGCCATTTGTGAACTTCATCAAGATTAAAAACGTATTTTGGATACATGTGTTTCAAGATCATGGTAGTTTATTTCAATCTGTTTTTCTATGTAATAATAATAATAGTTGACATTTTTTGAGTGCTTCATGCAGGCCTGACAATGTTCTAAGTTAGTGTTTTACACCTATGAATACATTTAATCTTCATGACAACTTTATGGAGTAGATACTGTTATTATTTCCACTCTACATTTGAGGAAACAGAGGCACAGAGAAGTGAAGTCCAAGGTCACACAGATAGATGGTAGCAGACTCGGGTATTGGTTTCCAGAGCTTACAGTCGAAACTACTGTACTTCATACTTCTCAATGATGGCTCCTGATGTTTTCCAGAGACCTGTGAGCCATTCTTTGACAAATGGACAAATTTAAATATATAAACAACGCAGCCTTTATATAGTAAAATGAATCTCTTCTACCCATTGCTAGGTGCTATTGGCTGAATGTTTGTGTCCCCTGCCCCCAAATTTATACATCGAAACTTGACACCAAAGTGATGGTATTAGGAGGCGGGGACTTTGGGAGGTGATGAGGTCGTAAGGGTATCCCCTCACCAATGAGATTAGTGCCTTTAAAAATGAGCCCCCAGAGAATTTCCTTGCTCCTCACAGTGAGAAGACTGCTGTGAATGAGAAAGTGGGCTCCTTAGCAGACAAGGAGTTTGCTGGCGCCTTGATCTTGGACTTCCCAGCCTTGAGAACTGTGATAAATATTTATCGTTTATAAGCTACCCAGTCTGTGGTATTTTTTTATAGTAGCCCAAATGGAGTAAGATGTGTACTTGGCTTCAACAATGATCTATTTATGACTAATATTATTACATCTATGAACCATTTATTCCCCCCGCTACTTATTACATCAACATATCTGTAAATATTTCCCCATGTATCTCTAAATGGGAAGTACTCTTTAAACATAATCACAATCCCATTTAACAACTAAAATAAATTAACAGTAAATTCTTAGTTCTTTAATATCTCACATCTAGTCATGGTTCAGATTCCTCAGTTATATATATGTATAACATACAAACGTGTTATATGTGTACACATATACATATATGTTATACATGTATAACATACATATGCATATATAAAATACATACAAAATCAGAGCTCGAATTAAGTCTTCACATTGATATGTTTTAAGACTCTTCTAAACTAGAGGTTCCCCTTCCGTTTTTTTTTTCCTCCTGCTATTTATTTGTTGGAGAAACTAGGTTCTTTGTCCAGACTTTCCCACATTCTGAATTTTGGTGACTATATCCCTGTGGTGAGGTTTATCATGTTCCTTTATCTTCTATAATTCTTGTGAACCAGATCTAGAGTAAGCGAGGGGAAAGAGAAGTAGGAGATGAGGTCAGAGAAGTAATGCTGAGGACAGATCACAGAGGGCTTTGTAGGGTATAGGAAAGACTGGCTTTCTGTCAGTCAAGTTCTAGTCAGTAAAACAAAAAACATCAGTAATTTTAACAGACACAATAATTTAAGAAATAGAGTAGAGTGCAGAAAAGGCAAAAGAGAACAAGAGGTAATGCAGAGTTAGAAGGTAAAGAAAGCAGCTGCCATCCATCAGCTAGGGGAACAAGGGAAGAGGTGGAATTATTAGATCTAGAAACTTGGGAAGCATTCTCAGACCACCAAGAAGGGGATCTTCGAGAGGGTGCAACAGGCTCTTCTAAAAGTGTGTCAAAACAAAACAAAATTGGAAACTGGACTCAACTTCCTGGCCAAAGTAAAGAAATTCTGTGGATGCTGATAGAGACAAAAATCAAAATAGGAAAGAACAAGTTTCTTTTTCTTCATGCCTTCTTATCTCTATTTTAGGACTCCCATTTGGCAGAGCCTAGTGGAGATGCACTTGACCAACGAAAATGTGGTTTGCAGAGTCCCAGCCCCAGTGTCTTTTTTTTAAACACATAATTTTAAATTTGCATAGAGAAAATTCAATTTTTTGTGTGTATATTGTTTTATGAGTTTTAATAAATACATTGAGTCATGTCATCGTCACCACAATAAAGGTACAAAACAGGTTCATCCCTCTCCAGAAGTCTCTAATTCTTCTCCTTTGTAGTCAATTGCCCCCTCAAACCTTATACCCTGGTAGTAACTGTTATTTTCTCCATTCCTATAGTTTTTTAAAATATAATTATCTGTTTAAATTGAGATATAGTTGACATATAACATTGTATTAGTTTTAGTTGTATAGCATAATAATTAGATATATGTTTATATTACAAAATGATTACCACGATAAGTTTGGCTAACAACCATCATCACATACAGCAGTTACACAATTTTTTTTTTGTAATGAAAACTTTTAAGATCTACTTTCTTAGCAACTTTAAAGTGTATAACACAGTACTGTTAACTCTAGTCACCAAGCTGTACATTACATCCCCAGGACTTATTCACCTTATAACTTAAATTTGCACCCTTTGATCACCTTCACCCACTTTGCCCCTGCCTTTTGCAATCACCAATTTGTTCTCTGTTTCTATGAGTCTGTTTTTTTGCTTTTTGTTTTGATTCCACATATAAGTGATATCATACAGTATTTGTCTTTCTCTGCTTGGTTTATTTCACTTAGCATAATGTCCTCAAGGTCCATCTGTGTGGTAACAAATTGTAGGATTTCCTTCTTTTTTTATGGTGAATAATAGTCATATGTACATGTATATATAGAAGTTAACACAGGGAAAAACCTTGAAAGCATTCTATATATATGTATATATATATATTTTCATCAATGGACACTTAGATTGTTTTCATGTCTTAGATATTGTAAATGATGTTGCAAGGAACATGGGGTACAGATATCTTTTTGAGTTAGTGATTTCATTTCCTTCCGATAAATACCCAGAAGTGGAATTGCTAGATCATGTGGTAGTTTTGTCTTTTGTTTTTTTGAGAAAGCTCAGTGTTTTTCATAATGGCTAAACCAGCTTACATTTCCACTAGTAGTAAACAAGAGATCCCTTTTCTCTATGTCCTTGCCAACATTTGTTAGTTCTTGTCTTTTTGATAAGAGACATTCTAAAAGGTGTGAGGTATTATGTCATTGTGGTTTTGACTTGCATTTTCCCTGATAATTAGTTATGTTGAATTAGCACCTTTTCATGTACCTGTTGGCCATTCGTATGTCTTCTTTGGCAAATGTCTATTCAGATTCTCTGGATGTAGTTTTGCCTCTCCAGAATGTCATACAAATGAAATGTGTGTAGTTTTGAGTCTGACTTCTTTTACTTAGTATAATGCATTTGAGATTATCCATGTCACATGTATGAATAGTTTCTTTTTATTGCTGGGCAGTATTACATTGTAGGGATGTACTACATTACAGGGATGTTTTAATCCATTTATCTGTTGAAGGGCACTTGGATTGTTTCCAGTTGTCAGCATTTATGAATAGAGCTGCTATAAACTTTTGAGTATAAATTTTTGTGTGACAATAAGTGTAGTAGGCTTAAAAATCGGGGTCCCCAAAAAGCTATGTCCGTGTCCTGATCCGTGGAACCTGTGAATGTTACCTTATTGAGAAAAAGGGTCTTTGCCAGTGTAATTAAGTTAAGGATTTTAAAATGAAACCATTCTGGATTATCCAAGTGGGTTTTAAATCCAATGATATGTTCTTATAAGAGATGTACAGAGAAGATACACACAGAGGAAAAGGTGATGTGAAGACAGGTAGAGAAAGTCACAAGTTACTGTCAGAAACTAGAACAGGCATGAAGTGGATTCTCCCTTCGGTCTCTGGAGTGAGTACAGTTCTGCTGTCATCTAGATTTTGGACTTCTGGCCTCCAGAACGAATAAATTTCTGTTGTTTTAAGCCACTAAGTTTCTGGTAATTCGTTATGGCATTACTAAGGAAACTAATACAATAAATTTTCATTTCTTTGGAGTGAGATTGCTGAGTCATTTGGAGTGAGATTGCTGAGTCACTTGGCAAGTGTATATTTTTTCCCTTAAAAAGTCTTTTTTTTTTTTACAGTTACCTTCTAATCTTTGTCCATATACATTTACATTTTTGATAATTGCTACCAAATAGTCTATATGTAATAATATATATTCTGCTTATTAATGCATTTAATATAAAAACATATTTGCATTGCATGAGTAAATAGAGTAGAAAACTAATTACAGAAACTTTGAAAAATCAAGATATGAACAAATATTTTGATAAGATTAATTTGACCTCAATAATTTGTTTTTATTGCCTTCCTTTTATATGCATATTTTATACAGTTCTATACTATACATATTATGTTATACATTTTAATAAAGACTTTTTTAAGAGCGGTTTTAGGTTTACAACAAAATTGAGAGGAAGGGACAGACATTTCTCATATACCCTCTGCCTCCACACATGCATAGCTTCCCCCGTTATTAACATCACTCACCAGAATGGTTTATTTATTTATTTATTTTTACCAAGGATGAACCTACATTGACACATCAATAATCTCTCAAAGGCCATAGTTTACCATAGCGTTCACTCTTGGCGTTGTACATTTTATGAGTTAGGGCAAAGTATAATAACAGATATCTGTCATTATAATATCTTATAAAGTATTTCACTGCCGTAAAACTCTTCTGTGCTCTGCCTGTTTGTCACCACACCCCCTCCCCACTGGCAACCTCCGATCTTTTTATTGTTTCCGCGGTTTTACCTTTTCCAGAATGTCATATAGTTGGAGTCATATAGTATGTAGCCTTCTCAGATTGGTTTCTTTCACTTAGCAATGTGCACATAAGGTTCCTTCATTTTTTTTCATGGCTTGATGATTTGTTTCTTTTTTGATGAATAATATTCCATTATCTGAATGTACTGTAGTTTAACCATTCACCTACTGAAGAACATCTCGGTTGCTTCCAAGTGCAGTAATTATGAATAAAGCTGCTACAAACATCTGTGTGCAGGTTTTTGTGTGGACATAAGTTTTCAGCTCCTTTGGGTAAATACCAAGGAATGTGATTGCTGGATCGTATGGTAAAGGCATGTTTCGTTTTGTAAGAAACTATCACACAATCTTCCAAAGCAACTGGTACCATTTTGCATTGTTGTTTCACATTCTTGCCAGTGTTTAGTTTGTTGTGTTCTGGAGTTTTAACTTTCTAATAGGTGTGTAGTAGTATCTCATTGTTGTTTTAATTTGTATTTCTCTGATGGCTTATGATGTGGATCATCTTTTTATATTTATTTATCATCCGAGTATCTTTTTTGGTGAGGTGTCGATTAAAGTCTTTGACTTATTTTTTAAGTTTTAAGAATTCTTTGTGTATTTCGTAGTATAGTTCTTTACCAGATGTGCCTTTTGCAAATATTTTCTCCCAGTGTGTGGCTTGTCTTCTAATTCTCTTGACATTGTCTTTTAATTCTCTTGACATTGTCTTTTGCAGAGCAAAGGTTTTAATTTTAATGAAATTTAGCTTATCAATTATTTCTTTCATGGATCATGTCTTTGGTGTTGTATCTAAAAAGGCATTACCCAAGGTATTACCCAAGGTATCTAGATTTTCTCCTATGTTATCTTCTAGGAGTTTTATAGTGCTGTTTTTACATTTAGGTCTATGATCCATTTTTGAGTTAATTTTTGTGAAAGGTTTGTGTCTAGATTCATTTTTTTGCATATGGATGTCCAGTTGTTCCAGCACCAATTGTTGAAGAGACTATCTTTACTCCATTGTATTGCCTTTGCTCCTTTGTCATAGATCAGTCAACTGTGTTTATGGAAGTTTATTTCTGGGCTCTCTGTTTTAGTTCATTGATCTATTTATCTAGTCTTTCATTAATACCACACTGTATTTATTTCAAGAATACCACACTGTAAAGCTACTATAGGTTTATACAGTCTTTGTTTAATTAAAAATATTTTTAAAATTATAGTTGACATATACTATTATATTAGTTTCAGGGGTACAACATAGTGATTCAAAATTTGTATACCTTACAAAGTGATCACCATAATAAGTCTAGTAACCATCTGTCACTGTACATAGTTATTATGATATTATTGATTCTCTTCCCTATGCTATACATTATATACTTATGACTTATTTTATAACTGGAAATTTGTACTTTTTAATTCTCTCCCCCTGTCCCACCTAACACTCCACACCTTGCCCCCTTCCTTGTGGCAACCATCAGTTTGTTCTCTGTCTCTATGAGTTCGTTTCTATTTTATTTTATTTTATTTTATTTTTTTCATTTGTTTTGCTTTTTAGATTTCATATATAAGTCAAATCATATGGTATTTGTCTTTGTCTAACTTATTTCACTTAACATAATACTCTCTTGGTCCATCTACATTGTTGCAAATGGCAACAATGTAGATTTGGCAAGATTTCATATAGTAAGTGACAAAATCGAATAGTGTCAGTTCTCCAACTATATTCTTCTTCAAAATTTTGTTGGCTATCTTGGATCTTTTGCCTCTTTGTGCAGGTTTTGTGTGCAGAATAACTTTAGAATAAGTTTGTCAATATCCATAAAATATTTTGCTAGGATTTTGATTTCTATTGCATCGAATCTATAGATGAATTTGGGAAGTACTAACATTTGACAATATTGAGTCATGAACACAAACTCACTTTTCATTTATTTGGTTCTTTTTTTATTTCATTCATCAGTTTTGTAGTTTTCCTCATATAGATCTTGTATATATTTTGTTAGGTTTATATCTATGTGTTTCATTTGGGGGGATGCTAATGTAAATAATATTGTGTTTTTAATTTCAAATTCCACTTGTTCCTTGTTGGTATTTAGGGAAGCAATTGGCATTTGTATATTAACCTTGTATCCTGCAACCTTGCTATAATTGCTCATAATTTCCAATTTTTGCAAATCTTTTAGATTTTCTGCATAGACAACCAAGCTTTCTCTGCCAATCTGTATACTTTTTATTTAATTTTCTTACCTTATTGCATTAGCAAAGGAGTCCAGCAAAATATTGAACCTCATCTTAGTGGGACAGCTTCAGGTTTTTTTGTGGGAAAGTTTCAAGTATGCTATTAGCTGTAGGATTTCTGTTGATAGTCTATCAAGTTGAGAAAGTTTCCCTCTATTTCTAGTTTACTGAAAGTTTTTTTTTTAATTGTAAATGGGTGTTGTTTTTTGTTAAATGCTTTCTCTGCACCTATTAAAATAATCGTGTGATTTTTCTTTTTTATTCTGTTTTTGCCATGAATTATATAATTGATTTTCAAATGTTAAGCCATCCTTGAATACCTAGAATAAATCCCACTTGATCATATTATATAATTCTTTCCATATTTTTTTTGGATTCTACTTGCTAATATTTTGTTGAGGATTTTTGCATCTATGTTCATGAGAAATTTTGGTCTGTATTTTCTTTTCTTGTAGTGTCTTTGGTTTTGCTAGTAGGGTAATGCTGGCCTCATAGAATAAGTTAGAAAGTATTCCCTCTTCTATTCTCAAAAAGAAAGAGTAAGGAATTGGTATAATTTCTTCCTTAAATGTTTGGTAGAACTCTTCTGGGTCTGGCACTTTCTGTTTTGGATGGTCAGTCATTATTGATTCAATTTATTTAATAGATCTGGGCCTATTCAGATCCTCTATTGCATGTGTTTTGGCAGATTGTGTCTTTCAAAATATTAGTCCCTTTTATCTAGGTTATCAAATTTGTGGGCATAGAGTTGTTCAGAGTATTCTTTTATTATCCTTTTAATGTCCACAGGATCTGTAGTGATGTTGCTTTTTCCATTTCTGATATAAGTAATTGATGTCCTTTCTAAAGAATCAGCTTTTGGTTTTATTGATTTTCTTTATTAATTTCCTGTGTTCAATTTATTGATTTATGGTCTAATTCTTAATATTTCTTTTCTTCTAATTAATTTGTATTTTATTTGTTTTTTTCCAAGTTTCCTAAAGAAGCAACTTAGATTATTGATTTTAGGTCTTCCTTCTTTACTAATATTTGCATTTACTGCTTTAAATTTTC
This sequence comes from Pteropus medius, assembly GCF_902729225.1. Classification (NCBI taxonomy): domain Eukaryota; kingdom Metazoa; phylum Chordata; class Mammalia; order Chiroptera; family Pteropodidae; genus Pteropus; species Pteropus medius. Next base: position 2,422,021 of record NW_024353906.1, on the reverse strand, counting down.
CTCTAATACTGCTTTCACTGCATCCCGCAAATTTTGAAAATTTTCGTTTAGTTTATAATATTTTAAAATTTCTCTTGCAATTTCTTCTTTGACCCATGAGTTATTTAGAAGTGTGCTGTTTAATTTCCACATAGTTTTAGATTTTCCAATTCTCGTTTTGTTGATTCCTAGTTTAATTTCATTGTGGTCTGAGAGCAGACACTGTACGATTTTTATTCTTTTAAATTCATTAAGGTTTGTTAAAAGGCCCAGAATATGGTCTATCTTGGGGGATGTTCCATGTGGGCTTGAGAAGAATGAGATTCTCCTATTGTTGAATGAAAGATCTATAGATGTCCATTATATTCAGTTGATTGATAGTATTATTGAGTTAAACTATGTTTTCACTGACTTTCTGCCTGCTGGATCTGTCCATTTCTAACAGGGTGTGTTAAAGTCTTCAGTTATGATAGTGGGTTTGTCTATTTCCCTTTGCAGTTCTATCAGCTTTGCTTCACATATTTTGATGCTCTGTTGTTAGGCGTATAGAAGTTAGGGAATGTTATGTCTTCTTGGAAAAATGACACTTTTATCATTTTGTAGAGCCTTTCTTTATCCCTGAAAATCTTCCTAGGTTTGAAGTCTGTTCTGTCTGAAACTAATATAGTTTCCCCTGCTTTTTTTTTTTTCGATTAGTGTTATCAAGGTATATATTTTCTCCATCCATTTACTTTTCATCTGTATCTGTTTTTATATTTAAAGTAGGCTTCTTATAGACAACATATAGTTGGGTCTTGTTTTTTGATCCAGTCTGATAATTCATGTCTTTTAATTGTTGTATTCAGACTTTACATTACAAGTAATTATTAATATAATTGGATTAATATCTACCATGCTAATTACAGCCAGTATATATTTAACTTCATGAGAAACTGCCAAACTGTTTTCTGTATCATTTGCATTTGCATTCCCACCACACAGGTACGAGAGTTCTAGTAACTTCACTAATGTATATATAGTAGTATATCATTGTGGTTTTAATTTAAATTTCCCTAATTACTGATGATATTGAGCATATTTTCCTGTGCTTATTTACCATCTGTTTATCCCTTTTGCTGGAGCATCTGTTCAAATCTTTTGGTCATTTACAGTGGGTTGCTTGCTTTATTATTGTTAAATTTTGAGAGTTCTTTACATACTGTAAATGCAAGATTATTATCAGATATGTAATATCTAACAACGTTTTCCCCAAACTGTAGATTGCCTTTTCATTTCCTTAGCAGGATTTTTCACAGAGCAAAAGTTTATTTTACTGAAGTCCAGTTTATCATTTTAAAAATGAATTGTGCTTTGCTGTCATAGCTAAGACCTCTTTGCCTAACCCACAGTCTCAAGGGCACAGTCACTTTATACCTTCTCCTAAAATTTTTGTGGGTTTATGTTTTACATTTAGATCTATGATCTGTTATTTTTGTATAAGGTGAGTGGTGTAGGCTGAGGTTAATTTCTTTGCATATAGATGTCCAATTTTTCCAGTATCATTTGTTGAAAAGACTATTATTTCACCATTTAATTGCCTTTGCACCTTAGTCAAAAATCAATTGATCACATTTGTGCATACAGATTTCTGGATGCTCAATTCGTCTCATTGATTGATGTGGCTATCCTTTTGTCAGTACCATACTGTCTTGATATACTTAAACACACTGCAGTTAAAGTAAGTCTGGAAATCAGGGAATGTGGTTCTCTCGACATTGTTAATGCTTTTCCAAAATGATTTTGGCTATTCTAGACACCATCTTTTCCCATATAGTTTATTTATTTATTTACTGGATGAAGTTGAGCAAGGCAATACATTTTTCTTTATTCTTTTTTTCTATCTTTTTCTCAGGCTGGATAATTACAATGGATCTATCTTCAAATTTGATGTTTTTTTCTTTTACCTGCTCAAAATTGATGTTGAGCCTTTCTGACGAAATTTTTATTTCTGTTATTGTACTTTTCAACTCTACAATTTCTTGACTTCCTTTAAAATAATTTTCATCTTATTGATATTCTATGTTTGGTGGGACATCATTCTCATACTTTCCATAAGTTATTTAGATATGGTTTCCTTTAGTTATTTAAATATATATAAAATAGCTGACAGAATTTTTGTCTAATATGTCCAGTATTTGGGCTTCTTTAGGAACAGTTTCTATCGACAGTCTTCCTTTTGTGTATAGACTATTATTTCTTGTTTCTTTGCATGTTTCATAATTTTTTTGAAAACTAGACATTTTAAATAATATAATGTGGCATCTTTGGAAATTACCAACCAAGTCCAGGAATTATAATTGTTGCTTTTTATTGTAGTTGTTGGTTGTTTGCTTAGTGACTTCTCTGAACTAAAATTTTAAAGTCTGTATTTTTTGTTATGTGGCCACTAAAGTCTCTGCTTGGTTAGCTTAGTGAGCTAATGATTGAACAAATATTTCCTTAATGTCTAGGATCAATAAGTCTCTCAATCTTTGCCAAGGGGCACTCTAAGCATGTTGGGACATACCTGCAATATTTGGTCAAGTAGTTGACAACTCTGCTATAGTTTTGACTTCTTGCCTTCAGAGAGCCTCAAGGTCAGTGAGAGGTGAGAGCTCAGGACCTTCTCAGGATTTTCTGAAGCATGTACACAGCTCCTTGTATATATGTGGCCTGTAGGTTCCCAGAAATATGTTAGAGCTTTTCAAATTTCCTAGAGACATCACATTCCCCCAGATTTTCATTTAAATATTTTTGATTAGTCTATTATTTACTCCAAGTGTTATCCGTCACTTCAGGCATTTGTGAATTCAAGTAATTGCCTGTAGTTGTTTTCAAAATATGTCCCTTGGGGAAGAGGCTTTTTGTACTGGGCAAGTTCCATGTCAGATCAAAGAAGACAGCATTGAAAATGGGGTCTTCCAAAGAATAACTAATGATAATATTCTGGAAATAAGGCTTTGAAAGAAGGCCACGCTCATTTGCTCCTTCCAGTAGCAGCTAGGTTAATGGTTTTTACCATAAAGGTAGCCTGTTAGTATTCGAAGCTACCACATGGCATGGGACTAAGGTGAATTAATATACCACAAAGCTCACTGTTATTTTTGCAGTTCAGCTGTTTCTGTTGAATAATTGCTTCCTGGATTTCAGCAAGCCTTTGGTTCATTGCTAAAGTTTTGAAAAAGTAAATTTTGACAATTTTTGTTATTTCTCTCATTGCTTTTATGGAGGATGGAATTTTTTGAAGCCCTTACCATTTTTACTGAAATAATTTCTTTTGGATTCATTTATGAAGGACGTTTTTATTGGAAATAAGATTATGGGTTGACAGTTTTTCTTTTAGCATTTTAAAAATGTTATTCTACTTCCTTCTGGTTTCCATGTTTTTTCCCCCTCTCCTGGTTGAAATACGCATTTCTTTGAACCTTTGTTCCTTTATACGTAATGCATGTTTTTCTCTGGCTGTTTTCAAAATTTTTTCTTTAAGTTTTATTTTATACCGTTCAATTATTATGTGTTTAGGCATAATTTTCTTTGATTCTTTTTCTCTGGTTGAGGTTCTCTGAGCTTATTGAATCTGTAAATCTATGTTTTCCATCAACTTTGAGAAGCTATTAGTCATTAATTTTTCTGTGCCCATATTTTCCTTTTTTATTAGGTCTCCAGTAACGAACGTTAGGCCTTTTAATATTGTCTCGCAATTTCATTCTAATTTTGAAGTTTTGTTTCTTTATGTTCTTCAGGCTATATAATTTTATTGACTTATCTTTAAATTTAATCATTCTTTTCTGTCATCAACATTCTTTTATTGATCCTACTCAGAGAAAATTTTTGTTTCAGATATTGTATTTTTCAATTTTAAAATTTCTGCTTTTATCTTTAAATAGATTTTATTTCTTTGTTAACAATAGCTATCTTTCCATTGATTAAAAGAGCATTCACTATTACCTCATAGACTATGCTGTTCATGGGTTTGTGTTTGTGGAATTTACGTTACCTTTGGACAAAGCATCAAGAGACAAGAGAGAGAGAAAAAAGAAATTCCTCACATCCCTTTTGGCACTCAGAGACCCCCTTTTATAGTTCTTTTTGTCAAAGATATAGGTTTTAATTGCCTGCACTGCTGCCATCACCATGGCAGTGCAGCTGGTACTGGAACTGGGCCAGAAGGAAAAAAAAAAAAGAAGAAACAATGGTGATTCTAGATTGAAGGGCTCCTCTTCTTGTACTTCTGGCCAGGAAGAGGGAGATTCTCTCAGGGTTTTGTTCTGTGCCCACGGCATAGTTCCATTAGTAAAACCACACTTAGGTTAGATTTAGAAGATAAAAGAGAAAATCAAACAAACCAGGAAACTTACTGGAATTTTGTCATTCTTTTTCCATCTTTAGTACACATGCTATTATTTGTTTTCAAGAGTCCTCAGTAGATCCTTTTTGTATTTTGTCTAGATGTTTTCACTGTAATCAGTGTGAGAGACCAGTTGTAGTGGGCTTACTTCACCTAGGTCAGCACATTTATTTACCAGAATACAATTAAGATAGAATATTATACTAATAATTTTAATACTTAAAATTATATAAGGTTTCAAATAAGTCAGAATTCAAAGAAGAAAACATAATGGATAATTTAAAATATTTAGGAATAAATGATAATAAAAATACCTCACATCAGAATTCAGAAGTGTAGTGAAAATGGTGTTTATAAAACTTTATAGCCATAGATAATAATGTTAAAAAATAAAATTGGGTAAAATTAATGAGTTAAATTTTATTTATTTATTTATTTATTTATTTATTTATTTATTTATTTATTTATATATTTTAGTGTAGCTCCATTTATTAAATGATCTCATTTGTTGTTGTGGCCACAGTGTGTCAGCCTGTTATTAAAACATAAAATGTTCTTCAATTCCTCTTAAAACATAAAATGTTCTTCAATGTTCAAAGATCCAGGACAGAAGGATCTTCCAGGTAGCACGCCAACAGAACAAGAGACTCTGATGATGCCAGTTTCAATGGTGGTGCCATCCAGAGAGGGAGAGAGTCATGGCACATTCAACCGCAGCTTCCAGAGATTTTGGAAAAGGAGTTTTTGGGAGCCCAGGCTGCCTGGCATTTTGATGCTGTCACTGTGGGTTTTGTATTCCAAAATGGTGTTGGGAGGTAGGTTAAGCACTCGCCGAAGCGTATCCTGGATTCGGGCTGTGGTGGCTTGGTCGCTGGCAGTCTTATTCCATGTGGAAAGAATGTTTTCCTGAAACTGGACGGAGACCACAGCCCCAAAGATATCCCCCACAACCATGAACTGCTCCAACATGGCCAGGATGAGATTCTCGTAGCAACGGGAGTCCAAGCCCTTTTTTAGCCAAGTATTCCGCTTGCCACCATTTTTATTTGCATCATCCTCCCACATGGTTTTAATTCCTCCTTTGAAGAGATAGAAGTTGCTGTGGCCTATCAGGTCCCCAGGACGTACCATTTGGCTGTCAGGTGCCCGGGACATACCACAGTGGCAAAAGCGCCCATCAGTTTAATAGTCTGCTTGTAGCTCTGTGAGCTGGTGGGACCGGCGGGGGCTTCTCCTGGAGTGCCAGAAAGTGTAGTTGTACTGTAGGGGATGCTTTGCTGGTCCAGGGACAACAGCCTTCCTCTTGATGCTGCTCTGACTCTTGTCTCGTTCCATTTTTTCCTTCTCACCATCTTTCTATGTGCCTTTTTCTTCCTTCTGATCATGGCCCCGCTGTCTTCATCTTTCAATGCGTCGAACTTGTTCATCCTCTTGTCATCACCCTAATGAGCTCAATTTTAAATTGAACACCTAAACTGAGGTGTTTAATTTTAGAAATTAGGAAAAGAAAAGTAGAGAAAACCCAAAGAATGCGAAAAGGCGATAATAAAGGTTACAAACAGAAAAGATGAAGATATAACAAAAAGGATCGACAAAGCCAAAAGTTTGTTCTTTGAAAAGGCTAATGAAGTTGACAAATTCTAGTGAGACTGAGCAATAAAAAAAAGCAGACACAAATAATATCGAGAATAAAAAAGAGGACATACCTGTAGATATAGCAGAGATGAAGTGATAGTAAAAGAATACTACAGCTATCTTTATGCCAATGATTTTTATAACGTAGATGAAATAGATGACTCCCAGAAAATATAACACCCGTCAAAATGCACTCGAGTAGGAATGGAAATCCTGAATAATTATAAAATATATTAAATCAGTTTTGTAAAATCCTATCACAATGACAACACAGACCTGTTAGATTTACAGATGAATTCTCATTACTATCACTCAACTCGCAGACAATGAGCTAAGGGCATAAAAACTTTTCAATGGCCCATGAAAATGTTTGAGCTTCCAACTTATGTTACTTGCTTCAAAATATGAAAATGGTAAGAAAGATTAAAAAGATGTTTATTTAAATATCTACATGTCCATTGGTCTACTCCAACTCGACTCTTATGTAGTTGTATATAAATTACATTTACGTGAAATACAGGTGAATTTTAATATGATGTGGGATGAAGATGTCAAAAATAAAAGTAGGGGCTTGGAAGCATCTTAAAATACCGGGTCTCTCCCCCAAGTCCCTCCTGCTGGTTGCAAAGCAGGCCCTTCTCCACCAGAGGGAGCACCAAGCAGGCTCTTTAGCTTGCTTTACCAAGATCCTTTTCTCCGGGTAGAACCCGGGCAGATCTCCCAGTTCACCAGTCTTCACTCTCTCTGAGCCTTGGTTTTCTGGCTTGTAAATTTGCATAATGACACCTCTTTCACAGAGGTGAACCAATGTCTTACTAAATGCGTTCAGGATTCCAGGGGCAGATGGAAGTCTTTAGGAAGGAGGGAGGCTGGAATGTTCCTCTCGTTTGAGGGGCTTTGACTGAGTGGTCCCGGGACTGAGAAGAAGACTTATTCCGTTGCCTTCTTGACTTACCTTAAAGGACAAAGGCTGGGGCAGAGATGAAGGAGAGTGGGAGTGGGGGAGGCACTAAAGGCATGAATGGAGATCTCTCATTTTGACATAGGACTGCTCTTCTTCCTGATCCTGTCTTCCTCACCAAGATTTATTATTTCCTAGCTCAGAGAAGGCTTAGAAATATCTTGGGTTGAGTTGGTAGGGGTGTGGTTGGTGAAGACAAAATTAGGGAAGTTTTATTGAGTCTTGAACTCAATATCAGAGGGCTGGTAGGTTTTTTTTTTTTAATTAAAAAATTAAAAATAGTCATGGAGATGTAGAGTATACCATGGGGAATATAGTTAGTAGTATTGTAAGAACTATGTATGGTGTCAGATGGACACTGGATTTATCTGGGTCATCACTTCATAAGTTCTATAAATATCTAATCACCGTATCGTACACCTGAAACTAATATAATATGGTATGTCAACTATAATTGAAAAAATAAAAATATAAAAATTAAAAAACACAAAAATCAAAAAATTTAAATAACTTCCTTTCCTAATTATAAAATAAAACTACTCAACATAGAAAATTTATAAAATATGGGAACGTCTTCCTTTCCAAAACAAGGGGGACAGTGTGTTTCTTAGTTATTTCATCATCCAGAGAAATCTACGATTAATAGTTTGGTGTATGATTTTTCTTTTATATCTTATGCACATATTTATAAAGATATATCACACAGGACTACTTTGAAAATTACCTTTTTTCAGTGTACATCTTTCTGTCACTTCATGTTCTTCTGCTGCATAATTTATATCTCTTTCACATCCCACTGAATAAATGTGCCAGAGTTTATTTAATCAATCCCTTATATACATATAAATTGTTTCCAGATTTTTATTATTGTAAAATGTTGTAATAACCATTTTTGGAGCAAAATTTTGCAAAATATTTATATTTATTTTTTTAAGGGAAATTTATATGGATACAATCTAGGATCATCTTAATATAATTTTAGTTTAATGTAATACCATTTCTTTAATCCTTTTAAAAAGTGGGATTGGAGAGTCAAAGAGTGAATGTATATGTAATTTTGCTAGATAGAGGCAATATACCATTTTGCATTCTTGCCAACTATGTGTAAGAGTTCTTGTTATCGTCAGCTTCTCCAACTAGATATGCTGTCAAATTTCTAGATGACCAGATACAAAGAGGAGATAGATCAATATAAACAACAGACAACAGAAACACACCCAGAGGCTGAAATATAGGGGAAACAAATAGGAAGAGAAGTGCCAGCTCAATGTGGGAGAATGCTTTCCGACAGAGTTGCCTAATGATGGCATGGGCTTCTCAGAAAATTATATGCTGCCTGTCCCTGGAGTTGTTCAAGGAAAGGCCAGATAACCATTCAACAGAATGTGGTACAGAAAGTTTTAACAACTAGGCATCTGAACCCAGGAACTTTAAAGCCTGGAGAAAAACACACAACCATCCTGATTAATTGCCTCATTTAAAATCCATGAATTAAGACATTGGACCTTAATTAGGCCTTTATTGCTGCCTTAGTCCATTCACCTAATTGTTTACTTCTAGATCATTAGTCATCCCTTCTCCTCAAAACTCCAACACCTCCTCCACCATCCTTATTCTCAGCCCTTGACTTTGCTTCTTATTTCACTGATAAAATGACATCAGCCAGAAGAGACTCTCCACAGATTCTACTAAAACTACTGTGCATTACTGGCATTTTCTCCTAGGTACTCTTCTCCCATGGGTTGCCATAGATGAACCTTCCATGCTGCTAGCTAAAGCTATTTCTTCCGTTTGTGCACAGGATCCTATACCATTTCCACCACCACGGGCCTTGCTCCAGCTATTTTCCATCTATCTTTGCCCTCATCTCCTCCTACTGCCCCACACTCTTGTTCACACTGCTTCACCTCGCCCCACTTGCTCCTGCTCAAAGACACCAGGTACATGCCTGCCTTAGATAGTTGGATTGTTTATTTTGTTTTCTTGGAAAGCTCTTCTCACAGATGACCATGTGCACAGCATGTAACTCCTTTATCTCCATTTACATTGACTGAATTAAAAAAGCACAATCTAACTATAAGCCCTTTACAAGAGGTATCTAAAACATAAGAATACAGAAAGATAAAAAATAAAAGGATGAACAATTTACCATGTAAACAGTAACCAAAATAACGGTAATGGTAACTTCAAGGCAAAAGGATCAGAGAGATAGTGAGGACTATCCTATAACACTAAAATTTAAAATTAGCCAACAGGATGTAAAAATTCTAAATATATTTTCACCTGACAATATGGCCTCAAAATAGATAAAGCAGAAATCTACACTTATAGTGAGATATTTTGACACATCTCTGATATAATTATCTCCTAGTATGGGAATAGTTTATTTCTTTCTCTAGTATTAGACTGTTTATTTCTTTCTCTAGTATTATCCTGAACATGGCTGTATCTCAAGCGATGTGCACAGTGCTAGGCACAGGATGGCTGGCCTTCAGTCAGTGTTTTCTGTACTAAACTTCCTCTAGCAATAGTGAGGTCACTATGTTCTGAAGTAGCACATTCTTTGAGAATGGTCTTACTCTCAGAAGGGCCTTAGTTTTCTGCATTGAAATCTGTCCTCCCCGCTCCCCACAGCTTTCCTAATGTGTCTTCGGCATGGATAGATTCTGGAGAATTTCTCTTCATGAAGAATGGGTATGTCTGAGGCCAGACCTTTTAAACCATAGGTGGGTATTAATTGCAGAGAATTTAAAGTAGATCAATTTTTTCCTTTCTTACAAAATCCTAGGCTGGGCATGGTTTCTATTAGAAGAATCCTTTCTGGTAATTATCCATCCATCCTCAATAATGTATCTGGGCGTTGGTATTAAGACTTTTCAATTATTCAAATTGTCAGAGTTTTCATCTCCTGGTGAAACGTTTCTGGAAGCTTCTGTGACAGCTCTTGTGTGTGCTTGATAGCATAGCTAAAGCTCTTGCCTCTGTCTTTGGCAGGCTCTTAGCCAAGAGCTGTAAATCTGGAGCTATCAAGACCATTACGGCAAGTCAGTGGCTTTCTGGAGGGTTCAGTGCATCTACAGAGAGACTTAAGTGAGGGAGGCCGTGGGGATTTAGAGAGTTTGTAGGTCTTGGCTTTTCTCTGAGTTCTGGTTATTTTCCATTTGTACTGGGCACCTTCCCCCATCGCGTTTCCATCCTTCTCTGCCCTGCTCTGTGTGTAGAGGAGTTGGGCCTTAGATCACTTCACCCGGGCTCTCTGGCTGGAGATGGGAGGGAAAAGCAGGGAGAAGTTAGGGAATTTCTTCCCCACTTTGGTACCATGGTTTTGAGATCACCTCTTATAAATTTACACCAGAACACCAGCAAGCCATTTTTCCCTTTGCCTCTCTAGACTTGGAGGTGGTAGGTAATAACTTCCCACAGTTGTCTGTCCCTGGGTGCCTCAAACCGGTTGTTATTCTCTTAATCCTGAGCATAAATAGCCCTTCATTAAATTGTCTTTGAAGTCCCACCTAAGTGGACTTCTTTTCCTGCTGGGATATAAAATTTTATAGAGTAAGCATTCTGCCTGAAAGATGACCCCTTTCCTTACTTTATGAGTCTTTGTCAGATACAGCTGGGAGGACTCTTGGACTAGATCTCAGGTGCTATAAACTCTGCGACTCAGAGAAGGAGTCAACGAGGTTAGAGATAAGCCTTAGATTCTTATCCCCTGTGCTGTGCTCTTCCCACTAACTGCTGGGCCTCCTCTTGGTGCTGTCTTCACTGAAGAGACGTGGAAAAGGGTTACTTTCCATGGATTACCTCAATTATGTCTCACCACAATCGAATGATGTAGTTATCACTATCCCAGCTTTGGAAGTGCGGAGATGGGGGCTGAGAGAGGTTAAGTAGCTCTCCCAGGATCACACAGCCGGTGAGTGAAGATTACGGTCAAGCCCAGGTCTTTCTGACTCCAGCCCCATGAGTTTCACAGGTGTACAAGAACGCAGGTGGAGAGTTTCACCTGGGACAGGAGGGCGTACACCTGCCACTGAAAGGAAGGAGATTCTGGCTTAGATAAGGTGGTGAGGATTGATGAAAGGGTCCTTTTCTTAAGCCGGAAGACAGGTGACTTGTGGCAAATAGGAGGAGTCAAAGTAAAAACAGAATAGGCTTAGTGCAGACGGGGCTGGTGTACAGGAAAAGTCAATACCTGTTAATGTAGTAATGGTTGTTTTTATTATTATTTTGTGCCTATCCCCCAAACCTCACTTCTTCAGTTATCCTCAAACCTCATCTTTATCTTGAAAGTGGGAGCACAAGAAGCGGAGGAAATGGCAGACTCACGCTAGAGAGGTCAAAGTGGCTTTTAGAGCCAGGTCCTTGGCAGGCCTCCTTCCAGAAGGACACCTGAAGCTTTCCCTAGGCCAGCCAGAGCAAGTTCCTGAGAATCCAAATGGCCAGGGAATGCCCACCGAGTGCCCCCTCAGTTAGGCACCCAGACAGTGAAAGAAGCATTTCCCTGGCATGCTGTTTTTGGAAAGATGTTGCCTCTTTGACTTTGGAAAGAAGGCCTCTGTCTTAGCTCAGGGTGTACGGCAACTGCTCAGACTCCTATGATTCCCCAGGAGCGTGGGGTTAAGGAGGCTGGCCAGGACAGAGTGTGACTGGCCACACAGCTGATGCTGGCCTGACACCCAGA
>NW_024353906.1:2180207-2409790 GCF_902729225.1 Pteropus medius | reverse complement strand
TGCGCACGCCTCTGTTTTGGGAAATGCAGGTGGGGGACATTCACACCAAGTGTCCTAAGGGAATACCTAGCAAATTAAGTCTGCTTTTCTTTTGTCCTGAAAGCCTGGCACAGAATTTGGTCCTGGAAATAATAAATCTCTGAGGCTTTTTGCTAATATTTATCCTGTTTATGATCTAAGCCTCATTCCATTTCTAGCATACTAGAAAATATCTTAGCTTTCTAGGTACTTTTACATTCCTAAACTCATCTCATACTTTCAATAGCCCATGAGCTAGACAGAGACCATTATGGTCACCAGTGTAAATATGGGAAAACTGAGTCTCAGAGAGGTTAAGTGACTTGTCCAAGGACACACAGTTAGAAAGTGGTATAAGCAGGACGTAAAGTCAGGTTTCTTTGTGGACAAAGTCCATACTATTATTATTATATTACCTGACCTACCAGAAAACAGACTCAGAGAAAAGATTCTGCAAACTTTGCACATTTGAGGAAGGCCATGGCTCCAGTGTTAAAGCCCAGCCATATGGGTATCCGAGGCCCAAGCTCTATGCCTGGGCACCGAGACAATCTTTGTTGAGATAGGAAATGAAGCTCCTCTCAAGGGACTAGGGAGTAGAATCAGGCTGTCCCCAGATGGATGGAGGCTGGAGTAGTACCTAGTTTGTCTGAGAGAAATGATTTGAGCACCCACAGAGCCAGGGGTTCCCAGTGAGTTGAGGCAGTTGAGTTAATGTCAGGAGCTGCAGTGTGTCCAAGGCCAGGGAGCAATAGTCAGTTTTAGTCAGGGCCTGAAAAAGGGAACAAAGATATTAGCCTCAAGGAAGAGAAGGGCCTTGGAGTGGTCATTGTGTCACAGAGATGGAGCTGGCCCTCCCCCTGAACACATACCCCGAGCATATTGACATAATTTGCACAGAGGGGATTTAAGTTAGATGCTAAGGAGAACTTTCTGCCAATGAGAGGGTTCAAACTTGGGAACAGGACTCAGAGGAGGCTAGAGGCTGCCTCTCCTACGTGATCCTCAAGAGTGGGTAGAGGCCCTCAAGTGTCCCCTCTCCCCATTCATGGCAAGGAGGAAGGAGTTGGATGGAATGACCTTAAAGCTTCTTTTCAGTTCAAGAATGCAACATTCCTGAGTTTTTGGGTAGGAATCAGCTTTCCTCTCTAGACTTAACCATTTGACATAAAATAGTCCAGAGGAGAAGTTTGATGTGCCCCAAGTTAGGAGTCTCAGCTACCACCCTCTGTCATTTTTGACAGGGCAGTGATATGAAGATTGGCGATCTTATGTGGCCATTTAGGTTCCAAAGGGAAGCACCTGTGGCGAATAAACCAAGTTGCATTCCAGGCGTTTGGGGGCTGCTCAAAGTTTGGCGTCTTCCTCCGCAGAGCATGTGAACCGCACCCAAACCCCTCCTTGTTTTGTTTCAGCTCCAAGGGAAAGGATCACCACCACGGCGCATTCCCTTCTGCTCCCCAGATGTTGGCATGCGGGGCGCATGTGGGCACCCCTGCTATGATGGCTCAGAGGCTCCCTGGTGCTTACCCGCGGTGACTCCCGCCTACCCCGGGGTGAGCCAGGTCTCTAATTAGATTTGACCGCGTCCCCATTCCAGCGCTCCCCACAGAGCGCTACGTTTCCACTGCCGGGGGTACCAAAATAGCCTTGCGGCCGGACTGAGACTCCAGGCAGCAAAGGCTGACGCGGGACAGAGGCTTGGCAGGGAGCTTGCTGTTATTGAAGGTCCTGCAGAGGCCTGGGAGCGGGCGGGCGGGGGGCAGAGCGGGGCGGGAGCGCGGGCCAGCGGACGGCCCCTCGGACTGGGCCGGCCGAGCGTGCCGCTTGCGCGCGCGGCCTCTGGATCCCCAGCTGCGCCCTGCCACCTCTGGCCGCTGCACGCTACCCCTCTAGCCCGCCCGCTTCCTCAGAGTAAGTAGACACAACTCTGCTGGCTGGATTCAGGGGCCGGTGCTGCACCCATCAGCCTAGTTGGGAATAGAGCGTGTGTGTAACTATTTGGATAGTAGGTGTTAAATTAAGTGTGCCAGTGTAAATGTCCGTGGGTGGAAGTGTGTCTGAACTGATGTATTAGTTTATGGAACTTTCTAGCACATGTTTCAAGGTGTGAGTGTGTGTGGGAGAGTATCAGTGTATGTGGAGACTAAGGTGTAGGTAGGCCTAGAGTGTGCCCATAGGTGGCATGTGTGTCTTTGTGGCCCCGAAAGTCTTGTGTGGACCTTGTCTGCTCCTCTGGAAGTGAATTCATGTGTTGGGTAGGAAGGCTCCATGTGGGCTGAGCAAGTGCATGTGTAGATGGATAGATGTTTGTGAGTCAGCCGATGATGGCAGAAGCCGGGAGATAAAGACTATTATATGAACTTGGACTTTCTAGGGTGACCTGACTTGTCCCCAGCTGGGATGTCTTCTCTGTAACAGGTCATGAGGCTCTAGTTTCTCAGGACTGTAAAAAGGGCAGGAGCTCAGAGCCTTCACCCAACACTGGAGTGAATGGGGCTCTGCGCAACCCCAGCTGGCTGGCTAGGGCGGGGAGACAGCTTGGAGGGAGCCAATTGTCACACCAGAAAAGGCAGGAGGACAATGAGAGGGGATAAACAGACCACACAGTCATGCCCACCCCCAAATACAGGGCACCCACACCCACATACTCACAGCTGCTCGTGTATATACACATTCTTACCTACAGGTGCCAGTCTTGAATGCATCTCAGCACAACCATGCAAACACCCATGTACTTTCAACATTTATATCTGTGGACGATGGTATGCATGCAACAGTCACCTGCATGTGTAAAATACGCGTATACGTAAACATGCGCTCCTGGCTTGACCCACTTTCAGCCTCCAAACCCCCATTTTAGGTCCTCTTTAGCCCACATATGGCACCTTGGACAATGAGTCTAAAAAATCTGGCTTCAGTAAGGAATGTCTGAAGTCAGGGGCTTTGGCTGGGGGTCAGGGCAGATGGCGATACAGTGCTTTGGGGTGTCACATTTGATCTGGAACCGAGGCTGCCCATGGAGCCTGGGGCCTCAGGATCTGGGCCTTAGAAGCAGCTTTTGCCCTCCGTCAAGTGAAAAGGTCTGTCCTACAAGGCTGAGGCAGAGCTCACACCTGTAATTTGCTCCAGGCTCTAGTTTATACTCTGAATTCCCCCTTGCAGCAGAAAAGCAGTGGCCTTCCGTGGGCTGGGGCCTCTGCAGTCTTGTGACTGGGAGGAAAAGGGAGTTGTACTAGGCTGATTCCTTCTCTTCTTAGGTTGTGATGAATCCTATCTTGATTCTCCCATCTGTAGGTGAGGCTGAAGAGCCAGCCTTTGCTTTGCTCTTCTCCCCTCTCTCAGTGGTTATCTCTTTTCTTGACAGAATCTTGTTCTCCCTGACCTTCTTCCCCAGGGACTCCTGGGGACACACTAAACAGTGCTTGGAAGAGTAGGGGTCCTAAAATATAAGTTGGTTGTTGTCGTTATTATTATTATTATTGCTTCTAAATCTCTCCCATCCTGATCATTCTCCTCTGGACAGGCTTCAGTAGGTGCCCAGACTAAATGTACTCCTTCAGTTGGGAAGTTAGAAAGATGACATTGACTTTTTCTTCCTTAGCGTTTATGGTTTGGTCGGAGGAGTGCCTGAGCTCTCACTCTACCAATTTCTGTAATGCAGGGGAGCAGATGGGCTTCTGCAGTTTCCTGAGAGAATGCTGGGATCTACCTTCCCCTGGCCTGGTTCCCGGCCCGCCCCTTGGAAATGGTAGAATAAGGACAGGCTGTGGTCATCTTGGCAGCCTTCTTGCAGAGTGAAGGTGGCAGGGGAAGGAAGTCTGTGTGCCTTCCATAGCCTTCTCTTTTGTGGGGACCCCCAGCCACCTTAGCATTTAATAAAGGCTCTGGAAAACTAGAAGAGTCTTGATGACTCAGTTTCTGGCTGTTTCCCCATTTTTAAATTAATCAAATACCTATACCTGCCAATCAGAATTTCAGAGCAACAATAAGGAAGCAGAGCATCAAGGGCAACCCCACCAAGTTAACATAGTGCCAGTGTAAGAAGAGAAATAAGACAACAGAATAATGATAATAATAACAACAACCACCGTTTATTGCATCTTTACTATAGAACTTTGTTAGGTTAATAGTCTCCTTCCTCCCTCGCTTTTTTTTTTTCTTTTTTTCTGATAAGGAAATTGTGGCTTAGAATGTTCAAGGAATTTCTACAGGTCTGTTTGACTCCCGAGCTCTTGACATAATCTTTCCCCTTGTAACTGAGTAGCCAGAGTTCCTCTTCTTACTCTGGCTGCTCAGAACCCTCTGTCCATCATATTGCTTCATTCTAGTAACTGTGTTAATTGGAACTCTGGCTTTGGCTTTTAATTTCTGCTTTAAGAACTTCATAGTAGCACATCTTTAACTGTAAACTCCCACATCTTTTGTAGAAATATCAGAATAAGTGAATGAACAACCAAGAACTGCATTCTATTGGTCTCTCAGGATGGGAACCATATTGCATGGATTTTTTGGGACATCTCCAATTTCAAATATTTTATCTAGTTTTCAAACCATATGTCTCAATTTTGGCATCTGTATCTTGAGACTCTGATTCATGACCATTTCCTGGGGCTTTTCTTCCTAGTGACTCTGGGGGATAATGCCTATCTCTGTGTTGGTTCAGACAATGGGGATTGTTGAGAATGAATTGGGCCATTGATAAACGCCCCCTGCTCTGAGTGCTTCAGCTGCCAGCTCTTCTCTGTCTCAAAAGTACAAGTGTCTGGGCGCCTGAAGGAGTTTGATCCTTGCCCTAAGCCTGGCCCTGACCCCTTGGCCACCTCCTCCTCATGGTAACCCTGCCTAGGTCCAGGGCTCTGCTAGGAGGTCTGTGTCTCTTGGACATCAACTCTGCTTCCCCCAGTCTGGACTACATAGTCTCTGATCAGAGATGGTCCTTCTGGAGCTAAAGCTTAGGACAAAGATAGTGGGATTTGGAATGTAGAGACACACAGGAGGGGGCTTTTCTGCCCTCTACCCCGGATCTGCAAAGCCATAGGATAGTGTACACTCCTTTCTCCTTCCCAATAAGGGGGTCTCAAGTCTGCCAAGTGAGTCATTTGTCACCTCTTACCTGCAAGAGATGTGGGTCACCAGGAGCATCTGAATATAGGGCAGGGCTCTGGCCATATTGCGAAGTCGGTGAAACTTCTGATTCATTCCAAGAAGATCTTACCTTGCCCAAGGCTATTAATGTTTGGAAAGGGAAGCAGAGTGGGGCAAAGGTTAGCACTAAGGAGTGCTTAGAAGGACTCTGATGGTGGGTTTTTAGGCATTGTGTTGGGATTCTGCTTCTTGGTATGCAGTAGGCCACCCACGCTGGTGGCTGTTGCCCATGTTTAAGACTAATCCTTCCAGAAGTATTTGATTATAAAGTGAAAAGGAGGACTCATTGGCCTGAGGTCCTAGGAAATGCCTGGCATTGGGTGATGAGCTGTGAGTTGGTGCAGGTAGGGGTTTGCTCCTTTCCAAGTAAATGTCATCTCAAAAAGGTAAGACTAAGACTTGATTTCATCTCTGCTGAGGATTCTGATTGTTCCCTGGACTTAGGCTCAACCAAGTAAAAACAGGTTTAAATTCCAGCAAGAGCATATTGGGTGAGATGATCAGAACTTCTGTGAGAGAAGGCTTATTCACATTTATTTACCATGTATTAAAGTGCTAACCTTTTTGTTAGGTTTTTTGCACCTTTTGTTTCCTGAAACCTCCAGAACAGTCCTGTGAGACAGGTACTACTTTTAAAGATAGGGAAACTGAAGCATGTGAGATTGACTTGCTTGAGGTCAGAGCCAGTGATGATTCCATCCCGGGTCTGATGCCAGAGTCTGTAGTGAATGTCTACTGATCACTCCCCCAGTTCAAAGGCTTGGAAGCAGGAGAATCCACCCCTGTGGGTCCACTGGGGAAGGGCTAAGAACCTGTCGTCTCTGGCCCGAGGACCTGAACATCATCAGTAATGTTGGCATTTCCAGCCTGAGGGGAGCTTGCTGCTCTGTGGGAAGGAGGGGTGAGGAAGGCCTCCTGGCCTGGGCAGGGATCCCCTGCTTCCCCCTCAGTAGCACTGGGCTTCTGCGGCTTCACTTCTCCTCTGGAACAATCTCTATCCTGGGAATGGAGCCTTCATCCAGACTCTGTGATCAAACCAGCCTGATCTCCCCTCCCCCAGCTCCAGGGTCCCCTCAGTGCCAAGCCCTGGGGGAGTCCTGGATCTTCTGAGGACATCTCTGGGCAGACCAGACCCCATTTGGCATGATGCAGCGTCTGTAAGTGTCAGCAATTTGGCTTGGTAATTGTGTGTAGTGTTCAGTTTCTGCTAAAGAAATGGAGGTTTTGTCTTACAACCCAAATATACTGGGTTTGGAAGCCATATGAAATGAAGCCTGTGGTCAAAGGGTGTGGGCTGCATTCTGGGCCTGCGTGTGGTGCCGGTTTAAAAGACCAATACTGTTGAGGAACAGGATAATTGACTCAGGCCCTCTCAGGTCCTCTGATGGAGGGTCAGAGGTAGCCTACGTATGGCAATGTGCAGATAAAAGAACATGGGCTTTGTAGATCTGTCTGGGTCTGACTTGGAGCCTGTTTCCCTGTCTCCAGAATGGGGTTCCTTATAATGCAGTGGTGATGCTAGAACTAGCATGTTTATTTGAAGCGTAGTTTCTGGCATAGAATAGGCAAACCACAAATGGCATATCCTTCCTTGTTTTTCCATCCATATTCTGGGAAAGATCACTGGGCTGATTGTCAAGAGATCTGGATTCCAGTTCTAGCTCAGGCTCTGAGTACAATGTTATCTTACCCTCTCTGGTCCTCGCTTTCCTTGTGTGTAAAATAAAGGAAGAACTAATTTTCCTCATTCTTCTGTATTTTTTGAAGATAATGAAAAAGACTCAAGGCAGGGGCTCTCTTGGAAGATACAGAAAGTTGTTTGGACAACATAAAAGTGACAGGTGGGTCTGTGAGATAGGATCACGACAGGTACTGGATATATTGGTATATCAGAAGAGGAAGTGTTATCCCCAATTGGGGCAATCAGAGAGGCCTTCTCAGAGGTGAAAATTCTTTGTCTGGATCTTGAAAGATAACAGGAAGTTTCCAGGAGGATAAGGAAAGGGCATTCTAGACTGAGAGAGCAGCGCACACTTAGGCACAAAAGCGTCGCCTAATGTGGTATACTTGGGGGACTTTAAGCAGCTAGTGTGACTGGAGTGTGTAATGTGGGTGGTCAGTAGTGATGAAAAAGGATGAGATGGGAAATATTACAAAAGGCTATTGATGGATCGCTGGGCCTTAAAGGCTTTGCTGAAGTGTTTGGATTTTTATCATGAGAGTTATGAGCAGCTACTGAGGTATTTTAAGCAGGAGAGGGTCATGGTTAGGTATGGGATCACTCATGCATTCAACTAACAATTTTTATGTCACTCTTGATTTTGGTATATCAAATTAACAAAAATTTGCAAGACTGGTAAAAGAAATCCCTTTCTATCCATATCCTTTAATCATTTATAGGACACTCCATTTATTTTATTGCTTTCATTGCCTTTTTCTCCAATAATATAAAAACACATTATTTTTATTTATGTATATTTAATTGGCTATATAATTTATATTTTATTGTTTATTTATTGTTATATTTGTTTTATTATGAATATATAAAAACATATAAAATATTCATATTTCTGATCAATTTAAGTGTAATTTGGAGAAGCGATACCTCTTCACTCCTAAATACTTCAGAATGTATTTCCTTACAAGCAGATATTCTTGCCACAGTACAGTTCTGTCCCAATAATGTCTTTATAGCTCTCCCAACTATCCTCACCCCGTTCAGGACCCAGTCCACACTGCATTTAGTTGTCATATCTCTTCAGTTTCCTTTCATTCAGAGCAATTCCTCTGCTTTAGCTTTCATGACCTTTATGTTTTTGAATAATATGGGTGAGTTATTAGGTTGAGTATCCCTCAATTTGGGTTCATCTGATAGTTTTGCATGATTAGTTTCAAGCTATGCATTTTGGGCAGGAATATCATTGAAGTGAGGTTATATTGGCAAGGATAGGATGTGGGAATTGCCCCAATGCTGGTGATAGAAGCTTTCATCACCCGCTTGAGGTGATGTTCACCAGTTTCTCCACTGTAAAATTACTATTTTTCACATTGTAATTAATAATTTGTGCAGAGATGCTTTATGTAAATATCTTGTTCCTGATCAAACTTTCACTCACTAATTTTATCATCATTGATACTTTCGAATCCATCATTTCTTCATCAGTTAGTTGGCATTCTACCGTAAGAAAGATCTTTCCTTTTTTCTTACCCTTCCTCCCTCCCTTCTTTTTCCCTTCTTCCCTTATTACTTTCATTATAAACTCAAAGATTCTTAATTCATTCAGTGGGTTATAATCAATTTGCATATTTTGTTTAGATGTTCAAATTGTCCCAGAGTTGATAGTGGGAGGTTCTGCTAACTGGCTCCTGTTTCTTTTGACTTGTCCCCATGTTCTCTGAGCACTTGCATACTATATGCTGTAGCAGGACATTCCAGGATCATTTCACTATTTCCTTGCTCCGGCCATGGAATTAACCATTTCTCCAAGGAGCCCTAGATTATTTTGGTGGAAAATAATATTTAGAAACTGAGATCTGGGCCTACATCTGCTCCTTGCTTTTGGTCCGTCATTGCTTCTATACCATCTTAGGAAACAGAGCTGGACATATATGTGTATGTCCATATTTATTTCTATAATGTAAATATAACAAATTATTATATGTTTTTAGAGAGTAGAAACACCAAGTAACTGAGATGAAGAGTAATAGGGTGAGAGTACTTTAGATTGGGTGGTCAGGGAGGGACTTTTGAAGAGGTGATATTTAGAAAGATCTGCAGTGTGGCATGGATGGATTGGGAGGAGATAGAACCTGGAGATTGTTTTAATTTTCTAGGAGATAATTGAAAGGGCTTGAATTAAGACAGAATGGAAAAGAGGTAGAATAGGATGACTGAATGCAGAAAGTCAAGGAGATGATGGAGTCGAAGGGACTCCTAGATTGGTGTTTCAAAGGCCTCTCAAACACAGCATGTCCAAATCGGAATTTCCGCATTCTTTCTCGACACTGTCCTATTAATATGTGGTTCTTTCAGGTATTTTGTTTCTCATTAAATGGCTTCTTTTTGTCTTTATTGAAATATAATAGACAATTAGTTGCTTGTATTTACGTTGTACAATTCATGAGTTTTTTTTCAATTATAGTTGGCATACGATAATATACCAGTTTCAGTTGTATAGCATAGCGATCAGAGATCCACATGACTTGCAAAGTGATCACCCCACTAAATCTAGTACCCCTTTTCTTCCTTACATATTTATTACAACATTATTAACCATCTTCCCCCTGCTACACTCTACATTTCCATGTCTATTCTGCAACAATCCATTTGTACCTTAATCCTTTTGCCCGTTTTTGTCCCCCCAACCGCCTCCCATCTAGTATCCCTCTAAATATTCTCTGTATCTATGAGTTTATTTCCACTTTTGTTGTTGTTGATTTTGTTCTTTAGATTCCACATGAACATGAAATTATGTGATATTTGTCTTTCTCTATTCGACCCATTTCATTCAATGCAATGGGTCCGTTAAAGCAATATCTGTTTTCATCCTCTTCCTTTTAGTCTGTGTGTGTCTTTTAATCTGAAGTGGGTCTCTTGTAGGCGGCATATGCAGGGATCTTGTTTTCTTATCCATTCAGCTACCCTATCTTTTGGTTGAAGCTCTTAATTCTTTTCCATTTGAGGTACTTGTTGATAGGAATGTAGTTGTTACCATTCTTTATTCCTGTTTTTGATAAATGTTTTTACTTCCTAAAGAAGTTCCTCCAACATTTCTTGAAATACTGGCTTGGTGATGATAATTTCATTAGCTTATTTTTGTCTGGGAATCTCTTTATTTGTCCTACAACTCTAAATGATACCTTTGCTGGATAAAGTATTCTTGGTTGTAGATCCTGGGTTTTCATCACGTCAAATATTTTGTGCCAAGCCCTTCTGTCCCGCATAGTTTCTTTTGAGAAATCAGCTGCCAGTCTTATGGATGCTCCCTTACAGATAACTACTTTTCTCTTGCTGCTTTTAAGATTCTCTCTTTGTATTTAACCTTTGGCATTTTAACTATGATGTGCCTTGGTGTGGGCCTCTTTAATTTCCTGGTTTTTGGGACTCTGAGCTTCCTGGGGTTTTATGCCTATTTCCTTCACCAGGTTAGGGAAGTTTTCCATCATTATTTCTTCAAATAGCTCTTCAACATCTTATTTTCCTTCAGGTACCCCTATGGCACAGATATTTTTACCTTTAATAGTGTCCCATAGGCTCCTCAAATTATTTTTATAATCTTGGCTTCTTTTTTCTTGCCATTCTGATTAAGTGTCCTTGGCTTTCCCATTCTCTAGATAGGTCATTGGATCCTCTTCTTTATTCACTTTTTAAATTCATTTTAATATATTTCTCCTCTCAGATAATGTGTTCTTCATTTCCAACTGGTTCCCTTTTATAATTTCCATTGCTATTTTTATGTTTTTTATATCTTCGTTGAAATTCTCACTGAATTCATGTATATTTCCCAACGTTCATTGAGCATCTTTATAACCAGTGTTTTGAACTCTGCATCTGTTAGATTGCTTGACTCCATTATTTCCGGATCTCTGTTCTATTCTCTCATATGGTTTCTGCTTCTTTGTCTTCTCATTTTGGCTGTCTTTCTGTGTCTGTTTCTATGTACTAAGCAAAGCTCTTAAGTCTCCCAGTCTTATTAGTGTGGCTTTGTGTGGTAGGTGTCCAGTGGCAGTCCTGAGAGAGGTTCAGCTGCAGGCCAAATTTAGCCCCAGCCTGTGCCCTTCAGGGCCACCTGTTAAAATTCAGCAAGCAATCCACAGATGCTGTGCTTATAGTTGCCTCAAATGCCACATCAGAAACCAAGGCCAGTTGTCACCAGTGTGAGTCTAGGCGCTGCTCAGCAAGGAGTATCTGACTCTCCGAGGACACACCGGGATGTGGCTTCGGTGGGGCCATGAGTTGGGGGAGGTGGGGTTTCAGGGAATTCTTTGGGTGGAGGGACCTCTGTTATCCAGTTTGGTGACCTCTTGGCTATGGTAGTGCTGTGTCCACACACTGGGGGAGGAGAGGGCTCAAGAGAGGAACAATGGATACCGCTGGCACTTCTGTATAGAATGAGTCTTTACTCTGGCCCTCATTCCAACAACTCAGGGTCCCCCCGTAAGTCCCTGGTGCCCCTTGTGCAGCTGAACTGGCACTGGTGCTCAGAGCAAGCAGATCTGTTACCACGAAAGTCCGCTTGCAGACATGGCCCCTTTAAGAGGAGTCTGCCACTGCCACTGCTACAGCCTCTGTCTCAGCCACTCGAGACCTGGCAGCCTGGCGTCTTTGCCCCATCTTACCTTCTGCTGTTGCAGGGTGATTTCTCAGATTTCTTCCTAGTTGTATGGCTTGTTCATCTAGATCTCAGGTGATTTTCCTTGCTGTTCACTTTTTGTTTCTGTTACAACTTTGATTTGGTCACCAGAGGGATGAACAGAGCCTCTATCATCTATGCCATTTTTCCCCTGCTCTCTCATTGAATGGATTCTTCATTTATGCAGCTGTACAAGTCAGAGATAGCTGGCAGGCATCTTCAACACCTCTCTCCCTCAAAGCTCATATCCAATCAATCCATCACCAAGTCTGGTTGATGTTCTCTTGTAAATCTGTCTCAAATCTATTCTCTATCGCCACCAGCATCATTCTAGTTCAAGGCACCATTTGCATCTTTCTGGGATACCACAAGAGCCTCCTAACTGGTCTACCTATAACCATCTTAGTTCCCTCCAATTTGTTGTCCACACAGCAGCCAGAATGCATTTCAAACCACAACCTCATCATGTCATTTCTCTCCTTAAAAATATTTCAGTTGCTTCCTGTTGATTTTAAGATAAAGACCAACTCTTTAATTAGTCCCACAAGGTCTTGTTTGTTTGACCCCTGCTGCCATCCCTTACATCCTCCTGCCCAGCTCTCCCCTCGCTCTCTCTTCTTTCACACTGGCTTCGTCTCAAACCCCTGGGCTTGTCGGGCTCTCTCCTGCCATAGGCTTTGCATCTGCCATTCCTCTGCCTACAACGTGCGTCCTTCACATCTTTGCCTACTGAATTCCCACTTATCTCTCAGTTTACAGATTAATTGTCATTTCCATGACTGCCACAATTAGATCATCCTATTAATCCTATTTTATATGGCTTTAAAACACTACATACCTCCTTTAAGGCTTTATCATAGTTTTAATTTTATATTCATTTATAATTATTATGTGATAATCAGTGCTTGTTTTTCCTGTTTAATGATGAGCTCCACGAGGGCTGGGACCATATCTGGTTTTGCTCATTACTTTATCTTAGCAGGTAGCATGTTACTGACACATGCCACAAATATCTGTTGGATGAATGAATGAATGAAATTTTATCAACGGAGCAATCAAATAGATGGTGGTACTATTCTTAGAAATTCTAAGGGATTAGTAAATTTGGGGAGGAAGATAATAATTAATTTTAGGATATGTTGCATTTGAGGTGCCTGTCAGCCATATGTCTGCCCCCCAAAGATTTTATTGTCTTCTGAGCAAACAGATTAGACTGTCATTCAAAAGCTTTGTGGGTACTGGTGATGGTGATGTCCTAGATGATTCTAACGAGCTCTCTGGAGAAGGAAGCTAATTTACATGGTATCCTTGAGCTATGACTTCTTCATCTACCCTACCCCTCTGGTTCGTAGAGGATACCAGAGATCTGAGGGGCCTTCAGGTGGTCCTGACTTGGCTCCTTGGCTGCTTGTATGAAGACGCTTTACAAACCCTTATGAAGTTTCCGTGGAGCTCGAGAGTTACTTGCATGATTCATACTGATCAGGAATTGCCAGCCACCTCCCCATCCAACCTTTATCATTAGACATAGACCTAAATGAGAATTTAAAGAGAAGACCTTACTAAGCCCAGTGAGCCATTCTTGCAAAGATGCCATATGCACTAGGACAGAAAGCCCATTCAGTCACTCTAACTCACTCACTCTTGATTCCTCACTCATTCAGTTATCTATTTTGCCTCCACTCAGTCACTTACCCAACACAACCATCTAGCTCCCGCCTATCAATCCCCAAACAGGAATTTATGGTGGATTTATAGCAGGACTCAAAGCTGATAAGTCATCCTCACACCCCTTTCCTTCATCCTTCTTTCGTATGGTCCTCACAGCCCAGAAGCCCAGGTGAGGAGACCATTGGGATAGGGAGATGAGACTGTGTTTGTTGAGTGCTGGGCCATGTGTGATTGCAGAGTGTTAACAGGAGGAGAGGGAGACCAGAATCTGCTACACTAATTACTCCTCTTATCTCGTCTTCTGCTTTTCTAGCATCCTGTCCCCTCTTTCAGTGTTGATGAGAGCTTAGGAATTAGGCTCCTTGATCAGATCAATAGAAGGCGGCAGCAGGATTCTGCAGAGGTACTTGGGGCTCAGGCCTGAAGGGGAAAGAGAAACACAGCTTCCTAGGAGTCCTACCATGGAAACGAGGATGCTTTTGTTTCCTTCATTTTCTACTAGGATTGCACTTTTAACCCTGTGGAATTTGCAGAGATGGCTGGGGGAGGGTGGGAAGAGTGGAGTTTTAAAATGTAGCCTTTAGGAACCAGGCAGTAGACAAGTCCTGGCCCCACCCCTCCAGAAGGTTTGTCATTTACAAAGAGCCTCCCAGAATGTGTGCTGTCCATCTGTTGCAACATGGGACAGGGCTGGAACCGAACAGACATAGGGCAATGGCAGCTATATCAGATAAGAGCATCTTGGAAAAGTGCCCGAAGGTGCTAAGGATCTAAGTTACAAATTCATTCACTCATTCCCTCCCTCCCTCATTCATTCAACAACTATCTACTTAGCACCTACTCTCTTCCATGCATTGTTTTAGGCACTGGGGAAAACAGCAGTGAGAAAGACATGGTCCTGTGTAGAATTAGCTTTCTGGTGTGGGGAGACAGTAAACAGGCTGATATTGCAGTATGGTGCTGAGTGCTCTGCAGAAATATAAAGAATGATAAGGGATTTCTAAAAGTTAGAATTGGCTTTTTGTATATTTATGGTCAAGAGAGTCTCTCTGGTATGCAGATATTTAAACAGAGATCAGGAGGAAGGGAAAGGGTAAGCTCTGTGGATATTTGAGGACAGAGAGGTCAAATAGACGAATACAGACAAAAGCCTTGAGGTAGTTTTGAGGAAGAGTATGAAGGTCAATACGAGTGAAATTGGAGTCCAAGGAGTTGAGGTTAATGCAATAATGGGGGAAAGATCAGAAAGGTTCTTATAGGTTATTTGGAGAACTTTGGCTTTTGTTTGAGTAATGTGGGTGGACATTGGAAGGTTTTGCTTAAGGTAGCTTTTGTTTCTTAAGCATTTGTATGACTATTAGTACTTTGAAGTCAATTTAAAAAATGCAGAAATTATAAATACGTGAGAAAGAGCAACTCACCAAACCTAATCTGAAAAGGACCCCTGAAATTTTTTCTAAGATTGTATGTAGATTTCAGTTCTGCATTTCCCGTAAGTTGATCCAAACATCTGGAAGATGACGACTAAAACTTTTTGCATCTTTGTATATAGTTATTACTTGATGTAACAAAGCATATTTTCATTGAAAAAATGCTCTGGCTGCTATGAAGATAATAGACTGTTGACGGGGAGGGGAGAAATATAAGTTAGAAGCCTATTATAGTTATTCAGGTAAAAGATGGATTCATTTATTCATTTACCCATCCATTTCACTTTTTATTCTACTTATGTCTATGCAACTCTGCCTCTGTATGACACCCTTCATGGCTATTCATCCATTCTTCTGTCCTTCAGTACTCTGTCCGGTTATTGTCACTGCTTTTGAACAAGTCTTTACTTGCTACATGTAGTGCATTATGACAGATGCTGGTCGATATAGGCATATTCTTCTGGGACTTTGGCCCTAGCAGGGGAGACAGAATGCACTCGTGAGAGGTCACCAGTCAGTTACAAAGCCGAGCAGATCCTGGCAAGCCCAAGGTGAATGGTTCAGCACTTTAGGATTCTAGGTTCCCTGTGGTCTGGGGGTCAGAGTAAGCTTCCAGGAGGAGGCCACATCTAAGCTGAATTTTGATGGGTGAGGACAGCAAGCCAGTCCTGAAGAATAGCAGGGAACTTGCTCTGAAGCTTGAACGTAAGGGACATGTTGGACAGTAAAAAATGGTAATGACAGAAGACGTGAGGCGGGCTGGAAACAGGGTCTGAAGAGTCATGAGCACTAAGCTCAGGAATTCAGACCTGAGTTGAAAACCACTTGTGAAATAATAAGTTTTCAAGATGTTATAATGAGAGATGTGTTATAAGAGGCTGAAATTAACATTAGCATGAGAAGAGATGGGCTGGGGCCTGGGAGGCCAGCAAGAAGACAGTTGCCTGTGTAATAACCCTTCTTGGTCTATGGCCAACAGGGGCCCTGAAGTTGGGGTGACTGTTGGGGTGGCCCCAGATGTACAGTGGGCAGAGATGCAATAATGTGAGAGCTCTAATGGCTAACACAAGCAGTAGGTGATATGAATGGCTGTCTCTGGGACAAACCTCAGATGTCTGCTGTAACTTGAAGCCATCCTTGAGCAAAGAATGCAGGGCAGCCTGGGTTCTGGGCAGAGCAGAAAAGAGCTGGAGCTGACCTCTGGACATGAATGATGCTTTTAGAGGCTCCTGGGGAGGGGGATCATTGGATTGTAAAAACATTAGATTCAGAGTACGAGCTCATCTAATCCAGCCTTCTCTTCTTATAGAGGGGAAATTGGAAGCCCAGAAAAAGGACATAATTTGTCCAAGGCTGTATGGAGTGCTTGTGGCAGAGGAAGGTCAAGCATCTCATTTGCACTCATATTGGAGGAATTACTGTGTTTTATTTAATTTTGCATTTACATATCTTTTTCAATGGAAGAGGAAATTCTAAGAAGAAAATTGTTTTATTTATCTACTTCTCTATCATCTAGCTGGAGCCTGATGCAGAACAGATGCCCTCTTGACCTAGACTAAGGCTAATGTTAGACTGATTTCAGAGGGGACCAGATGTGGAATCAGAAAGAGCTGCCTGTGGATAGGGGTAGAGCCTAGCTCCGGATCTCTCCTGCACTTATATGGCCTGGTGACTATTTCTACCTCAATTACACTCACATCCCTTGGGAAAGGCTCACTAGGGGCCACACATATGAGTGAATAAAGGGGACTGCTGCCACAAAGAGGCCCGTTAAGAGGGAGAGGACACAGGTGTGGGTGAGAGGCTGGTGAGTCTTGTACCTGAGGCCACTGTGAGAGAGAAAGTCCTTGCCCAGCTCGAGAGAGAAGAGCAGCCCACAGTGTGCTTCACAGCCTCCAGATGGGCACTGAGATGCATATTTGGGATTTAAGTCTTGTTCTTGGTCTGGCTGAAGCTGGGTCCCTAGGTCTTTACTAGACCCACTTATTTGCTCCCCTGCTGTCCTGAGGAGCTGAATCTTGCTTCTTTAAGAATAGGTCCTGTTCTCTTCCCACAGAATGCAGTGGTTTGCAACTTAACAGCAGGATTTCAGATGGAATAATCCTTTTACATGCCTCTGTCCCCACATTCAAGATCTTAGTTGGGAGGGATGAGCTGAAAACAGTTTCCTAAAAAGCCAGAGGGATTTTGGGCTATAGTCTCTGCCAGCCCAAGTTGGGTCTGCATCAGTGCTAGATGGGGAATTTGTTCTTAAGCTCTTTGTCAACATGTCCAGTTTGTCTTGTGCTTTGGAGTTGGCAAAGGGATTTCCACATGGAGGAGAATAAGTTATACTCATAAGTAAACTGAACTTGTAGACACAGGAGAATAAGTGCCCCCAAGTTCATCATTCCTCAGTGAATGTCCTGGGAGAGGCAGTGGTGTTTGTTAAGGTAGCATTATGGACTAGGCTAGGTTCTGGATAGAACCTGAGAGAGAGGAAAGGAAGAACGTGGGTTCTAGTCTGGGTTCAGCCACAAATATGCTCTGTGACTTGAGCAAGTCATTTGTCCTCTCTGGGTCTCAGTCTCCTTTGTCATAACACACAGGGTTGAAAAAGACAATTCCTGAGAGCCTGTGCCCCTGTAACATTCCAGGTTTCCTGCTTATGTTATGCTAACAGGAGTTTTTGGTTTGGACCTTAACTTTCAGATTTCTATCTTGGTTCCGGGCTCATTTTTCAATTTGCCCCAAATTCTCCCTTTATAGATTTATTTTTGGGGGGTAATTTAGGAGACTTATTTTTATAGATAATAGTGCATAATAAAATCCTCTTAATTTTATGACTTCATATAGAAATACAAAGCAATGTCATTTCCATTATTATATTTCAGTCTTTACAACAACTGTGCCAGATAATTGAAGATATATTATCTCCGCCCTGCATATGAACCATCCTTGCATCCCACAGACAAATCTCACTGGATCATTCAAACTGAATTCAAAACAGCACATTAAAAAGATTATATTCCAGATCTTAATTAACCTTCCCTTTTCAATTTTCAGAAACTTTTTCATTTTCAAAAACTTTTTCATCTCCTTGTCCCGGAGATGGGCTGGACTTTTGTCTGCAGAAGGGAGCTCTTAGAGCATTCCTCTAAGCTGTTTAACCCTCTAGCTGAGATCAGTTACATCTTTGCTTTGGGGCTAGAGGCAACCTCAGGGGCAGGATTACGTTGGCAAATGTCGCCATAAACAAAAAATTTTAAAAATAAAATAAAAAAAGAAGGAACTCTCCCCTCATATATCAGGCAGGGGCAACAGTGGACATCACCACTCCGTCACCTCATTCACTTTCTGCTTCTGGTCTGGGGTGTGTATGTGTGACTGTGTCCCTCTATTTTCCCCTTCTCTGTCATTAATCAAGTGTCCCCATTTTCTTTGGTTTACTTGGGGCTTGCTCTTCAGTTCTCTCAGTTTATTCCAGTTTATCCCACTATATTTACTATTTGAAAATAAGTCTAACTATCTAGCAGAAAAGTCCCCCTAATTTCTTTTTCTTTTTCAGGAATAATCTTGATTATACATTTCAGATTCAACTCATCAAGTCCTAGGAAAAAAATATCATGGGGATTTGATTGGAATCACACTGAATCTATAGATCAGTTTATGGTGAATTGGTATTTTCTTGACTAAATACATGACATACCTCTTCATTTATTTTGGCCTTTTAAAATATCTTTTAATAATACTTAAACTTTTAGAGACTTGCACATTTTAAGATTCATTTTTATATACCTTATATATTTTTGTTGCTCTTTTAATGTCCTCTTTCTAAATTTCACTTTATGTTTGTGCTGGTATCTAGGACTATATAGTACTTAACTTTTGTATATTCATTTCTTTAAGCCCCTTTAGAAATTAAAATAATTTATTTGTTAATACTTTTGGTGTTTTTTTTTTTGACATTGACAATGAGTGTGATTTGCTAGTCCATGCTACATTTTTATAAGAATTAGAGAAAGAAACCATGTCTGGGAAAACACATACCCAGGAAGACTTCACTTGCCAAGTGGACTACAGGTTTGTGTCTGGTGGACTCAGCCCTGTGTAGGGTGTGTGGCTGGATGGGCACAGCAGAGGACGATTTCAGACTCCTCACTTCCTTGGCTGAGTGCTGTTGTGCACAGGCAGATGTGGCAGCCCTATGAAAAATCATATCAACTGCAAATAATGACAGTTTTGTTTATTTCCACTCTTATACACTTTATTTCTTTCTACACTAGCTAAGATCTGTAACATAATAATGAATAGAAGTTGGTGGGAGCTGACATTTTTATTTTATTTCTGATCTCACAGGAAATGCTTTCAACATGTCATCATTATGTATGTCATTTCTGGCTTTTTTTTTTTAATTGCTCTTTAAGCAGTTTAAGGAACTTGTCTTGCTCAAAGTTTGCTAAAATGTTTTATTATGAAAGGCTGTTGAATTTTATAAAGTTATTTTTTTCCTCTATTGAGATGATCATAAGTTTTTTCTTCTTTAGCCTATTAATGTAGTGAGTTTCGTTAATTTATTTTCTAATGCTAAGACAGCCATGTATTTTTAGGCCAAACGTAACTCGGCCATGATGTATTATGCCTTTCGTATATAGCTGGATTCTGTTT
Organism: Pteropus medius; assembly: GCF_902729225.1. Classification (NCBI taxonomy): domain Eukaryota; kingdom Metazoa; phylum Chordata; class Mammalia; order Chiroptera; family Pteropodidae; genus Pteropus; species Pteropus medius. The sequence goes on along the minus strand of NW_024353906.1, from coordinate 2,390,523 downwards.
ACTAATATTTTGTTCAGCATATTTTCATCTATGGTCATACATGAGATTGGCCTATAAATTTCCTTTCTCATGTTCTTGTTTAGTTTCAGTGTTAAAATTACGTCAGCCTCATAAAATGAAATGTGTTTTCTCTTTTCTTATTCTCTGACAGAGTTTGAGTGAAGTTTATCTTTCCTTCGAATGATAAAAACTCATCTGTAAACTTCTCTTTGCCTGGTGTTTTTCTTAAGGAAAGATTTTAAAGCATTGATTAATTTATTCACTGGTTATAGATCTATTTTTTCTTGAGCCAATTTTGATAAATTGCATTTTTCTAAGAATTTATCTAGTTTATTTTTGATTTCGATGATATTGCATAATCTTTTATTTCTGCTGCATCTGTAGTAATAAATTCTTTTATTGCTAATATTATTTGTGTTTCCTTTTTACTTTTTGATCTTTTTTTCTGATCTTATGAGAGGTTTAGCTGTTTTATTTGTGTTTTCAAAACACTAACTTTAACTCTATTGATCATTTGTGTTTACATTTTGTTTTGTAAATTTATTCTTTGCTTGATGTTTGCTGCTACATTGATGTTTTTCTTCTGTTATCTTTCTTTGGAATTCTTCTCTTCTTTTTAAAATTTCTTATGTTGTTGGAAGTTAGACATTCTTTTAATTTTCAGATTTTCTCATTTTCTAATTTAACACTAATTTTTGCTCTTAATTTTAGTTATCTGTATGCTATATGATTATTGTATATGTATTTTCATAATTATTCAGGTTTGTTTCTAATTTCTGTTACAATTTCTTCTTTGACCAATTATTTTTATGTTTAAAATATCGAAATGTATGAGGATATTTATATTGGGGTATAAATTGCCATGTATAGATGTATAGGAAACCAATTATTTGAAATTTGCTGAGGCTTGCATTAAGATCTAGACATTAAGATCTAGTCATTTTAAAAAGAATTCATGAGTCCTTGAAAAGAAAAGAATGTGTATTCCTGATAAATTGTGCCTTGTTCAGTTCATAAACATTAAATTTAACAATTATGCCACTCAGATCTTTTATATTTTTATAATTTTCTGCTTGACCTATTAATAAATGGCAGAATTATGTTAGAATATTCATCTATGATTCTGTACTTGTCCAAAGTTTGTTTTATAATATATAATACATTAGCATCAGAATTCTTTTGGTAAATATTTATATGGTATATTTCTCATGACCTTTAATTTTAAGCTGTTTTGGTTTTTTTGTTTGTTTTTTTGTTTTAGGGGTATTTCTATCTCACATGCTCTCCCTCCCTCTCTTTGTCTCTCTCTCTCTCATTCATGCTTTATAATCTTTGCTTATAAGTGTCTAGTTTAGTTCATCTCCCCTTACTGTAATTACTATTCTACATTGATACTCTCCTTTTCAGCTTTTCTTTCTTTCTTTCTTTCTTTCTTTCTTTCTTTCTTTCTTTCTTTCTTTCTTTCTTTCTTTCTTTCTTTCTTTCTTTTTCTTTCTTTATTATTCATTTATTTTCTCCCTCTAATAGATGAAGGGTAATGTGTATTTCTTTTTCTATGAATATTATTTTAGTTGGTTACCCTAGATATTACAGCATTAATAATAATCTAAAAAGGCTAAAGTTAATTTCATCTTTATTTCTTCCTCCCAAAATAAAAGAAACTTAAAATACTTGAACTTACTTTAGTCATCCCTTTCTGAATCTACTTACAATATATTAGATTTATTTTTTCCTTATCCCATAAATGAGGTATTATAATTGTTTCTTATAGTCAAAGTTTGTTTGAATTTACTCACATAGTTACATATAAGTTTGCTCATCATTTTTTCTTATATCTCAAACCTTCTATCTGGCATTACATTCTTTCTGACTAAAATAAATCCTTTAGAATTTCCTTTAGTGTGAGATTTTTACTTGTGAATATGCTTTCATTTCATTCTTATTCTTCAAAGAGAGTTTCTCTGGGTATAGAACTTTAGAACAATCATTTTCTGTAATTAGATAAGTTCTCATTGTCTGCTGACTTTTATCATTGCTATTAAGCCATCACCTGTTGATCTAATTTCTCTCTTTGGTGTTCTTTAGTCTTATGAGTTGTCTCAGGTGTATCTTTTGTATTTTTCCTGCTCAGAATTCATTAAGATTCTGGATTTGAAAGTTGTTTTGCCTTTCAAAAATTCCGGGAAAATTTTCAGCCACTATTTCTTTGAATATCACTTTTTTTTTTTTCTGTATTCTATCTCTTATCTCCCTTTGGAAATCTGATTAAATATTTGTTAGACTATTTTCTATTCCTTAGCTTTAATTCTCTCTTTTTTCTCTCCCTTTGTCTCTTTGAGCTGCATTTTGGATAATTTCTTTTGTTCTATCTTTTAATATGCCAATCCTTTCTTTAGCTGTGATTAATCTGTCCAAGGAGTTTTTCATTTTAATTATTATATTTTTAATTTATAGAGTTTAATTTGATGCTTTCTCAAATCTTCTTGGCTGTATTTCATAGTCTTTGTTCCTTGAAAATGTTTCCAAGATTCTCTTTTATTTCTTGAAACTAAAGTCTTTAATTGAGTTTTTATTCCCCTTCACAGATAATGTGAGGCCACAAACCTATATGAAGGTCACATTGTGATCATTCATTCTTAAGAGAAATTTGAGTTCCCTTTACTCAGCACCAGAGTTGGGACAGACAACTTTTCTAATTCTTTCTCATTTACCCTTACACTGAGCTTCTGGTCTTCTAGACCCCTATTTGATTCTTTCCCTAGTCCCTAGGCTTTGTCTCTAGTCTGCCCTGCCCCATGCACACATGAAACAGAAGCTTAGGGAATGCAACATTCAGCAGATGTTCTCAGGGCAAAACTCTTTTCAACTCTTCCTTATTATCCCTGGCTCCTGTTTTTGCCTTCCTTTTGGGCTCTTCACAGCTCATTTGTACCAACTCAGTGATGCATTTAAAAAAACATTAAGAACATCTTTAGCAATCCTTTAAAATTATTCTTATGAAATATTCCTGAACATAGAATTTCTGTGTGAGCTTTCTCTATAAGAAGAATCAATTGTCAAGTAAAAATCAGGAGCTAAAAAAATAGTGGCATGGTATGGAGTTCCTGAAAGAGAGGGTATAGTCTTTATCATCTCTCAACTTACTAGCTATGTACCTCAGCCAATTACTGAATCTCTCTAGGTCTTCATTTCAACACTTTTTAAAATGGGGATAATAGTAGTATTAATTGTTTTGGGTTTTTTGAGAAATTATTTATATGAAGAACTTAGAAGAACGCTTGGCACACAGTGCTCAATAATACCTTTCACTAAATTTAGGATTCCGTAGATTGTAAGATGTCCTTTTACTTCATAGGAAAGAAAATATGCTTCAGTTAAACTACAAATCAATGCCAAGATGCTGTTGACTGAAACATACATCCTAATTTTGGTTGTTCAAATACAAAAAAAAATGCATCTTAGAACAACCTGACTATAGTAAATTTTAGCTGTTATTATAAAAGGTGCATATGAGCTGAGGAAGCATTGGCTGAGAAACAGAATCTTAGTCTCAGAACTGATAGGACTTTAAATGTTTGTAGGTATCTATTTCATGCCACCGTCACCTTATCAACTTCTGGACCTCAGCTGTACTGTGCAAGAATTAGAGTCAGTGTCCAGAGGGCTGTCAGTAGACAGAAACAATATCCCACCTTCTCCTTCAGGACTGAGAAAGAAGAGAAAAGGAACTTATATTTATTAAGAGACTTCAGTGTCTAGCATCCCTATGGGTGCCTTAAATATAGCATTTACTTCAATCCTTACAATTAGTCAGGTTAATTAAGATTAGTTCTAACAAACAACCCCCCAAATATTAGTGGCTTAGCACATTATGCTGATTTCTTGCTTACTCCACAGACTGTTGTGGGTTGGATGGCTCTATTTCAAACTAGGATTTAATACTCATCTTCTTCTATCTTTTGGCCTTGCCATATTGTCGTTTTCCAGCTGCTCTGGCATCACTCAGTAGGCAGAAAGAGAAAGAGGGAGGGGCCAAGGAAAAAAGCATACCTTCCATCACAATAGAATTTTAAATTGTTCAAGACCTCACAGTTTTATTTATTCCTAGGTAACTTTTAGAAGTTACTCTAGGTTAGATTGGCTAGAGAAAGCCTCCCAGATGAGGTAAGATTAGAGATGAGTCCTAAAACACTGGTATTACCTGGAGATAGAAAAAGAGAATCGAGGAGATTTCAGTCAGGATGTGCTGGGGCGCCATGACCAATGCACAGAAGGATGAAAGGACAAGATTTTTGGAGAATCATAGAATACTCTGTTGGGGATTGATCCACATTTATTGAGCTCATATACTGTGTTAGACACCATGCAATGTACTGTTTGGATGCTACTGTGACATATGACATACTAGACATAAATGAGTCTTGATAAGACAGCTTTCTGTGAAAGGCCTGTTTTTCAGGTCTGACCCATTCTGTATTCCAATTAATTAACTCAGATGGTTATACATTAACCATGTGGTCCATGTACCTGACACCATGCCCCAGTGTAAAAGATTTTTTTATCTGAGAATGTTATGACAGTGACAGTAAGATCTGTTGAGATTGATCGTGTGCTCACACTTTGGGTTATTCTATTTACATACAGTAACCCTAGAATGGGTTCTTGTTCTCTGTCTTTGGTTCCTTTTCATTTGTGAGCTGATGAGAACCTCTCATCAGTGTGCCTGAGCCCAGGTTCTGGTTTGGTCTGGATTCTCCTTTGAATGCCCCTTAATTCTTAGGTCATACGGGATATGAGTGGGATGCTAATTATTTCTTCAGGGCCAATATTACTAATCACAGAAAATGTCTTAGTGTTGTTATTTGTGCCTATTCAAAGTGTGGCCTTTACGTACTAGATTTTTATCAAATCTCTCCTATGGAAGGGTTTTCTTCTCAATGTATTTAATTTTTCTGCTTTTTAATCCCCTTTAGTGGGAAGCAGCTCTTTGGACCTGAGATTTGGATCTTTCATTTGGCACAAAGATGGATATCATAAGACTTCCTGTGTAACACCATTAACTAGTACCCTGGGTCAAACTAGCTTATGGTATTATTTGCTCATGTAATATCAGGCAAGACACATGATCTTATTGATTCTAACAACCTGAGAATAGGTTCTTTTCCTGTTTTCAGATGAAGAGGATAAAGGTCAGAGAGGCCCAGTAAGAGGCAGAACTGGGATTAGAATCCCAATCCTGAATTTTGGATTTCCATGAGCTTATCATGCTACTTTCCAAATGTTATTGAGCAAACTCCATTTTGGAGGATTTGAGAAGGAAATAATATCAGAGAATAAGGTTGGATTATTGTGGTTGTTGATGTAGCACTATCATCTGCTCACGGCTTTAGAAATAAGAGAAAATTATATTTATGAAACTACAAACATTGTATAGTTCTCTGTCTGGTGTTTGCTTTCCCAAGGGTATATAGACCCCCTTCAACCTGGGTCCTCATCATGACTCAGAGAGGGAAATAGCTTGCCCAGCATGACCTCTGATAGTGATTTATGAAACAGGATGTATCCAAATTTTCACCACATTGGAGCTATTCAATTTTCTCTAATGGCCCTTATCTGAGAATTATGTCTATTCATGGCAGCCACAACCAGTAAGTCATTAGCTTAAAGTATACTTATTGTTAATTTTAACACCCTGGGACCCGGGCCCAGTGAGAGAGGGCTCTCACTTTTGCAAATCAAAGCTGAGGAACATTCGAGCAATTGGCTAACATTTACACTGGGTAAAGTTAGAAAGTAAAAGGGAATAATTTAAAAGTCAACAAGTAAAAAGCAGTTGACTAGCTGGACATAGGTCGAGAGGTTGCAGAGTGGCCTTCATCTGGCTGCCTCCCTATTGCTAGGCACTATCCTCACCAAAAGAGAAACAGAACCAATCTTTATATTGAGCATCCTCGTGTGCCAGGTACTTTACATATGTGATCTCACTGATCCTCACAGAGTGCCATGAGGAAGGAACAATTACTTCCATTTTATCCTTTATTAATCCTTTAAAATTCTTCTTGAACTTGAGCAGGGCTGAGGTCTAGGTGGGCCCCTGTCCCTTATGCACAGTCCTAATGGGCCATCCAGACAGGGTTTTCAGAGTTTGCAGGACAAGGGCCAGCTCTGTGGATTCTCAAGTCTGCTCTGCCTACTTGCTGGGCTCTGTCGCTTGGCAGCTGTGAGGGGCCATTGGGGCTTCCTCCAGGGAGCCAGAGCTCTCTATATTTCATGAGGCTGGGTCCATTCAGCAGGGCTGGGTGATCGCTTGCTTGTTTTCTTGCGCCTCCCCTGGGAATGAGGGTTCTTAAAGTATCTGATTGCTATAGGATGCTGGTCACCATAGCTAGCAATACTGAAATATCTCTGATGACTATTGCCACCCTCCTACGGGTCAAACAGAGGCCCAGAGTGGGGGCAAGGAGGGAGGCTCATTGTTATTACTCCCCAAAGCTCATTGCAGCCCTCCCTCCCACCCCCAAGTCTCCACCTCTCCAGCCCCAGGCTTTTGTGGTCCCGTGGGAGTTTGCATCTTTCTCTTAAATGAATCCCTGCCACTGGTCTCATCCCTGAAGTCCATCCACTCTACTGGTCATGGTGGGAGCTGAAATTCTACTCCGATCACTTTCCTCCCCTGCTCAAACACCTTCAATGGCTCCCTACCACCCACAGCACAGAGTAGAGTCCAAAGAACCAAATTCATGTGCAGGGCCACAGAGATACCTTCTCTTTAACTCCCTGGGAGATATCTGGGTCCCTGAATATTTGCTACATTTTCTGGTCTCCTGGCCATGGTTCACACTATTCTCCTGGCACTGAACATCCTCGTCCCATCTTTAGCTGGCAAAATCCCACCTTGCATTTAAGGCCAGTTCAGACGTTACCTCCTCTAAGAAGTCTGCCCTACTCCCCCAGCTTAAACTGACCACTCCTTTTTCTGCATTCTCGTGTCACTGGGATAGTTTCCTCTAAACTCCACCACCAGCCCAGCATGCTCCAGCCTTCTAGAAACACTTCCATGCTCATGATCCTGTGCCTTTCACATGCTCTTCCCTCTGCCTGCATTCTCTTCCTTCCAGCCCCTTCTCCTTCCTCTATTTCCACATTCTTTCAAGTGTCAGCTTTGGGATCACGTCCTGAGAAACTTTCCCTGACCCCTTTTCCCTACTTTCCGTTCTTACCTTGTACTGCTCGAAAGCTGTCTGGACCTCCCGTAGCATCCCCTTGGTTACCCGTTATTGCAATTTTCATGCAGCATCAGGACTGTTTGTTGACCCATCTGCCTGTTTGGTGAACCTAATGAACACAGAACTCGGGGTGGAGAGGGAGGCTGCCCAGCTGGGTATGGCCAGTCAGTGGGGACTACAGTGAATGTTAGGATGCAGAGCCCTTGCTAGGAAGCATGTATAGTTAGTTGCACAAGGCCCTCACACAGTCGTCTCACTGAGTACTCATAACACGTGATAAAATAGGTGTCTCTGTCTCCCACTACCAGTGAGGCAGTTGAAGTTCCTTCAACAAGAACCTATCCAGTCAGTCAGCAAGTGTTTATTGAGCCGATCGTTACGTACCAGGCACTGTACCAGGAAGGGAGCTAGGGGGATACAGCAGTGAGCAGGACAGACCTCTAGTCTCTGCCCCTGCGACCCTCAGGGGAGAAAGACATTAAACTACTAATTTTACAGTTAATTGTTCAATCACAATTGTGGTAAATTCTATGGGAGGAGAAATAGAGAGTGAGGAGGAGACCCTATAATGAGGGACTTAAAGTATCACGTAATGAGGGACCAAATCCCCAGGTCTCATTCCACCCACACCCACACGACTGCATCCTACCTAGCACTTCCGCCCGGAGCTTAACTGCTTTCCACAATATTTACTGTCCTGCCCCTGTTGACAGCCCTAATGGGTTCTGCCGATTAAACAATCCCAGCTGTGCCTTCAGCTGTACTCAGATTGGCCCATTAGACAACGGCAAAAACTGCCCTTGCTCCTGGTTCTAATTGAATAATTTACTGTAAATAGCCTCTATTTCCTCCAGAGACCAGGCTAGCTTGTTAGCCAAATGGAGGTGAGCAAGGGCTGCCTCTAATGGGGTGCAGGAGAGAAATGAGCTGTCCAAATGAGCAGTCGTCCCAGCAGGCATTGAATTAAATCAGAGACAGTTAAGGCTTCAAGTTTTTCTTGTGAACTAGCCCTCCCGATGGGCTCTGTAGCCAAGAGCCCTGCAGAACCAAAGCTGCAGGTTCTGGAGTGGGACTTCCAATGAATTAAGAAGGCCCCTGGGGTGGCTGGGAGATGGTGGAGTTGCCTCTTTCCTGCTCCCTCCTGCATGTATCTTTCTCACCTCTTTCATGAGCAAGGTAGCATCTCTGTCCTGAGATATACGTCTCAACTTCTTCCATGAGGAAGGACACTCCCTATTTGAGGCTGCCATGTGCCAAGTATGTGATATGATACAATATGATATAATATGATATTATGTTCTATTATCTATCAGGGACTTTCGTGAGTGATCTCATCTTAATCCTCATGAAGCTCCTGGGAGGCTTCATGAGGATTAAGATGAGATCACTCACGAAATTGAGTGTCTCCCACTACCAGCGAGGCAGTTGAAGTTCCTTCAACAAGAACCTATCCAGTCAGTCAGCAAGTGTTTATTGAGCTGATTTAATTGAGTAAAACGCCTTCACAGGGTTAATGATTTTCCCAAGACCATGTACTAATGAGGCACAGAGTCGAGATCTGAATCCAGATCTGTTGGACTCCAAAATTTAAGTTTATTTTGCAATACTAGTGAGGACAGATAGCATGGAGCAAAGGGGATACCTTGAATCCATTCTTGGCTTCCTGATATGCTGTGTTGCTTTGGAGGAGTTCTACTCTGAGTCTCTGCTCAACAGGAGGAGTCCAGCTTAGGGCAGAGAGAGGGCACGGCTGCAAGGGCGACAGGCCATGGGGACTTCCCTGAGGGTTGCATGCTCGAAACGGACCTCTCTATAAAGCTAATGACACTGTAAGCTTTAGCTGGGACTGTGGTGTCCCTTCTCCTGAACCCTTTAGAGTCCATAATTCTGTCCATATGACTCTCGCCAATGGAACTGACAAATGAGGAGCAGAAGAGATGCCCTTGCTGTCTGTGCCCCTCTTTATTCTACCATTTGGGTGCAGTTTTTGTGATTTGCTTCATTTTTCTAAGGACTGTTCTTCTGTCCTCTGGCTGTATCACTGAGTGCTGGCCCTAGATGAAGCTGGAGGGCTCACAGCCTGGGAGTTGGGAGCAGTGGGAGGTGCTGCTGAGGGCAAAAAGAGCTCTGTGTCTGTGAAGGGTAGGGGCCGGGTGTCACCACCATGGAATGGAGTCAGGCTGCCTGTTAGCAAGTGCTGGACACGTGTCAATTGTTTGTTGCTTTCATCATCTTCATTCGTTCTAGCACCTCCCCTCCAATCGTAAAACCTGGATACAAGTCCTTCATCACCTACTAGCTGTGCATTCTTGGGCAATGGATATACTTCCATTGAATTTCAGAGGTCTCATTTGTAGCAAGGGGATGATGATAGTATTAAATGAATTATACTATATGAAGCATTTAGAACAGGGCCAGACGCATTGTATACACTCAATAAATATTAGTTATCATTATTATTATTATTTTTAGAGGTACTTTATAAACATCAGCTGTGTTAAACTCTTGATATTTTACCTTACAGATATTATCTTTTCTGTTTCTCATTTCCAGTGAATATGAGCTGTGGCTCCTCCAAGAGCTAATCTGAATCACAATCCCGGCTTCTGCTGTACAGGTCATTGTGTAGGGTCCTGTGCCCAGTTTCACATGGAGCAAGATAAGATTTCAGACATCAAAGAGTCTTGTCCCATTGTCGAAAAGAGGCAGCAAAAATAATACAGTTTGAGAATAGGGCAATGATTCATATATAGCCCAGACGTCACCAAGAGGCCTTCCCAGCCTCTGGCAACACATGTGATCACATGAAACAAAGTTTTGTTAGCTGGCAACCTCCACCAGCATAACTACTGGCAAGCTATGGATAAACAAGGACCTCTCCTTAGGGTGCTTTAACATAATCAAGATATGTTTAGGTTTATTGCATTCACCTCAGCTAAGAGCCCCGTGGTCCCTAACAAAAAGGAAACAGATTATTTGGGTGTGACTTGTTCCTGCTGTGCTCTAGCCGTCTTCTTGTGCTCACTGCTTAAGCTGATCAGTGACTGAGAATCTGTTCTAGAATTTCATTGTCACCAAGCTGTGTTTCTGGAATCTACCTGTTAGTAATTCAGATCATCTGCTTGCATCCAGGCTTCTGTTCGTGACAGCTCTCCCCTTCTCTGGGTCCTTCAAATAAATACGACTCGATTGGATCCAGAGGTTCCTCCGATAACCTAGGGCATGCTTCACCTCATCACAGAATCTTAACTGGCTCACACTTTAAAGGACCTTGAACTTCCTTATTATCTCTGTCTCCTTACCGGCCTTAAGCTTTAATTTTCTCTTCAGCAGTATTTCTCTGCGTCTTTTCTTCTTCATGATAAAGATGGAGGTAAAATAAGATCTGTTGTTCACTGCGCTCTGAATACATCATCGCATCCACTCAGAGAAGTTAGTTGCCCTTTTTGGTTCTTTAGTCAAACATATTAAAAAGGAAACAGATACCTCATTTTATTATTTCTAAGCTTTTCTTTTGCGCCATACATTTCAGGCTGCTGATTCACTGGGTTCCCAAAATATACTTTGTCGATAATGATAGAAATAACAATGCTGATGCTACTGACACACCACTGTCATTTCGCTAGGTGCTTCTTTTGCTTTATCTCATTTTCTGCATCTTCCTTAACTGATCATGGGGCTGAGCACACAACAGACTCATAGGACATAATAATAATAATAATAACAGCTTCTATTTATTTAGCTCTGATCCTGGCCTGACACTTCCATATTCCTTATCTCATGTCATTGTTACAAAGTTCTGTAAAATAGATATTATTAGTCTCAGTTGCAGATGAAGAATTAGAATTCAACATAAAGGTATTAAAAATTCATTCCACTCATTTTTTCAACAGGCACACAGAGTGCTTTGCTAAGTGTCCAGCTCTTTGCTCAGTGCCAGGAACACAAGTGGTTCCTGCTCTCAAGGGACTCAAAGCCTGATGGGGTCCACAGACAAGGAAAGTGGCAGTGAGTGTCTGGAATTATCTAAAGCCCTAGTTTATTCTGGGCTCCTGCCTCTCCAAACTTTTCAGATTGACACATTTATTTTTCATTCTCAGCCTCATAAGGAGTACTTTATGTCCAGCCGCATCACTATTAAAGTCCTCTTCTGTTCTTATAAGGGCCACTTATAATCATGGAGTGAGAGTTTAATTTTACTGAGCTTATCTTGCCCTCCTTCGCTGTATCTTTCCACAAGTTCGTACATGTGTTTTCTCTGAATGTCTTGAAATCTGCTGTCCTCAAGCTCAAGGCATGCGTGGTGACAGCCAACCCTCTCGTTTATCACTCTACCCAGGCATCAGTGACAGAATCTTTACTTTCCTAAAGGAGGGCTTCTTTATCGACTTAAAGAAAAAGTTGGCAGAGAAGCAGGAATGGAGAATGAACAAAGCAAGGTAGAAGGAGACAAACAGGTGGGCAGCTGGTTTTGTGGAGGAAAAGGTTGCTATTGTCTTGATCCAACCTATGAAGCACAGGCAAGCCAAATGTCTCCTTGGTGCTGGGATCGGAACCCTTGGTTCACCTTTATCAGTTAGGCTGCTGTTGTCTGTACAGAGCCAAAATCCTCACTTAAACAGCAAGAACATTATTATTTTACATAATAGGAAGCCTAGAAGTGGGCCTTGCTCTAGGGTTGGTTGATTCAGTGGTTCAGTGATCAAGGACCCAGATTTTTTTTCTCTGTGTGCCAGCTTTCTTCTCTAGCTAGGTCCTCCCTTGATTGTAAGGTGGTCTCTAGTAGTAATGAAATAATATGCTTCCTTGTTCAGCTCTAATGGGAGAGATACTGTTTCACCTTGTGGCTCACAGTTAGGAGAAAGAAAATTTTTACTAGAAGCAATCCTGTCATGGCTCATTGGTCTGAATTGAGTCATATGCCTATTCCTGAACTAATTACTGGCAGTTTGGGTGAAATTATGTCATGTGAAGTGGAATAGATTTGGGCAAGCAACCATCATGCCCATTACAGAATCACATTTTCCAGGCATAATCAAAGTGAATAACCCAGTACTGTGATGGTATATAGTTACAAAATTAGCATGTAGGGTTGCCAGATTTAGCAAATAATACAGGAAGCCCAGTTAAATGTGCATTTAGATACTTTTTAAGTATCTGAAACCATAGATGCTTTTTAAGTATAAGTTTTTCCCATGCATTATTTGCTGGTCTGTGTGTACCAATATTTGGTACAAAGCAAAATGAGTCAGGGACATATTCGACATTGAGAGATAAAAGATTGTAGGATTCATAGTGGGCTAAGCGCTTAGAACCAAGATCAAATATGAGTTCTGCATTACTTGTGTGAGGACGATGGAGTGTAAACTGGTTCAAAAAGCAGAGGCCCTTCCTCCACACCTGCCTTGACCCCTTGTGACCAGGGTCCAAAAGAGAAAGTGATTACACGTCCTCTCTTGGGGCCCTCACTGACCCTGTCCTGCGTCTCTTTCCAGGGCCCCGACCACTGTGGGCAAGCTTTGCTGCAGATTGGAATCAACATGATGGCTCTGCCAGGAGGCTGCCACCTGGACTCCATCCCCCTGCCGGGTCAGCGGTAAGTCACATAGCTGTCTCTCAGGGCCAGACCTTCCCCATCTGGACTTTGGCTGAGGCCCAGCCCTGGGATCCTGAGACTGTAGGTGCCCATTCTCTCCATGCACTGTCCTGGGGAGGAAGCTTAGGACAAGATATTGGGAACACCAGGTTCCTTCAGCAAATATGGATGGAACTGGGCCCTGGGACATGGAGGAGTCAGGCAGGTCCTATCTCCCAAGGAGCTACAATCTAAGATCCAGGCAGACGATGAAGCAAATAATCGAATGGAGTGTGCTGCTAAGATAGGAAGCCCAGAGGAGGGCCCTGATCCTGTCTAGGCCTGGACTCTGGGGTCGCTGGGCCAGGAGTCCTCGGGATTAATGAAGGTCCTTTCTGAGATTCTTGGAAGGGTCAGTCTACCCTTAGGTGTCTTCACTTTCCCCAAGAACACCAGGGAGAGAATTAAACACAGAGATGATCCTTGGGAAATACTCATTGCCCTCAGTTGGGCAGTAGGGGGCCAGGGGCCTAAGGGAGGGTTACACTGAGCAGAGGTGAAGCCCAGATGATGAGGTTAGAAAAAAGAGAGACTTGGGGACTCCAGAGGTGCCTTCACACAGGGCGTGGATGGTCCTGGAAGCCAGAACCAGAACCAGAACCAAAGGTAAAAGTATGAGGGCAACAAATCTCTGGTGATCAAATGTCCTGATTTGCCCAGGATTGTCCTGATTTGGGCACTGAAAGCTCTATGTTTTTGGAAACTCTTCCATCCTGGGCAAACTGGGAAGGCAGGTCACACTAACGCAAGTTTGTTCTACATTAGTGAACAAACTAATTAGAGGAACTTTGCAATCCGAATGCTCAGGGCTTCTGCCCAGCCTTTTTTTCTCCTCCCCCGAGACATTTTGATGAGAAACAAGAATCCAAGTAACTCTTGCAAAACTTAAGTCTTTTTTGTTTTGTCTCTTATGTATTGCATGTGTCACTGACATCTTATCTTTACTTTGTCCTTAACCTCCCACCGGAATATAGGGCATTACAAATGACTATATCATTTATTTCTATATTGTGTGTTTGGTCTTTGAGTACTTTTTAAAAAAAATGTACGTTGCTTTCAAAATTAGAAGAAAAAACCCCTAAATATTTGCTAAAAGTCTACTAGAGCTGGGTTAACTTCTATGGGGACATCAGTCTGCTCCACCAAAGTCATCATTATAGAAAATGCTTTAAGGGCATGAAAACAGTACGTGCATGTTAATGAGGACTGAGAGCACAGAAATGTAGATCAGAATTAGAAACGTAGATCAGAATTTCCTGTGTAGCCTGATGCTAAGAATAAGGGATCCTGTTGGGGCCCAAATACCTTTCCACGTAATGTGCCTAAGTCAGAGGTCATGAGAATCAAAGCTGTCAGGATGTATGAGAGTCCTCAGAGATGGGAACTTGACTTAGAATGGCCGATGGCTTTTTGGGAGATGAGCATCATCAGTTTTGAACACATGACTGCCTGACTTTGAAGCCAGACTCTACCTCTAACCGTGTGACCTGTGTAATTCCTTCAACCCCATCAGCTCCTTGGTTCCCTCATGTATAAAACAGGGGTGATAATAATACCTACTTCATAGGGTAGATGTGTGGATTAAATGAGTTAATATGTGCAGAGTATCTGCCATGCAGTGAGAGCTACGTAGGGGGAGCTATTGTTTATCAAGTGCCTGCTGCATGTCAGAGGTCCACTATGGCTCTTCAGGTAGGTGGTCTTAGGGAACTCTTCCAGGAATCCCTCCCTGATCCCTCTTGGCAAGTGACTTCACTGAAAAAATAAATCACAGACAGAGACTCCCAGCAGCCTAATATTTTAAACCAGGGGAAAGTAGAACTGATCTAGATGAAATGGAATCTTAGTCTTCCCAGCTCATGTCCCAGCCAGGTCCATACCTATGTAGCCAGATGGGCAGTAGCAGCTCTGGCTATAGTGCTTTGGGACTCCTCCGCAGAGCCTCATGGGTCCTGGGCCGGTCAGATCAGAGCCTGGGCATGGGGAATCTGTCATCACGGGGCAGTTTAAGACAGTGGTTAGAGTTGGGACTGCCTCAACTTTATTCTTGGTTCTGTTACTTATTAGCTGTAACCTTGGGCTTTAGTTTCTTCAACTATGAAATGGGGATATTTATACTTACATCTTTGGGTTGTTACAATAATTTAAGATAATATGTATACAGCACCTGCCTGCACATAGGAAATGCTCCATTACTGTTAACTTCTCCAGAAGAAGAAGAGGTTTTTCAGAGCAGAGAATACGGGGCCAAGGTAGAGCAGATGCTGGCACCTTTTCAGCCCCTGAGAGACACTGATCTCTCCCATTTCCAACCTCCTCAGAAGTTATAAGGATAAAAGGAAATTAAATTACCCAAAAGTGATTTAGAAATTGGATTTCAGTTACCTGTAGTCATCCGAGGTCTGAAAATATTAAATGGAAAATTTTAGAAATAAACAATTCATACATTTTAAATTGTATGCTGTTCTGAGTATCATGATGAAATCTTGTGCCATCCTGCTCTGTCTCGCCTGGGACATGAGTCATCCGTTGGTCCAGCATATTCGTGCTGTAGACACTACCTGCCTATTAGTCACTTAGTATCCACTTCAGTTATCAGATTGACTCTCACAGTGCTGGTGTTCAAGTAACTTTTATTTTATTCAATAATGTCCCCAAAGCGCACTAGTGGTGATGCTGTCAATTCCAGTATGCAAAGAGCAGCTGTAAACTGTTTGTTATGTATCGTCAGGAAGTCACGATGCTTACATGAGTCACCTCACTTCATCTTATCACACATGCATTGTATCAACTCACATCATCACAAAAAGAAGAGTGAGTACAGAACAGTAAGATATTTTGAGGGAGGGGAGAGAGAGAGACCATATTCACATAACTTTTATTATAGTATATTGTTATAATTATTATATTTTATTGTTAGTTATTATTGTTAATCTCTTACTGTGCCTAATTTAGAAATTAAACTTTATCACAGGTGTATATAGGAAAAAACATAATATATATTGAATTTGGTGCTATCCATGGTTTCAGGCATACGCTGGGGTCTCGGAATGTATCCCTGCAAATAAGGGGGAGTTACTGTATTTTTTTGGAGGCAGATTAGTGTTACTAATTGATATATACCTTGAGCTAATACCTTGAGAGGAAAACCCCTGGTTAACATGACTCCAAGAGTTCTGCTGACCATAAACACTGCAACCTGAGAAAATGTTTGTTTAGAATATCTTCATTCTTATAGTTCTTATAGGGCAGGGTGAGCTGAAAAGAGAAGGTGGTATTTTCTTTAATATATCCACAGTATGGCATTGCCAGGCCTTCGGAGGACACTGGGGGAATGCAGTTCCTGTGCCTACCAACCTCTCAATCATGTGTGTTCTATGAGCATGGGCCATATTCACAGAGCAGGCTCATGTGTATTTACAGGATGTCAGAGGGGTTAATTTATCCAATCTGATGCTGCATTATGAGCAGACAATAGCAGCCACCTCTTCTTTCCTCTCGTTCCAAGTTGCAGAGGCCTCTTTCATGGGGAGTAAAACCGTGGTTAATTGTCCCCAGATAAATAATTAATGCTGGATAATTGACTTCTTTCTGTTGTATTTTACTGAAACTCAATTTCACTCTGTAGTGCCATTGTTCACCTGAATGTACAAAATAAATAAATGCTGTCAAGTTGTGTGAGATCATCCAGCCAGCTGGGTGAATCACATGTATTAGGCCTTTGGTGTTCGAGACCCTTATGAGTAAAGAGCATCAGAAGGGGTTTTCTAGGTGCTGGCTCCTAGATGAGAGTAGAAGGCAGGGAGCAACAGTGTCCTAGGCCAGGGGTTGGGGTCCCATGTTGAACTGTCCTGGGCATTAGGAGAGGCTGTGATAGGTTCTCTTCCAACTGTATCTGAATTTCCTGGAAAGCTTTCATATTTAAGACTAATAAAATAAACAAGTCAAAATATAAAACCATACTGTTGGAAACTTTAATGTGAGCCTAAGTGGTTGGAAGCTTACAGGCCTTGGAATTGGACTTGGGCTCAAATCTCAGCTCCGCTTCCTACCAGCCATGTGCCCTTGGCTGCTCCTTAACCTGTCTGAGCACCACTTTTAAATTCTAAAACAGGGCAGCAGAGATCACTGCTTTAAAAGGTTGTGTAAGTGCTATGGTTCAGGAAGGGAGGTCTGTCTAGGGCCCAAAGTACTTGGCAGGGCGCAATCCACACTTCACCAGGCCATTCCACTGATAGTAACCAACCCTCCCTCCATCCTTCAGTTGTGGAAACATTTGCAAGCTCAGGTCCAAATACCTCCCTGGAAGTTCAAGGATTTATTGGTTTGAATGAAGAGGGCAGGAGATTAGCTCTCTGGAGAGCAGAAGACTGTGGCTGCTATGTACTTAGCTGATTTTTGTTTTCTTCTTGGGCCTCAGGGTTCCCATCTTTGCATCGGAGGTGTTGATCCTCCCATTGACTCTGGGCATGGTGGTGGTGCTGTTGTAACCTAGCCATGGTGGTCAGCCATCGTGGTCAGCATGTTGGTAGCTTTCTACTGTCACACATAGCTCTCATATCCTGCAGGGATCCTTATGGCCCAGTACTTACATTTAACTATCTCTATGGATAGGTCCTTGCAGAGTGGGTTGGAGCCCAGTCTGAGGGACACACAGGACTGTGTCCAGATGTTTCCTTCCTTCCTTCCTTCCTTCCTTCCTTCCCTTCCTTCCTTCCCTTCCTTCCTGCCTTCCTGCCTTCCCTGCCCTTCCTGCCTTCCTGCCTTCCCTTCCTGCCTTCCCTGCCTTCCTGCCTTCCTTCCTTTTACTACTTCTCTTAACCACAGATGATGCTGGGATGCCTTGATATTTTCTCTCTGGATTCCCGCTATGAGGGTGGGGATACTGACTAAAGGACTGGACTTTACTAACCTGCATAACAAAGTTGGTTCACTCTTTCCAGCACTTGCTATAGCTGGGTGCTTTTATACACAGCAACTCATTTAGTCCTCAGGATGGTGGGGGCTGTTGCCGGCAAATGAGGGGTAATTGATTGGGTTCTCTGGGAAGCAGCCTTTGAGATGGGGTTCAGGATGGTTGTTAGGGAATGCCTTTGTGGGAGGGAGAGGAAGGAAGCAGGACTCAAGGCCAGGTGAGCTGCAATGTAGGCTGGATGACACCCTCAGCTGATCTCATGAGAAGCTTTGCAATCAGAGTTGTTCATTGGCCAAAGTGGCCAGGGCCTTCACATCTCATCTTGATTTGTCGTTGGAGTGGGCAGCTCCAGGCAGGACATGACCTGAGCTGGGGTGGCCGTGAGACAATATCTGAGGGCCTGATAGCTGGAGGCTGTTAGCTAATGATACTTCTAGCAGCTGAAAGCAACAAGTCCTTCCTTAAAGGGGAACCTGAGCGGTACCTACAGTGTTCATCTCATGAGGAAATTGAGGCTGGAGGAGGTTAAGTGACTTGCCAAATACAGAGCTGAAAAGCAGCAGAGCTAGATACATGTTCCCAGCTGGTGCTTGAGATTGCGTGCTGGCCAATACTTTATCCAGTCTGTTGTTTTCCACAATACTCTTGGGGGCATTATACAAATAAACCATTCACTCATTTATTCAGGTAGTCATTTATTCATTAGCCTTCAGCAAATATCTTTGAGTGCAGATCATGTACCTTGTGTGTTGCTTAAGGAGACTTGGGGACTGAATTGGGCATGATCCCTTCCTTCATGAAACTCACCAGTTTATCTCTTGACCTGATCCAGCCTGGATCTGTATCAAGTATACAACTCAGATTTCATTTGAGACCCTTCGCTGTGAGTGCAACACATTCTCATACGGTTTCTGTTCAGCTTGGAGCCTGAGATGAGCCAGGGCTGGGTGCAGCTGCAGCTAGGGGTAAGCGGCCTCCTGGGTCTCCCCCGGCCTGCCAGCAAGGAGCCATTTAGCTTTCCTGAGCCAGTGGGGACCGTTGCAGGCCAGCCTGTCTCCACGTAGATAATGGCTTACATGTGTGCACCCTGGGTCTGTGGCTGGTTTTTTTTGTGTGTGTGTGTGTTTGTTTTTTGGTTTTTTTTTGCTGTTGGGCTGATTTCTGTGCTTGTGGGGAAATGTGCAGACTGTAATTGTCAATGGGATAATTGGGTATTTTTCTGTTGTTTAAACCAAAAGGAAGGGCAATCAAAGTTACAATCAAATTCCCTCCCTTCTCCCATCTCCCAAGAGAAATCCACAGAAACACAGGCGTGACCTGGTGAAGACAGAGGGACAATGATTCAACAGTTATTTTTAAGAAGAGAGGTTGGATTTAAATTCCCATGCAGTGCTAGGAACTGGGATCATAGAAGCATGGAATGTTGTTGCTAGACATTCCCTCAGAGCTCATCTGTGTCTTCCTTTCATAATCAGATGGGGAAACTGAGGCCCAGAGAAAGGAATGGAGCTTTCAAAATGCTCTTCAGGCCCTCTCCCGCTCATTGTGGAGTCCTGCCTTCTCTGCTGGGTTTCTTAAGCTCCTCCTTCCACTTGGCCTCCAGTAAGTACTAGAAACTCTGTGTCCTAGCCCCAATGGAATTCTCATTAGCAATGATCTGTAATAGACATCGATTTCATTCATTCACTAATTCATTTGAATGAGATTTACTTTGGACTGAGAACTTACTTTGGGCCAGGCCCTGAGTAGTACAATAATTATTTAAGTAAATATCATCTTTTCTACTCATTGAGAAATTTCCTGAGGGCCAGATTAATTTCTGATTAATATTTGTGTTCCTGTATTAGAATGCACACAGTAGGATCTCAATAGGTGGTTGTTGAATGAATAAATGTTCGACAAATGTTTGATGAATGAATGACAAATGGCCGAGGAGTCTCAGGTGACTGTGAGAAATTAAATAGCTTGTGTGTAGTTCTTTTCTCCAGAACACTATTTCCAGCAAGCTATTCTCATTCTTTTTGGTAGAAAACTGCTGCTTGGAGGGAAAGGGTAAGCTAGAGTTTTATCTTCATTAATTTAAATACTCTTTCTGAGTGAAAGCCAAAGATTTAATTGGTTAATGGAGTCAGAGAGCTGGAGAAGAGACTTTTTTTCTTCTAAAGAATAGTAATTCAGAAATATTTTTAGTCCTTGGTTTTAAATTCACTGGACGAAAAGTCTGCAATTTCATCATTAAATCTCTTTGCAGGAGATCAGAGTGCAGTGGCAAGCATGGACTAGGAGCCTAAGGCCAGCCTGCCAGCCTGCTTGCCTACCTTCCTTCCATTTTCCTTTTGCCCCAGCCCTGACTAACCTGCTGTGTGTTGTTGGACAATTTTTTCCCCTCTCTGAGCTTTAGTTTCTTCATATGAGGATAAGGATGTGGGTAAAAGTTTCTCCAGGGATCCATCCAGCTCTAATATTCTAGGAATCTGTGAGTGAGTTTTGGATCGTCTATTCCCTTTTCTGGACAAAAACATCTCATTTTAGTGTCTCAGGGCTGGAAAAGACATCCCATTGACTAAAACAAGGTCTTCTGATTCTTTTCTATGAAATGCACAGAGGTCTAGTGTTTGCCTTGTAGCTGGGATGGAAATTGGATGACATGCTAGCATGAGAGCCCCTTCCAGCATGTGAGGCTGTGCCCTGTTCAGGTTTTATAGAAGCCCCTTGGTATATCCAGAAGTGTTCTGTGGAGCAGGGGAGGAATAGGATGCCCTGTTTTGATGGAATATAATACTGATAAACCCATAAATCTCAGCACTCTAACATGCTTCAGGATTTGAAGTCCTTGCTTTTGACTTCTTCTCCACGTCTCTGATTATACTTAGCAACTTGCCTTTTTCTCAACATGTGGTTCTATGCCTTCACTCCTTTGTACATGCTGTTTCTTCTGTCTGAAACCCTCTCCATTTTCTGCTGGAGAACTTGAAGGCATCCTTCCAGTGTTGGCCTGGGAAGCTTTCTCAGATAGCCTAACGTGGGCTAAGCCTCCCTTCTCTGTGCTCCCACAGTTCTTTCTGCTTACGTCTAAATGCCATGTGAAGGACAGTGAGCCATCATTGCTTACTTATAACCATTCATTTACTTATTCAGTAAACGTTTATTGATTTCCTATGATGTGCCAGGAGCTAGGCTAGGTGGAGGGAATATGTCACTCTGCAGTAGAACATTCTGCCCTCTTGGGGATTATATTCTTGCCATCTCCCTTCTGTGATCCCAGAACTTAGCCCAGTACCTGACACATTGAGGCAAAGTACTTGACACATTGACACAAAGTTTAAGGGCCATTTCCAAGTGTTCTTAGCATAGCAAAGTGTTCTTTTACAGAGAACTCTCAACTTCACACAGCAGGTGGAATAGAGTAAGGCAGAGAAATCCAAATTCTAAACGTGGAAAGAATAAAGTCTATTCTAAGTAAAAAGAGATTAAAATGAGCCAACAAGAGCATAGGCATAGATTTCCATAAACTATTGACTCCCGACGTTTTGGGGAACACTGGATGCCAGGCCGGCAGGATTAGTTGGGGATGAGGAACTGGTACTAGCAGCTGAGGGCCAGGGAATGGGTCTGCTGAGCTGGAAAAGTTGTTTCCCTTTGGCATTTGAAGTGTCAGGCACAGTTACCTTTTCTTAGTGATGGGCTTTGATGAAAAAAGGGAGCAATCTAGGGGCCGAAGCAGAAGTAGGGCAAAGCCAGTGAGAGAGCAGGGAGGCCTCTTTGCAGCTGGAATCCTGAGAGGCTCACTTCCTCCCCTCTTTGTGTGGTCTTCCCAGTTTCCCTGCTCTGCAGTACTTCTGGTGCAAACTTGTCAGACACTTGTGATGATGGGGCCAGTGGGCCATCAGTTCTATCTTGACTTTAAACAACATATAACCAGCTGTCTTCCAGAAAAAAAAAAAAATGAGGCAACAGTTTGAAATATGACTAGACATACCATAGTCACAAACTGTAAAAGGGCGTCAATATGTCGTATAAGGGTAGTCTAGCATAGTAGAAAGAGCTCTGGCTGTGGATTTGAAGGTTCAGCTGTCCTCAGCCATGAAATTTGAAGGTTTGAATATCAGCTAAATTGCTGAAGACATCGAAGAGCCTAGTATAATAGTCACAAGCAAGGCTCTAGTCTCAGACTGTTTAGAGTCTTACTTCCATTTATCTACTGAGTGACCTGGCCAAGTCACTTAACCTATTAGCTCTCAATTATGTGACCTCATGGAATTGTTTTGAAGGTTAAGTGAGCAATTAAGATCGAAACAAGCCCTTAATACAGTGCCTAGAATGTAATAAGCAATCAATAATTTTAGCTTTATTATCAGTATTAGCAGTGAGGTCTTGGACAAGTTATGTAATGCCTCTAAGCCTCAGTGTCCACATCTATAAAATGGGATGGTAATTGCCAATCATCAAACCACCATAAAGGCTGATGGAGAGAGCGCTTGGTGCACAGAAGTTTTCTATTGTTGATAATCCTCCCTGCTTGCTGCGTGAGTAGTTAATTCCTCCTGACTTTAGAAATATTTTAGGAAGCCGATTGTTTCATACTGCAATTCATTCGTCTGAGACTATGCTCCTCCCTTCTTCTACACCAACTCCACCCTGGATAATTCTAGCTTTAAAAAAATCATTCGAACAGTAGCCTGGTATGTGGAGATGATTGTGGTTACATCTGGCTTTGTGTTTAGAATCTGCCAGAGTCCAGAAAGCCCAGATTTGTGGCTCAGTCACCTCCTTCCAGATGTCCAAGAAAGTTGTCATCAGAGAACAAGGAGTAGGGTTACTCGGGAAGTGGGTATCTGCTTCTCTCAGGGGCTCTTCTGAGAACTGGGCAGGGTTCCTGTGAGCCCCACTCACTGTCTGAGACATCCTCCCTGCTCCCAGGGGTGGGGGCAATATTTACAGCTTCAGGCTCAGATTCTAGTTCACTGTGGAGAGAGAGGAAATCCAGCTCCGTCCTGGCCCCTGGTCCCTCCAGCTCCTTGGCTGGAGACCCTACCAGCTTCTGACTGTCGTGGTTTTCCACCACAAAGGAAATGTGATTCATTGCCAGTCCATCTGTTTCGACCTCAATTTTCAATTCCCTTCCTCTGTGTGAGTAATCAGATTAGTTGTCTGTACTTGCAAAGGAAAGATTTCATGCATAGGCAGATGGTAACTCGAAGTTCATGGCTGAGGACAGTTGAACTGTTGGAGTGGTGGGGTGCAGGGACAGCAGACAGCCCCCACCACACAGCAAGAGCTGCCCTGCTTAACCAGACTTTGTATATTGGGGTCAATCAGCAAATCCAATAGCAGAGGCACAGCCCAGAGAACCAGAGAGCTAATGACAGAGAGTCAGACAAGCTATGCAATTATGGGATGCTCAGTGCTAACACAGGCCAAACCTTAATGAGCCACAGTCTCTAGACTCCAAAGCTGAGAAGAGCAGCTCATTATGTGGCGGCACGGTGACCATGGCTAGGAGTGGACTGGCCTGTGGTGGAGCCATGCAAGGTTCACCAGGTCTGGGGCCCTCTCTGGAAAAGCTTGGGGCCTTTTTTGAAACCCAGGAGTCAATTTGATCTTTACCTCTTCTTTACCCTCATATCCTCTCATTCCCCTCCCAGGCCATCCACTGCATCCTATCCCACGTTACTGCCTTCAAGTTCCTGTCCTCTCTTTGTTCTAACCGTCATCTCGCAACAGGTCACCTTCCTCTCTAGTATCTAACACTGCTCTGGTTCATTTTCGCTAACTCTCTGCATAGTTATGTCACTGCCCCGCTCTAAAATGTTTTCATTGGCTCCATACTGCCTTCGGGATTAAATTCAAATTTCTAATTCAGTCAAAGTCTTTGATCTACTGGTTCCTGTCTCTCTCTTTAGGCCCCTTCCTGGCCACTTCCTCATAGGCCCTCAGTGCTTGAGTCCAATGAAACGTCTCGTGGTATTACTATTTTTATGCCTCAAGGCCTTTTCACATTTGTGTGGAAGTCCTTTTGCCCTTGTCATCCTGGCCAATTCCTTTTCTCTAAGAACCAGGGCAAATGTCATTTCCTGTGTGTATACATTCCCAGGCAAAGTCAGACACCCCACCTCCCGTGATCCTAGACTCCCCTGCTCACAGATTTTTGATGGCAGTGTGCTGCTCAGTTGATAAGAGCAAGGATTCTGGACTTGAGACGCTGGGTGTAATAACTCCACAACTTACCTGCCATGTGACCTCTCCTGACAGAAGTAAATGGGGGTAATAATAGTCTCTCTCACGGGGTTGTTGGGAGGACCAAAAGAAATATTATAGATTGGGAGCTTAGAATACTTCCTGGCTCATTGCTGGAACTCAACACATTAGCAACTGTTATAATTATCACCAGACTGAAATCCTGGTGCTTTTTTTGTTTTCTCGATCAGGGTTTTGGCTGAGCTCTGGGATTTTCAACTGGTCAGTTTGTCCTCGGCCACTAGAACAGGTTGATAAGTAAGTGCACAGAGAACATGGGGACATCGGGGTTCCAGGCCCACCCCAGCAGACACTGGCTGTGGGGCTTGGTGGGACAGGCAACCTCTCCAGGCCTCTGCCTCTAGGGGGGCCCTTTGGAGGGTAGCCCAGCTAGTGCAGCATGAAGGATCTTTTGTTCCCGGAGTCTGCTGACAAGTGGGGATAGGTAATCTGTGGTGAGAGCCTGAGGTCTGGCAGGTAGACTGAGAGCATGGTGGAAGAAAGTGGTCCAAGTGGTTGGGGCTGAAGGCTGATGGGGAGTCTTTGCAACCTTGCAGGTAAACTGGCTCTTGGCGGCCCTCTAGTGGTGACTTCTGTACTCTCACCTGCATTTTCCAGAACCACACAGAGGTACCAGGATGGCAACAGACACGTTAGACCTGTGAGTTCTCCTAAACGTACCACTTTGGCCAATGAAGAAAACTCTCCTTAAAGTGATGAAGAGAACAGAATGGAGAATACAAAGCTAAATGCTTTTTAGTCTACACATCAGGTCCCATGTTTCTCCATGAAAGTTTAGGGCAAGCCAAAGCTGAGTTCGTGCATGTGAGAATGCACTTACGATTTTATCTGACGGTACTAACATGCCATTTGGACAGAGCACAGCCTTTTATAAAGCAGTTTGAAGTAGCATTAAGAACATGGGGTCTAGAGTGTGATGGGCTGAGTTCAGAGTCAAACTTAGCGACTTACAAGCTGGGTGATCTCAGATAGTTCACTTAACTTCTCCAAGCTTCAGTTTCCTTGTCTGCAAAAATAAGATAATATGAGGACTCTCCTCAGAGGGTCATTGTGAGAACTAAATGACATAATAAATGTGAAGCCAACCACATGATAGTTGGCACAGGGCCCACCCTCAGTAATGTTAGCAATAATAATTATGGATTTTTATCTCCCTTGACCCTCGCAGCAACCCATTGAGACAGACGGTGCAACAGTACAGATTATTGTTACTCCCATTTGATACATAATTCAGTTTCATAAATATATACTGGGCATCTTCAGTGTATGAGGTTCAGTGCTAGGATGGCATGCAGGGAGGATATGGCAGACACACGCCTTACTTTGCTTATAGTCTAGTGGATAAAACATATTAATCAAGTAGTTAAACATTTGAGACTCATGTCATGATGGGGGAAAGACAGGATGCTACTGACATGTGGGGAACATGGGATATGAGCTCACCTAAGAATCAGAGACACTTCCTTTACGAGAGACATTAGGGTTGAAATTTTAAGGATGCATAAGTGTTAGCAGGTGAAGAGGAGATGGGGAGAGATGGATTAGCATGTGCAAAGTCTGGGAGGCTGGAAGTCACAGCAGAGGGACAAAAGAACTCAGTGTGGCTGGGGAAGTGTTTGGAAATGAGAGGGGGCGCAGGTCAGGGAATGAGGCTCAGAGAGGAGAAGTGTCATGTGCAAGGATGCGCAGCTATTAAGGGGTAGAAGTGGGAGGCCGTAACAGGGTAATAGATGGTGCTTTCTCGTGAGGTGTCCTTACTGTTAATATCATCACACTGGTTCTCATACGTATATTGGCAATGCATATACATATGTATATCCTTTTTAGAGATTAAAAATGAGTCATTCCTGAGTTAATAAAGGCCAGGAAATGTGAGCATTGCCTCCGCTCTCTCTAAGGGCATCTAAAATGCCAGCTTTTGACAGAGTAGAGATGATGAGCTCTGAGTCATTGAGAGGAGGCAGTTGTCAAATGTACACATTGGCTCATTGGACTGGAAACGGTTACCTGGAGCCAAATTCATGTTCCTTGGCTTTCTGAAATAAACAACAGTATACTCTATCAGGGTGCTGGACAGAATGGGGAGGCAGCAAGGGCTTCGGAGGCATATATATATCTGAAATGTAGGATCAACTTTCTTATCATGTTATACTAAACAGTTTAATTCACAGAAAATGTTATGGCACACATATATCTGCGTAGGTTGGAGGTAATGACATGCATAATGAAAACAGGGACTTCTGGGTAACAATCTGAAAACTCTTTCTAGTACTACAGCTTGGAGCAGAGGGTCAGTGCAGGAGATATAGCAGAGAACACAAGACCAAAGAGGGAAAGAGGCCAACCCCAGCATGATAGGCGGATGCAGGAGACATTTTTCAGAGTCCATTGAAGGGAAGAAAGCCTCCTTTCTGGTTCTGGCATTGCGCACGTGGGTCAGCTGCAATTTAGGGACAGGATTTCTGTGAGCTGTCCAACACCATACACTGTGAAGGCTCTATACTTAAAATATGAACTTGGAGCAGTTACAGATGGAGAGATGGAGAACTCTTTGCCCTTTACACAAAAACCCCGATGCACAGAAAGGCTTGTGCCGATGCAGCTCAGTGTGGGATTCAGAAGTGGACCAATAGTAGGGCAATGAAAGCATTGGAAGATTTGAACAAGATCAGAGAAGCAATATTTCCTTTAGTCACAACTGGCTGGAGCTTTACTGGTGGTGCATTAGTGAGGAGGGGTTGGAAGCTAATAACCTAACCTCACTGCAAGTTATTTACAGCTTGTTACATAAATAATTATGTTAAGTTAACTGTTTAGTAAACAGTTTACAATTCACTGCATAGCAGAGGATAAGGCATTCTAAATTAATCTACATGTTGTTTTTACAAAGCCCTGAGTGAGAGAGCCTTCCAGGTAGGATTGTAGAGAGGCGTAGGGGGGATGTGGACCCAGATGACTTCTGGACAAGATTCCTCAGATAACTCCAGAAGGAATTCTTCTGTTTATAGTGTGAAGCTCAGAGTGCTTGCAATGGTTTCCAAGTCCCTTACATCATGTAGCCCGAGTCCCTTCTCTGAGGGTACTTCTCACTAATCTTTCCCTTGCTCCCTCCACTCCAGCCCACTCATCTCTATACTGTTTCTCCAACAAACCAGGCATACACCCACCTCGCACCATCTGTTCTCTCTTCATGGAATGCTCAGTACCCATAATTTATCACGGTCGATTCCTTCACCTCCTTGAAGTGTTTGCTCAACTCTGATGTTCTCGAAGAGCCTTCCTTGACCACTTATTTAAATGGCAGTCACCTCCCTGCCTCTTACATGAAAAGTCTTGTCCCCGTCTATTCTGACTCTACTTTTTAATAGAAATTTTCAGCTTTTATCATATACATACTTTTACATTTATTATATTTATTATTGCCTGCTTTAACTTGCTATAATTTATCTTCCACGGGGGCAGGGATATTTGTTTTTATGTTCACTAATGTATGCCAAGCAGTTGAAACAGTTCTTTGCACATAGTAGGTACTAAGGAAATATTTATTGAAAGAATGAATGAACATTCAGAGTTACACTTGTGAGAGTGTGTAGGCTGCCCACTCTGCATGGATGCTGGGCGTGCAGGGAAGTGTTTGGAATGCAGTTTTTTGGAGGCTCAGTCTATGAGAGAGATTGGCCATCTTCAAAGGGAGAGACAGTGGGCCCGTTAGACTCAACACATCTCGGACTGAACCCATCTTCCTGTCTTCTAGACTCGTTTCTCCTATTCATTCAGCTGCTCAAGTAAAAAATCTGAGTAACCTCCTTGACTACTCCCAGTCATTCATCATCCATATGGATTAACATCCAAGACCTGTTGATTTTATCTTTTTAATGATCTTGAATGATTATTCTCCAACATCTTTGCAACCACCATGAACCTGTAGAGAGAGGCAGGGTTCAGGAAAGCTGTTCTAGGTTCATAGAGCTCCATGATCTTTTGTTTTTCTGTGTTTCTGGGTTCAAAAATCTGGTGCTTTGCATTCTGAGAGTTCCTGGCTCGGCTTCTGCCCCTCACATTGATCTCAACATCCTTTGTCTCTGTTGTCCCTGTCCTGCCTAATTCTGCTTCTACTTCCAGAAGTTTCTTCCCAGTGTGGCACTTCGTTGTAGATTCCTGTTGGATCAGCTTTGAGAGTTCATAGCAGATGCCTTGCACTTGCCTGATATTGGAGAGATGATTCCTAGATTCGGCTGTTATTCTCAGCGTGTCCTACTGTGCTTTCCAATAAATACCCAGTGGCTACTTTGGGGTTCTACTTTCTCATATTCATCCGAGGCCACCTTATTGCTTCCTTCTTCTTCCTCTCATGCAGATGATCCCGAGCAGGTCTTGTAGCTGTGGGTGGCTCATCCCCACCTGCTTGTATTTTGAGATTTGTGGGGGGATATTTTATCATCTAGTTTTGTTGTAAATATTATCCATGGGTTTCGGTTTTGTTATCTAATTGCTCTGTCAATTTTTATGTGGGGATTCGGAGAGATTGAAAAACTATGCTGCCACCGCTGCCATCTTTATAGACTTTTATTTCTCTTAATTTAAGTAACTAGGTTCTGATAATACAACTTCTTTCATTAAAACTGCTCCCTAATAATAACTAACACATATAACATTGCCTGTCAGGGATTATTCTAAGCAAATATATATATTCGTAAGGGAAGTGATGACTGTAACAGCCTGAGGCGTCTAGTGGAGTCCAGACAGCATGATGTTGCCCAGAAGGAAAGGCAGCCACGCCAGGTGGAACCGGCAGGACCTGTGAACTAGAGTAGCAGCCAGTGTAAGGGTGCTAAAGGAAGAAAGGATGACAGAATCATCCACTCATCCAATGCCACCTTGTGGTTGACAACTAGTCTTTTCGTGAGGAATATACAGGAGATGAACTCTGGGGACTCCTAGAAATACTTGGGACTCATGGTGCATCATGTTGGAATGAGAGTGAAGTTAGGTTACATTTGTTTATGTCTGTCTCTCCTCTTCGACCATGTGAGCTTCCTAAGGACAGGCGGGGACCACCAGTACAAGGCCTGACACATGATCAGCATCAAATGCGTTTTATTAAATCAGGTTGACCGGGGACTGCCTAAGAGACACTGCTTAATGTTTTAAACCTTATTGAACTGGTTGAGAATATTTTATGTTTGTCACTGGCACCATGTGTGGACACACACTTCCCCGAGGAGCTCAGATCTCCCTTCAACCATTTTCCCAAGGTTTGAGTCTATATACCCACACCTCACCAGAAAACTATTTACCTGTAAGTTCTGAGAACTGGGATAGTGGTTGCTAAGGGTCTAAGCTCTACCTAACCAGAACATTGCTTTAGTAGAATATAGGAATGCTGGCAAAATGACTTGTTCAAAAGGTCTCTCTGGTTCTAGTGGTAACAGTGTCAAGTAATTCTTTTTAAAGCAACAAAAAAATTTTATTATCATGTGTTTTACCCAACTCTCAAACTTTTACCACAGTGCAGGGAACTTACCTATACTTTGCCTGACATCACAGCCAAAGACAGAATTTGTATTTCCTGAAATGTAGTCCCAAAATGGAGGAGAGGGTGAGTTCAGGGAGTTCCTAGGTACCAGGCCAGGGTACTCATGCTTATCTTGAGTAACACCCTGCAAATTCAGAAAATATTTTTAGCTGGTGTGGCAAGGCTTATAATCCATGTTTCCCGGGCAGTCTCTGTTTCGCGTGATTCAATTAAATATTTATTGATACCTACTATGTGTCAGACTCTGTGCTGAGTGCTGGTGATGCTGAAATAAATCAGATTGTGCCTGCCTTTGAGGCTATCTCAAAGTCTGGTGGAAGAGAGACAGGTAGAGAAACTGTATAGTGTGGTCAGTAGGTATACGGTCTTCGGAATCAGGCTGCTTTCAGGAAGTTCAGGTTCTCTTAAGTCATGTAAAGCTTCTGCACCTTTGTATTTTCACCTGTAAAATGAAGACAATAACGGTGTGCATTTAATCATGCTATTGTGACAATAAAATAATGCATGATAAGTGCACAATCCTTGGGGCACTGTAAGAGTTCAGTAAATATTAGTTATTGTTATTGATGGCTTTTATCTACTTTCCATTTTCCTGAGACTTCAAAACTGCTTTTTATCCTTCTCTCTCTCTCTCTCTCTCTCTCTCTCTCTCTAAACACAATTAATATCTTAATAGTTTAGTTGTAACTTGGGCAGCTTGGGAGAAGTTAGGCTGGGTGGGAGGTATATCCATGCCTTGAATAGTCAACCCATCTTGCCCTCCACCTCCTGGTAGGCCAGAAGCCCCTGATGTCCTCCCTTGTCTTGGTCAGAGTTGGCCTTGGACCTAAGTGGGATGTGCCTGAGTGACAGAAGCTGAGGACTAGCCACTGAGTGGGGTTAAGAGGAGGCAGAGATCCATGACTTCACTTATCTGCTTGATTTATTCTTCTCAGTGTGTTTGGCTGTTGCCTGGGGGGAAGGAGGAGGTATCTGTTTAAAGGAGCTCTAGAAATAGAAGTTATTTTAAGCTCATTCTTAAAGAAAACCATATTCTTCTTTCCCCACAGGCACCCCTTGTCCATCCTTATTTCTGAGGCTGTCACTCTGGAAGAGGCTCCTGTTGCTGGACAGTTGGGAGTGGGTGTGGCCTGAAAGCAGTAATTACTTCTCCAAGGGTAGGGGTCCTGCCCTGCCCTCCACAGCAGAGCTTTAGGCAGAGTCAGGAGTTTATAGCTTCCCTTCATCTTTTGTTGCTCATAAGCAGCCCTGAAGTTCTTGCTTGGGAAAATGGTCCTTCCTGCTTCCCTTTGTGAGGCAGCTTCATCTTGCTCTCTGTTCCTCTATTTTTTTTTTTTTTTTTTGAAGGGTGGGCAGAGTGAGAAGCAGTAAAGCATGAAAGTTAAGAGTAGACTCAAGTCAGAGAAACCAGGGTTCCAGTCTCAGTGCTACTACTTTCTACCCGGTGATTTTACTTCTCTGCGTCTCAGGTTCCTCACCTGTAAAATGGGAATAACACTAAGATGTAACTTAGACAATTGTTCTGAGGAGTAAATCAAGTAATTCTTGTGAAGCTCTAAGCACAGTGCTCAACACATGGAGTGTGCTTAATAAATGCGAGCCACTATTATGGTTATTATTATAGGTGCTTAACTGTCACATGTGGGGAAGGGCAGCAGAGAGAACATTTTTGAGCGTTTCCTTTTTGCCATGCAATGTCCTACCTAGGCCCTTTACATTCACCATTTAATTTAAAAGGGGGTCAAATATGTGGTGACAGAAAGAAATCTAACGATGGGAGGTGAACACAGTGTAAATATATATGCCTTACTGTTAAAGTGTACCGCTGAAACTTATTGGATTTCATTAACCAATGTCACCATAAAAACAAACAAACAAACAACAACAACAAAATGCTTACAGCTGGGTTTTATTTTAAATTGGTGATTTATAGTCAATAAATATTTTCATTACAAGAAAATAATAATTTAATTCTTCCATTAACCTGGTATGGAAGGTTTTATTGTTATCTCTATTTTATAGATGGACAGTCGAGCCCGAGAGAGGCTAAGAAACTTACTCAAAAGACTAATGTATATTGTCAAAAGTCAGGATGCTGGTTGTCCTGGTTGGGGAGCACCATCAGGGGGCACAGGGAGACTTCTGGGGTGCCAGTACTATTCTGCTTCTTTATCTGGCTCCTGGATACATGGATGTGTTGATTTTATGAAAACTCATTGAACTGCAACTCGATTTCATGACTTGTTCACTTTTATGTACATACATTTTTTCAATGAAAATTTCAGAAACAGGAAAAAATAAATAGTAGCAGCAGCCTGCCCTTGGTCACACAGATTACGGGAAGCAGAGCTAGCTCTTTCTACCCGCTCATGCTGATGTGAGGCCTTGGCCTGCAGATGCGCATCTTATGCCCCAGGCCCTTACACAATAGGCTGGCTATTCCGTCTCAAGGAAGCTCTGCATCAAGCCCTGTTCAGGCAACTAAGGAGGAAGCAAGATCAGTCTGAGGGCCTGACTCTGCCAGAGGGAGGCCTCTCTGAGGCAGCCAAGCAAGAGGCTCGCTTAGGATTCAGCCACTGGTGGGCTCAAGGGCAGATGATGGGGCCTACTGGAAGACGAAGCTAGCTAGGCTTGCTGTGTTTCTTTTCTCCGAGAGAACAACTTCTATCCCCTAGCCCAACTGGGAACCCCTTTTCTTCCACTTCCAGGTTCTTTGAAGAAGCTTCAACTCTTGGCCTCTTAGCCTGATTCCACCTACCCATCCAGTGGGGCTTGGATTTCCTAGGTCTACCTTCTGCAGGGCACATGACACAAAGCCAGAGAGACAGCCAGACTCAGCCTGTGCTTCTCGTAGGGGAAGAAGCAAGGGAGGTGAAATGTTTTCTCAGCGAGATGGGATAAAGAATCCTCAGGCCTGTCATCTAGACTCTTCCTTCCTCCCCAAACCCTGTATTTTTTTAAAGGAATTTTTAAATTTTAAAATAATTTTAGATTTGTAGAAAGTTGCAAAGATAGTACAGGGTATTCCCACACACCCCCTAGCAAGTTCCCCCATCGTCACGTCTTACACAAGCAAGTACATTTGTCACAACTAAGGAACCAGCACTGGGCCTTTACTGTTAACAAAATGCCAGAATTTAGTCACATTCCACTAGAGCTTCCACGAACGTCCTTTTGTCTTTCAGGATTCCATCCTGGAGATCCTATTACACTTATTATCATGTCTCCTTCATCTTCTCTGTCTTCCTTGTTTTTGATGACCCTGACAGTTTTGAGGAGTACTGGTCAGGTATTTTGTAAAATGTCCCTCGGTTTGGGTCACTGATGTCTTTCACATGATGAGAATGAGGTCATGTATTCTGGGGAAGAACGCCACAAGGCGAAACGTCCTTCTCATCATATCATATCAGGGGTACGTGCTGTCAACACGGCTTATCAAGTGGTGAGGTTCACTTTGATCACTTGGTTAAGGTGACGTTTGCAGTTTCTTTACTGCAAAGTTACTTTTTTCTCTACTTTCTATACTCTTTTCTTTGGAATTGAGTCACTAAGTACAGCCCATGCTCAAGCACCATCTCATTGGTTTTTAATCTTCGAGTATATCTGATGCAAGACCCATAAACACACACACTCATCAGAGTATTTGCACAGGTAGAGATACATAAACTCACACGAGACATACAGATAATAGAAACAGATACCCAGATGAGTTCATATCTACAAACAGACATGTATAAGCAGGCACAAATTCTGGAGAAATCAATAGTTTTGTCATCCCATTTCTCTTACCAGCAGAGTAATAAATCAGTTAGGATTTTAATTAACACAGTGTCTGAAATCCCACTTTTTTTTCTAATTTTTAAAGATCTTAAAGAGCAAGAACTGGGGGTGGAGGGAGTGACGAAAATGTGAGTTTGGGATCTAAGCAGGACTCTGGTGGCTCTGGCTCCCTTTTGCTCCCTTCCTGGCACTTCCATGACACTTCCCATCCTGTTCAGAAGTAGCGGGCTGTGACCGTCTCCCTGAGGGTCCTAGAGCTCTTCCCCAGGGAGACGTGCTGAGAACCGCCCCCAGCACCACGGTTTGCTTTGCGCCAGGCGCTGCGCTCTAGTGGTCTTTCACCCCTGCGACCTTTGTCTCCTTGCCCTGTCGCCCTGCAATAGTGTCTCAGAACTTTCGGCATAAGTGCTCAACCTCGACTCTGGTATTCAAAGCTTCTCAAGATCAGGGTCCTGGGCCACCTTTCCTGCCTTCCCTCTCACCACTCCCTCTTTTCCAGAATGTATAATTCCAGCCCAACTGAACTCATTGTCCCACTGTCTGCCCTGCTCTGGAATATGCTCCCATTGTCCTTACATGTGCAAACCCTACCCAGCTCTGATCTCCAGCTGGTAAGGACAGCTTCCTTCTTTGAATTCGCAGAAAACCTTTTCTCTAAGGGATGGCGCTGACTCAACTCTGCTCAGTTATCTGTATACTTGGGTTTTAGAAATGGTTCTTTTCATTACCAGCAATAGAAATTAACCCTCGGACTTATTCTCCAGTCCCTAACTGAAGTTGCCATCATGAACATGTCCCATATTCAACAACTTCAGTCTCTGCAACTCTGGCTCTAAGTTTCACAATTTAGGGAGAGGGAATTGGATTAGTGCAGCTTGGTTCAGGAGCCCACCCGAAGATCAACTGCCAATTATTGCTGGGGACATTTTCACAGCACAGACATGACCGCTGAGGGACTATTCCTATGTTTGGGAGGAGAAACCTTTCCCAAACAGAAGAGAAAAGCTGAAGCCCAGGAGGCAGTTAAATGTAACTTGTCTTTGCTATCAACAGAAGAAGGAGGAAGGATGCTGGGATGCCAAAAGCCACAGATGTCCGCTACAAAGTGTTTATGGAATGAAAGACTCAGTGAGTGAGTGACTGGTTCATTTGTTGACTTTTAAAAGACCCTAGATCAGTTTGCCTCCCAGTTCTCTATCTCTGGAACATGCTGATCATATAGTTTTCTATCTTCTACTTCTGCTTTCCAATCGTGTTCGTCTTGGGGCACTCTCTGGGTAGCCTGAGTGATAGAAACATATGGAGTCTTCTGCAGAGGTATAGCACTAAATACCCGTCACTCATTCATTGGTGTACATTTACTGAGTATATGTTAGGCACTGGCAATAAACCAGATATGAGGGACTGTCCCTTCACAGGACTTGGAGAGTTCAAACGAACATACCGATTACACTAGAAAGTTATTAGTGCTCTAATGGAGGATGCACAAAGAGGTACAGGGACCTTGGGGAGCAGCTGATGATCTCCGGCTGAGGCTTTTCAGAGGAAGTAACATTAGAGGCAGGTCTTGCAAGGTGCGTAGGAGCTATCCAGGTAGAGAAGAAAGAAAAGGGATTCCTGTCTGAAAGAACTGTCTGTGCAAGGCCACAAGGGACTGTAAAATAGAGTTATACGTTTGGGAAATAGAAAGGTTAAGTGTGCCTGGAGTGTAGCACATGTTTATGGCAGGATGCTAAGAGCTGAGGCCGGGAGCTGGAAAAGGGACAAGTGTGGGAAGGGAGACTTGGGCCAGATCTTGGAAGCCCACCTATCCAAGCCTCAGGAATTTTGACTTGTGCAGGAGGCAGTGGTGCAGAGGAGCACTGGGGACTCACACCAGAAAGTAACTATGCATATGTGTGTGTGCGTGTGTTTGTGCACGTGCGTATGCTATATCATGGGGGAAATGGGAAGCACTGCTGCTTTGGGGAGCCATTAAGGCAACAGCTATTAAATTATAATTCTACTCCTAGGGATCCATGCCACAGAATGGAGGATCGAGAGAGTGATAATAAGACATAGAAGAGTGGAAATTGTGTACAATCAAAGAGTATGTGATACAATCCCACTTATATAAGGTTAAATTTGAATTCTTAAAGATGTAATGGGCAGCAGGGTGCTGTGGTTTCAGGTGACTTTGTCTGCTTCTTCGTCTCTCTGTCTTTCTCTGTCTCTCTCCCTGCCCCCACCCATATATACATACACGCACACACACATGCATGCATATATATGTGTATATATATATATATATATATATACACACACACACACATATATGTATATATATAATTTTTTTTTACAAAATATAATAGCTATTTTCATAAAGGGAGAGGGAAAAAGGTCATTGGTGAGTTTTTGTTTTTAATAATTTAAAAGGCAATTTGCTATAAGAAACCATGTGTACACTTTTCCTGGTTAAATATTATAAGCTTTGAGGTTAAAAATTACATTTAAAAGCCTAATAGTCAAGCGGTTGTATTGTTCAGAAAGCCCTGCTCTCTCTCAATAAATAACAGTAAATGTGAAGACATGATCTTAACCATTACAATTGGAGCAAGCCTTTATAACTTCAGTTCTACCTGATACATTTGCTCCACCTAGCCGGCCTCATCAGTGCCCTTTGTGTGCTGTCTTGACTCAGAATAAAAGCCAAGTCCTGACCTTGTCCTGCACAGCCTTCCAGGTTCTGCCCCCACCTGCTGCCCTCCACTGCTCTCGCTGCATGTCTCCCATCCTTCTCTCTGCCTGCTTGACTCTGGCATCTTTGCTCTTCCTCACTCATCTCAGAGATGCTGGTGCCCCAGAGCCTTTGTTCTTGCTATTCTCTCTTCCTGAAACAGTTTGCCCCAGATATGCACATGGTTTGCTCCCTCATGCCCCTCGAGTCTTTAACTCGATAAAGATCTCGGGATCAAATCTATAGTCTTACACTATTGTACTAAATAATTTTGTTCCATTACAAAAGCAACATATATGCTCCCTATAGAAATTTGGAAATTAGAAAAAAAGTTGAAAAAATAATAAAGTCTTTCGTTTCACCACCTATAAAAGAAACACTAACATTTTAATCTTTCTTTTAAATACTGTTCTAGCCACAGCTTTTTGACATAATAGTAATAATTGTGTGTTTACATTTTTGCATACCGCTTTCCCCACTTTATTAGCGCACACATTTTTCTTTGCTATAAACTTTTAGAAACCCTTATTTTAAACAAATGCACACTATATAACCAAGTAGCTGTTAAGTATTAGCTTACTTAACAGAACTAATATTTCACATTTGTGCTGTATCTAGTTCCTTTTTATTGTAAAGATCATGTGCTATTTTGTAGACTTATTGTAGCCTGTTATTTGTCTTGTCATCTGCTCCCAAAACTTCTGCACCTTAGTCTTATTACCTGTAAAATAAACACAATAAGAAGTAAGAGGATTAAGGTAAGTGAAAGCAAGAAACAGTGATGAGCATATAGTAGCTGTTCAGTAAACATCAGGTGGCTTGGAACTGAAACCTTTGGCAGTTGTGGAGTATTGGTAGCCATCATGGCACTGTTCTCTGGCTTCAGGCTGCACCTGATGCAGGTGGACTCGGTCCAGCGCTGGATGGAAGACCTGAAGCTTATGACCGAGTGCGAGTGCATGTGTGTCCTGCAGGCGAAGCCCATCAGCCTGGAGGAGGATGCACAAGGTGACCTCATCCTGGCGGGCGGCCCTGGCCCTGGAGACCCCCTGCAGCTTCTGCTCAAGCGAGGCTGGGTCATCAGCACCGAGCTACGCAGGATTGGGCAGAAGCTGGCCCAGGACCGCTGGGCACGCGTCCACAGCATGAGCGTGCGTCTGACCTGCCACGCCCGCTCCATGGTCAGCGAGTACAGTGCTGTCAGCAGGAGCTCCTCCCAGGAGATGGACCAGGTTAGTTGCCCTGGGATAGGTGTTGGTGGGCACTTGCAATGGGGTTGACTTCTAGAAGAATGGGTCTGAGTCGTGTGGCATCTGAGCTCTTCCTGCCCCAGGGACTTTTTTCTTCTTCCAATAAAACAAGGAAGACAGAAAGGCCCTTTGCAGAGTATGTTCTCTGTGCTAAGATTTGTGCTAGCTTTTTTATGCACATCTCATTTACCCTGCATAACCCCTGAAGCAGACAGAACTATGAGAGGCTCTGCAATGGTTACGTATACCTACTTTCATGCCAGACTGCCTAGATTCAAATGTCAGCTCTGCTGTGTGACCTTGGCAAGTTGTTTAACTTCTCTGTGCTCCTAATGAGTATAATAATAGTATTTATTTTATAGATCTGTTGTTAGGACTAAGTAAGTTATTACATGTAAAACATTAAAAACAGTTGAATTAACATATTAGCTACTATTATTGTCCTCACTTTATAGACAAGGGAACAGAAACTCAGAGAGCTTAATAGCTTGCCCAAAGTTATATAGTAAATGGTGTAAGCATCATTCAACTGAAGCCTTTCTGATTATAAAGCCCATGACTTTGAATCTTCTTCTCCAAGCCCAAGTGAACCATTGAAAATCTCTCTTATTATTTCTCTTTCCTTTGGCATTTACTTTCCACCTTAGTGCTTTACCGTTTTCCTCGCTCTACTTTGCAGACAGTAAACTTCGATTCATGCTTTGAAGCCCAGTTCAAATGCCCCTTCCTCTCTGAGCTTCCCAGATTCCCTGGCATAACTAATTGCTCAGTTTTCTTTTTTTCGAGCTCCCAAAGCAGCTGTTGATGATTTCTTTTGCCACCCATATTACGCTGTGTTATAGTTTATGTGCCTGTTTCCCAAATCAGATCATTTGATTCTTCATCTTTATGCCCCAGAAGGTCCAGTCAGCAGTTGGTCCTCAACCACTGCTTACTGAATTGAATAAAATTGACCTATTTTTCTACAGATTGAGAAGCTGCTAATGGAGAAATGCTCAGAGCTCTCAGCAGTCACGGAGAGGTAAATCTGGACAATGGGTAAATTGGGACAGGGTCTGGCAGCTTAGGCAGGGGGAGGGGCTGGTGTCTGCTCTCAAGGAAGAGCGGGAGTGGGGGCGGTGCTGGAGGTGGTCTGGGAGTTTCCTTTTGCTGACTTTTATCAGCAACCTTGAAAGACTTCCTTGGGATTTTCTGCCCCATTTCCAGGCCCTAGGGAGAATGTAAAAGGCTGACGAGAGGCCTAGGCATAGGAAGAAAGGATTCTTGAGTGCTGGTAATAAGGACAAGGTTTCCCACAGCTTTGGGAGGCCCCTCTGATCCCCAAAGTCAAGGCAAGGTGAAAGCAGACACTCATACCCTCATACCCACATACACATAGACAAGGATTCCACAGACACTCACTTGCTCATGCACAGATACATAAACACACACTCATGCAATCACAGAAATACACTCACACCCTCTTCTCTGAATCTCATACACATATACATACATCGTTTACACTCAGACACTTAACACACTCAATCTCGCATGTACACACACCTAGTTATATGTTGACACTCTCGCTCACCCTTTCCAGCCCCCATGCCTGGGAAGGAAACTCTGGAACTTGGCATCCCTTAGGGTCTCTGGCCTTTGGCCTTTCAGTGTAGAAAGTCCTCAGGCCATAGGGGTAAATTTGAGCCTGATCCCCAGCTGTTTTTCCTGTCTGGGGAGAAAATCCTTCTCCTTTTTGAACACTGTAGGCAGCCACCCCTTAAAGGGAATTGCCGTACACCTTTAGAGTGAGCACCGGCATACCTGGCACTCCAGCACCCTTCCTCTGCAGCACCTAGCTCCCCTCCCCCACTCCTAGACCCTGGCCGTGATGATGGCAGGTTCTCCCAAGGTGAAGCCCAGAGGTAAGATTCGGCTGCTTTCTGATGGCCTTTCTTCCTGGCGACATGTACTGTTAGCTTCCATCTCAGGCCAGCGTGTATCTGAATGCTAGGAGGCCATCGGATGAGCCAGCTATGAACTATTCCATCTCTGACTCTCCAGGAGTTGATATTTTCTCTCTGGGCCACTTGCACCACTACCGGGCCTGCAGCGGGCCCGGGTCTGGTCCCTACAATGCTCTAGGTTGACCACCTGACCCTTCCAGCAGCCTACCTCATGGTTTCTTTTTCCCAGGTGCCTCCAGGTTGAGAACGAGCATGTCCTGAAGTCGATGAAAGCTTGCGTGAGTGAGACCCTGAGCACGCTGGGCCAGCACTTTGGCCAGCTGCTGGAGCTAGCCCTGACGCGGGAGGTGCAGGTCAGTGCAGGCTGGGCTGTGAAGAGTGGGGGTGGGCAGAAGAACTGGGCCAGGCTGGGGGAAGCTCTGAAGTGGTCTTTCTTGAGGGACACCCTCCTCTGACCACCCAAGTGAACTCCTGCACTTGAGAGACATGAATGTCAGAGGGGGGGCGGAGACTTCCCAAGCAGTTAGTTTAGCTCTGTATTTTCTAGATATAAAAACTAGAGCCGAGAGAGAGCAGAGACTTACCTAAAATCACACAGCAAGGTAGCGGCAGAGCCTGGCATCTCCCAATTGCACTTTCAGTATTGTCCCCACCACCTTAAATGCCCTCTGTTGAGTACTGTTCACAGAGCACACGCTGGATGTTTATCATTCTGAAAGACTTAAGGCACTTGCAGGGAACAAGCTGATTCTGGAAATCCTGGTAATAGAGAAGAATCTAGAAAGACTTATAGTCCAGCTCCTGCCTCTAGACAGGCTCCTGCTTGATTCCAGAGTGGGGGTTCTGGAAGTTCTACTTTCAAACTGTGGCTCGCCATGGGACCTTGGTCAAGTTCCTCAACCTCTTAGCCTCATTTCCTTCATCTGTAAAGTACAAACCTTCCCCAGAAAGAAAGTGAGAGGACTAAGCAAACAACATATGGAAAGTGCTTTGTACAAAGTATGGGTTAAATATATGTTATTTCTCTCTCTTGCCTTTTCCTATTTTAAAAGCCTCCCAGAAAAGCAGATTCCATAAGGTTTCTATTATAAAAGGTATTTACATGTTATTTATAGTTACAGAAAAATTGTGTTACATATTTGCCATTCTTTTCCCACCACCAAATAAAAGCCTTCTACAAATAACAAATCCCTTTCCATACTGGCTTTTCTCCAAATTCAGCCTCTCTACTGAGGCCAGACTTTGCTTTCTCTCTTTCCTGTGTGGCTGGCTCACTTTGCATAGGCACAGGTCTTTCTGACCTGGCTCACCTGCTGGATGGTGCAGCTGGCCTCATGCATTCTCACCCTCCCAATACAGAAGGGTCCACTCTCCCTGTTTTGAGAGTGTGGGACAAGGAAAAGAAAGGGCCAAGGCTGGGGTGCTGAGGCCAGCATCTAGAGCTGATGAGCAAATGCTGACGGTCACATGTAGGAGCAAGCTGGGACCAGTGTCCCAAACTGAACCATCAAGTCCCAGAGGGACTCAGTGGAACATGAGGGCCAAAACTGGATGAAGAAGTTGAGGGAGAGATGAGTGAGGATATTGAAGTTAGCAGTGGGGAAGAGAGGAGCCTGGAGGAATTTTTGAGCAGGGGTGCAGATGCCTACTGATGCTTTTTATACCATTTACGTACTCTCTTGCCTGGAAGTACTAAGTTCAATTAAAAGGGCTGAAATAGAAGAGTTGCATTGTAAGCAGAAGCCAGCTGGGTTTGGAAGTAGCCATCAGCTCTTTTACCAGGGGGCGAAAGGGTAGGGTGTCTTGTTGATGCTCTAGGTCACAGAATCCTGGGAAAAGGTCCCTGGGCTGCCAAGAGCCTACTTGGTTTTTTTGGGCTGTGTCTCTAAAGTCTTCTAAAAGGTCCTCACACATTCACAGTGTTTCTTATTTGAACTGTAGCTTCCATAGACAGGGATTTTACTGTGTTTTGTTCATGGATATATATCTAGTGACTAGAACAGAACTTGGCATACAGTAGGCACTCAATAAATATTTACTTTATTAATTTTATTTTTAATTTATTAATGAACAAATATTAAGCAGAATATTCCAAACTTACATAGTCATAGATCTTCTTTATTCTTAAAAAGCACCTATTTACTTATTCTGGGATGCTGGTGTTTCAGAAAATGCAATTTGGGAAACATCTTTTTTTTTCCACTAGGGAGCCATCCAGGCTATTGAGCAGAGGACCAGTGTTCTTCCCACTTTCTCACTCCCTATCTCCACGCTCCTCCAAAATGGTACATGGTGGAACAGTGCTTACGACAAAGGCAGTGATAATCTAGCACTCCTCTGCACTGATCTGCTCCATTCTAGAATGTTATTCCAGACTCCAAATATGTCATTGGCAATAAATGTGCTCAGAGGAGGTTCCTAGGAGGATGGGAAAGGGCTGAAGATTCAGGTATATAGAGAACAGGTGGAGAAGCAGGGGACGTTTACCCTAAAGATGGACACTCTGCTACCTCTAAAGTTCTGTGCTTGGGGGCCCCAAAGAGAAGAAGGACCTCAGGCCCCTTGAGTGAATCTAAAGGATGTTCCACGTGAAAAGGAGTTTGCGAAGCAATAGGGCTGCCCTGCAGTGGAAGGGGATGTTTGAGGAACTGCCCATCACTGAGATAGGGAAGACATCAGCAGTAGATGGAGGTTGGACTGAGTGACTTGCAAGTTCTTGCAATCGTGATAGTGTGCAACTCTAGGAATGTGGGCATTGTGGGGTAGTGAACTGAGCATGGAGTTTGGGGGCATATCAGGGTTCAAATCCTGACCGTGCTACTTACTGGGTATGCAAACCTGGGCAAGTTACTTAATTTCTCTGACCCTCGGTTTCCTCACTTCTACAGTGGGTTGTTAGGATTAAATGAGACAACACGTAAGTAGCTGGTGGCACTCTTCTGATTGTGTCACCTGCTTTATTCACTAGGAGCCAACAACAAGCTTTGCTAAAAGAACTCCTAATCACCTAATTAATTGTTTATTAAGATAGTTTAACTAGTTGGTGGGCATGGAAACATTTAAGGCTTAAATGTTAGGAGCCACCAATGGGAAATTAATACGCATCGATGATTAGTTTATGTGGGAATAAAGGATTAGCCATATGGGTGGTGAGGGAGAAGACTTACAACAACTGATTTACTTGAAGGGGACTTCTAGGGGACTCTCCATTAATCAATTGACTCTCACCTGTACCTTTGAATCCTTGGTTCAGCTTCATGTGGTTAGATGATATATTCATTCATCCTTTCATTCTATCAATCACTTTTTATTTCAGTTTAAAATAGCACCTTTATTTTTAATAAAACTGATTGGGGAATGTATTTTTGGCTAGGTGGCTGAAAGAGGTTGTTAAAACTATATCTCACAGTTAAATTTCCCCTTCTTGTCCCAGGCAGAGCTAGACAACTTCAGGTCTCACCTGAGGGACAAGCACCTGGTGTGATAAAACCAAACCAGAGGGACACTTTCTAAGAGAAGAGGGGCAGGCACCAAGCTGAACATACTCAGTTTCTTCTTCCAAACTCACTAACTCATTTCTACCTTCCCAGCAAGATGACATGGAGGGTAGGAAGTAAAGCCAGCAGAGGTGATGCTGCTGACAACCTTTCCTAGGAGAACAGGAATGGGTAGTGAATATTACCCTTTAGTAGTACACAGTTCTTGTCCTGTTATCTATTGGCCTTTTTTCCATTAGGCTATGGTCAGCCAGGAGTATGGCTGGGTCCCTTGGAGAAGGAGGTTAACTGCCTGTGGGGCAGTCCCTTCCCACCTTCATTAAGCCATTTCCCTCACATAACAACTCATACTTCTTTGTGGATCCTTCTGGAATCACAGTGGGCAACTTAGACATTGCTCCCAGCAGGCTCGGAAATGTTTCATTATATTACGTTCATTAAATTAACTCTAAGGAGGATTTGTAACTAAAGCTCAAAATTTGCTTTCCTGATTTATTTCTCACTCTTGGATTTTGCTCAGCTATGTTGTCCAATATAGGTAATTAGAGGCTGCAATGTGATTAAATGGCAACACAAAGATAATCCAAACATACCTGCCAGTTGAGAACTATAAAGATATCCAAAATTTTAATATAGTCTTCTGTCTTATTTTAAAGTTCCCTGGGAGAAAATAAAGTAAAAGAAAACAAAGTAAAAATAACAGCAATAAAAAACAGAATTCCTTTATCCTTAGGAATAATTCAGAGACTCCAGGCAACATCTTGTCCTAGAACTTTGTCCTTGCAACCAAAGGCCTTACAGGTAAAAGGGATGGTGGCAAAACCATCATGGATGCAGCTGTGGCGGGATGTTAGTCAGTTTATTTCCGTTGTCTGTGGTTCACAGGGATTTGTGAACATACATTCTCTGGGGGGAAGCAGCCACCATAGGTTAATTGTAGTCCCATATTTACCACATAAGGCAGAAAAATGCCTCCTTTCTCATAGAGTAAAGCCATTGATAGGCATTTGATAAGATTTCATTTACTTGCCAAGTTAAGCATTTGCAACTCCTTCACAAGGACTTGGTTGATTTGCATCCTGTCCCATACAGC
Source organism: Pteropus medius (assembly GCF_902729225.1). Taxonomy (NCBI): domain Eukaryota; kingdom Metazoa; phylum Chordata; class Mammalia; order Chiroptera; family Pteropodidae; genus Pteropus; species Pteropus medius. The sequence goes on along the minus strand of NW_024353906.1, from coordinate 2,346,674 downwards.
ATTTTCAAAATTTCTTACTTTCTTGCTCCCCTCTAAATGCTGTGTTTCTGTCACCCCAGGCTGCATTGATTTGGGCTCCCTGAAGTGACTGAGGCTAGGAGTCTTCCAACTGCTTCAAACACGCTGCGTTCTCCAGATTCCCAGTGATTTCCCAGGAGAAACATATATGGTTTTAAGAAAATTAATTTCCAGATCTCCAATTTTTATTTTTTTTTCCTAAAATGATCCTCCCAACACTACACAGAGTTTTTAATAGCCCTTCTATTACTTTCCAGAAGAAAGACATATATCATTCATCCCGAATCTTACAGTGCATTGCCTGGCTGTACAAAAACCTTGGAATGAGAGTGGGGAGATCACACAAAGGGGAACCTTTCATTCATGAATCATAAAACCTTTAGGCTTCCATGAACTGTTTTACACATGTTTCTGTTGAGAAAGGCATTAGAAATTGTATATTTTGCCAGTGTGGGGATTTTCTGCATTCAGAAATATGATAGTCTGTGTATGGGGTGTGGCGCGTGCGTGCGTGCGTGCGTGCGTGTGTCTGTGCGCGCGCGCGCGCGCGTGTGTGTGTATCGGAAGGGTGCTTATGAAAGTTTCCAATTTATCTTACCCCTCCCTTCTCCATTTATTCTCAAAATCGTACATGGCTCTTGAGGGACTTATCCTTAAAGAAAAGCTCTTGAGGGCTTTTCCTTAAAGCAAAGAGAACACAGGTAGGACACATCAAACCCTAAAAATAGCTTTTTTGGGCACACAATTAAATGCAGCAGTTTCTTTCAGCTACATTTCATATTCAACTCTATGTTATCAGCTGTAAAGAAAAGTGTCTTTGAAGAGCCAAAGACTAAAGGTTAATGATACTGAATCTTTTAAACGTAACTGGAATATTTTTGAGAACGACCAAATTTTTAAAGATATATTGGATACAAATTTTACGTGATGTTTTTGAGATTTGGTGCACATTATTTAAGAAGGCAGTTAAAGGCTATTTTGTGAAAGCATTTAGTGAAATATTTATAGTAATTTCTACTTCCTGTTAACAAAAGATAAAATTAATTGCTAGCAGCTGGGCTAATCAGATTTAAGCAGTAAATACATTTTTCCTTCTTTAAATACATAGTGAAGTTTGAGCATGAGAGCTACTAAATATAACTGAATAATTTCTGATTTTTTTCTTCTCGATCTTATTTAACTATTCCCTAAAAGGAACACCAGAGTTCAATAGATACACACCTGTTTACTGAAGAAATACAATGCATTTTTATCATATTTCTAGATTTATATTAATTTACAATGTTAGTTACACATTACTTTGCATTATCAAAAATTTAGTAAATTGTTTTATCTTGGCTTTATAACATATAAAATAAATCAAATTTTATTTTAGGTCTACATTATTTTAATATTGACAGTTTTTAGCACTTTCTCTTAGAGAATGATTTCCATGAATTATTTGTCAGTGTTTTTAGCATTTCTCAAAACACATATCAAGACATTTTTTAATTAAAAATGAAGTCAGGTCTTCATTGATATAAAGTTAAGTCAACTTGGCTGATTGGCTTGACTAAAAGAATCATCTTTGCCAATTAGTTTATAGAGTGGGTATTTTCCACAAATTAGATAAGCAAAAGCTATAGCTTCAAGGTTTTGGTAAAACATATTTGAAACACACAAAAATATTTGATTTAAAAATTGTATTGGCAATGAAATTAATAATATTTTGATTTTCCTAATCCTTTCTGAATAATTTGTATAACCCAAGGTGCTCTAAGTGAAAGAGTAGTGGGTATAATTAATGATCGTTTGATAAGCTTTGCTAAAGTACTTTTGGAAGTCTTCCCAGAAATTGAGATAGTGAATGAATGACTTTAATGATTGGGTAATAAATGCTTTTGCAAGTCAAATGGTTTCCAATTCTTAGCTTTTACCAACGTAGAGGAGGACCAATTTAGAGGAGTTATCAGCTGGCAGATCATTAAAAATAGTGTTTGATGATAGATCACTATGTGATTATATAACTCAGAATATGCTCGAAGGGTTGAACCACTTGGCTATCCAAGTTGGCTATATAACTCCCATTTCTCTATATAGATTTATGGGAACAAGATTTGTCAGGATTTACACCTAAAAATACAGCAGTAACTCAATATTTAATAATGAATAAGTGGATGGATTAGAAAGCCTTAAAAGAATAAAAAGCCTCATTCATCTCATGAAGAGATCTATTTATAATAACATTTTAATTTTATGATTTATAATTATTTATTAAACTTATAATCTATGTTGTTTTGACCAATGGTAATGATAATAATTGTAATGATAACTCAACAAAGAAGAGATTATTCTTAAATACTGAGAGCCTTGTAGTCAGAAGAGATAAATTTCAAATTTCAATGATAAGTATGATAAAGGTGAACAATAAAACACTTTAAAACTTAAATGTGTTACATTAAGATAAAATTCTGAGGGAGAATTGGAATGGGAATATAAGTTTAAGGATGAAAAGAAAAGATGAAAAATGTTTAATTGTAAAGAAAGAGGTTAGTCTTGTATTTTTAAATGGATTATGGTATCAAGTTGTTTTGGTATTTAGATTTTATTGAATACATCTGAAAGAGTGATGCAATGGTTATATTTTTTGTCAATATTTACAATCTGCTGGAAATTACATTCTTTCCAACTTTGCTTTTTAAATTTACGATAAAAAATTTAACCATTCAAATTAAAAATATGTAAGAGGTCATATATTTTTTAATATTCTTTTGGAGATTGACAAAACCACTGACAGGACACAAAGGCACTGTAGTCCCTTGTCATGATGGCTACTGTTCCTTTCCCTTGCTAGAGAATTGCTTAGGGTTGAGACCTCAGTCTTGTAGGGAGGGTTTCCTTGTGACAGTTCTGAAGTCTGGCCCCTTATGGGCCTAGTAAGGTCTAGTCCCTCTTTCGCATACTTATCAGAACATTGTCTTTCCATATCTTTTGAATATCTTAACCTCGATTAGCATTTCTTCCTGCTACATCTTCTTTTGCAGTAATGAACTCCGCCTCCAGCATTCTCTTTCCTCTGCTCCTTTCAGGGAGACTCAGCTGAATTTCTAACAGTTTACCCTGCATCTTATGTGGGTTCTTTTCATCTCTAACTCATAGAAAAAGCCCAGTTGCTGGAATTGATCAGCTTTCCCACTTTGGCTTCTCTTTCTTTTCTGGCAAGTTCTTTTGCTTTTTCCAAAAAACTCTTCTAGATTTTGGGATTTACTTTATTGAGAGAAATGAAATTGATCAAGGTCTGGGTCTGCCCCCAAACTCTGGTTCTTAGAGATCTTATCCACTTTTGCCTCCTTAAATTGGATACTCCCATTCAGGAGACATCTTCTCATCATATTCTTTTGAGTATGTCCAATATTTCTGTGCTTTTCCTCAGAGTCTTAATTCATTAATTTCTCCAGTATGTTCTCTCAGGATACAGGGAATGCTACATCCACATTTTTAAAACATTTCACTTGGAAATTTATCTAGTAATCCTTTGTATATTTCAGGCTGATCTCTATAGTCTTTTCCTGTGTTCCAGAATTCTATTAATGCACAAGAAACAGCCCCAACAACAATTATTTTTATTATATCTCATAATTTTAAGTATCAAGAATTTGGAAAAGGCTTGCTGAGTGATTCTTCTGCTCCAAGTGGCATCAACAGAGGTCACTTGGTGGTTTTCAGCTGGCAGATGGTTCAGAGAGTCTTAGAAAGCTTCATCATGTGTATGGTACCTTGGGAGCACCTGAGAGCACTGATCAGGGATCCTACACATGGCTTCTACAGCACGACATTCTCAGCGTTATCAAATTTCTTACGTGGTAGCACAGGACTCCAAAAAGAATTTTTCAAGGAGGCCTCAGTGGCAGCTTCAAGTTTTCTTCCCCGACTTAGAAGTCTTAGAACATCAATTCCGTCAAGTGCCGGCTTCTATTGGTCACTGAGAGCAGCCCAGATTCAAAAGGAGGAAAATCAGAACACATCTCTTTATGAGAAGAAGAGCAAAGAGTTTGTGACCATCATTAATCTACCACACCCTGTCAAATCTTCCCACCTTTACAGAATCCTTTTGCATAACTGGGCTAACCTAGCTATGTCTAACTATGGATTCTCTACCTGAAGCTTTGGGAAGAAGCTTTACCATATTTTCCTGGCTCCTTCTGAGGAACTCATTCCAGGCTGCTGTTTGAGAGTTTACCTTTCTTAATAAATTTCATTGGGTTCCAGTCATTCTTTTTGGTTGAGAAACAGTTAAAAATCTATCCTCCTTTTCGAATTCCTTATTTAGAGCAGTTAAATTTCATGCATCTCCTTAACTCTTTCTTATCTCTTTATCCTGATTTTCAATATCTCATTTTTGTGTTTCATATCTGCATGGTCTATCTTTTAAGAAAATATATCTGTCATTCAGCAAATCAGTCTATTTTTCTTTATTTTGTTGCCATTTTTTTCAAGCTCTTCTCATGATATAGGGTGAAGTAAATTTTTGATACTTCTCTAATTCCTCATTGATTTCCTGAAAGAACTTGGTTTTAGAGACTGTGTTAGTTTGAAGCTAACACCAAAATGGAGTTCCACAAGAGATGCCTGTGAAGGAAAAAGGGGAGGAAACAGGAGTAGGAGTGGAAAACTATGTTGCAACTGAGGAGAAAAAAAAAAAAGGAAGAATTGAGTAGAAAAAGACTCAGAATTTTCAAGTCAAAGTCATCTGTCAGGGGAGTGCCCTGTCCCACAGTCATGGGTCCGTGCCAGTATGCCTGCTGTGCTTAGTCCCGGTGGGGAGCAGCTTAGGGGAAGTGCAGCCTTGGCAAGAACATAGTGACAAATCCAGAGCGGAACCAGCTGAGGCTCTGTCAGTCACCTCTGCTCCTTGCAGCAAGAGCCCTGGCCACCAGAGGGCAGAGCACTGTAGATGCCAATGGATTGCAATGGGCTGAAAGCTAACGAAGCTGTTTAGCTTCCTTGGCTTCATACTTTCATCTCCACTAGTCCAGATGAATTCACTGACCCTTGAAAATAGGAAGTCGGATCACAGGGTTAAGGTCCAACTCCACCAGGTACCACATGTGTGACCTTGGTTTGATTTCTTTGTCTCAGTTTCTTCAATTGTGTAATAAAGTTTGGACAAAACTTTTGAGGACCCTTTTAGCTCTGACGTCTTATGATATTTATGGCCTTGACGATTTTAGAGGAGGCTTTGATCTTATATCTTCCCAAATTTATGCCCACGAAAAGGATGCTTATCACTTGTCATTGTCAGAGAGCTGATTCACTGAGACAAATCTGGGGTGTAATTACAGTATATATGTGTATAGACATTAAAAGAAATTATTCTTAGACATAAATTGTCTAATATTAGCAGGTGATTGCAAAAGACATTGGGTTTTAATTGTTTAATGTAATGTTAATTTGCTTCAAGTGCAAACACTAATCAGGAACATTAGGTACTTATCATTTAGATACAGGACCCCAATATACGAAATCTGCATTTTCATGTGAGCATTAGAATCACTTATGTAACTGCTTCCAGTAACGGTGGGGAAAGATTCTAAGAAATACATTCATTATAGAGATTTGTAGTGACTAATTTTGATTATTAATTTTACCTTTTGTTGAATAACTTACAAGAGGCATCTATCAAATCTTAGGTATAATTTTTATATTTAATGTAGTTTGATTAAATACACACTTTATCTTAGTGTGAGAATCCTATGAGTTTGAATAAGAAGAAAAAGGAAGAGTCATTTACCTTGAGCCTCAAACTCCCTTAATTTTAATCATTTTACAGATGGAGAAACTGAGGACTAGGGTGTTTATTTCAGTTGCCCAAGATCACAAAATAAAAACTGCTAACAATTTTATTTTGCTCCTCAGTTCCAGGTACCTTTAGAAGTTTTTTATATATATTGACAACCTTAGTAGCTGGGTACAACCACATAAGAAATAGACACTGTTATGTCCACCGTTTTGCAGATGAGGAAACTGAGGCGTAGAAGGGATAAATTACGTGCTCTAGGGCACATAGATGGAAGTGGCAGAGCTGGGATTTTCACCCAGGTGGTTTGGCTCCTGAATCCATGCTTTTAACCATATACACACTTCCTCATCAACAAAGTATGTTTAAAAAAAAGGCAACCTTGGACTAGAACTCAGAGCTCATTTCAAGTGTCTTTTCCGTAACACCAGAGTTAATTAGAAACAAATCCATTTAGTATTTGAAAATAAACACGGCAACCAAAATTGCAAAAGTGGCTGCTCAGAGCACCCATCTCTGGAGGTCTTACTTTCTTGCATGAGCCCCCAAAGGCAACTCTCCCCAACCTCCATCTCCCCACCTCTCAGGAGAAACTCAAGAAACTAGCATAAATTAGCGGATAGAAATCACTTATAATCAGTGAATCATATACTTCAAAGTAAATGACTGATTATCAAGTGGTTTCAAGATATGTGAAAAGCTTTTTCTCAGAAATAAGCTAAACTATTCTAGGAATAATGTTCTTATTGATAAATTTTCCATTTGCTTTTCTTCCTGGGCCTCCCTGGGTCCTATGTTCAGTCATTCCCTACCCTCTCACTTTAGATTTAGCTATCCTTTGGGTCCTCAGCCTTGACCAGAGTGGCTTTCCTTACTGAGTTTACCCACTCTTTGACAGGACTCCCAATGTTGCTGTTTTGGCTTGGCCAGACACCCAATGCAAATGTCCCCCCACTCAAGCAGTAAGCCTCTGTAGAGTAGTGTTTCTCTTAACTCAACACCTAAACCCATCACCCAGCTGGAGTTCCCCATTGGCTAATAACAACCCAAAATAAGCAGATTCTTTGATCATAGCTGTAGCAACTCATTGTTTTTCAACGTGATGGTTCGTTTATTTAACAGCTGGTTTCTGTCCTCCTTAGGAGCCAGTAGCACAATAAAAGGGTATTGCTGAGACCATTATCAATGCCGAGAGCTGATTTTCTGACCCACTAGAGCAGGGCACATTTGTTGTCCATACCTCAGCGGTTTGAAACAATCCCCTATCTCTGAAATGTAGTTCAGACCCCATGCTGACTCATGTCTTTCCCAAAGTTAGAACATCATCATCCCATAGTGAGGTGGTGGATGGGGCAGGATTATAGATTCTAGGGGCCTCTTAGAGCATGGACCCATTGATAATTCATTAAAGAAGATGAGCAGAGGGTAGGTGAGAGGGAGTAACCATCAAACTGCTCTCTTTTCTTAGGCACTGGTGAGAAAAATTGATGCCTCTGACAATATCTACACCACAGAATCCACCACTGGGAACTTGTTCAGCCTGACCCAGGAGGGGGCTCCCTTGTGCCGTATCATAGCCAAGGTAAGTTTCATGGCTGGAAGCCAAAATGAGAGGCCTGGGGAGAATGAGAACAACTGGCTCAGGAAATTGTCCTGACTCTTGATTTGCTTGTTATATGACCTCGGAAGAGTGACGTCTCCTCTCTGGGCCTCGGTGTCTCCATCTTTAATAGTGGTCGGCCCTCTCACTCATTCCCTACTTGACGTCTCAGTGCCCTCAGACCTTCTGTCATCTTTCTTCATGGAAGATGTCTATTACAAATATCAACATTCCTTCCAATCTCCACATATCCCACCAAACCCACACTGAATCTATTCCTCAACTCTAGTTCTTGGCTGCATCCCCAAAATGCCTGCAGCCACTCCAATACTACATGAGAGGAAGACAATGGAAAAAGACAGTGGTTTTCATTAATTACAATGGGAGTTATAATGTGTTAGCTTCATGGTCAATTTGTCCCTGCACTTGAAGTCCAAACATTTAGGGAAAATATAGGCAATTGGTAGCCCGAGGACTTCACTAGGGTCTGTTTTGTTTTTACTTTTTTATTTGAGAAATGACATCACCAGTGGGGATAGAGCCAGTTAACTAATTGGGAGGAAATTCTGTCCTTCAATAGACTTAAGATACCAGTCACAGGAAGATGCTCCAGCTTGGTGGTTCCTAGTCCTGACTCTGTATCACAATTGCTCTGTGAGTTTTTGGAAAACACAGATACATTAGTTACCACCCAAGGTTTACTGAGGTCCTGCAGTAAGACCTGGGAATTGACATTTGAACAAGCTCTACGGGTGATTTGGAGGCGTGGCCAGACTATTAGCATCACTGATCTAAGCCCTGAAGGAAACCTAGAAGAGAAGAATATTTAACCAGGGGAGAAAGAAAGTATATATCACAGCAATAGCTGACATTTGAATGTTGCTGTCCACTGTGCTTAATGCCTTACATATATTGCTTCTTTTCAATCACAAAACCATCCTATGAAGTAGGTACCATGTTGTTCTCATCTGAAAAAATTATTCGAGAGACTTGCTTAGGGTCCGACAACTGATAAAGAATGGAGTCAGAATTAGAGCCTAAAACTTTTTAATTGAGTTTTTGGTTCTAAAGCCCATGGTGGTGACTTCTGATTCAATCCTTGGGCCTTCAGGTTCTTGGGCCAAAGTGTGACTCAGAAGTTCTCAACCTTATAAGCACATTAGACTCAGTAGGGAGTTTTAAGAATGTTCTGATTCAAATTTAATTGGTCTGGAATGTGACCCGGGGTGGATATTTTATCATTTCGTGTGATTCTAATGTGCTTCTCGGGTTGGGACCACTATCTCTCAGAGAGTGATTTAGGTTCGATTTAACTTAGAATGCTTGTGGTATTGTTGAGGCAAAGGGGATGGAGAAGGTAACATCAGGTCTGCCCTCTCCAAGGATCCTGTGATCCAGTCATTCAGCCTGATCAAGAGTGTTGACTCTGTAGGGGTCTGTCTTTGTGCTGTGAGGACAGAGAACTGCTCCAACTTGGTGCTGGAACTGGCTCAATGTCAGGTCAATGATTAACTTCAAACAGAAATTAACTGACTCTCTTTTGGAACAAGGACTATTTTCTTCTTTCAAAATAAGTTGCAAATATTGGCTGGGTTTGGGCCCCAGGTGTGGATCTGAGGCATGAAAGGGACAAGGAACTCTGCTGAAAGTCAGCCTGGGGCCTGAAGTCTTTTTATGTTTTGGAAAGCTTGGGCCTTAAAAGTTTCCTGGGAAGAAAACTTTGCTGAAGCTCTTTTTCTGTTCCAGGACCCAGGCACTCCAAGCTCTGTCTCCATGTGCTAGAGGCAGCCCCTATTTCCTGCTTGCATTTGTACTTGGCTTTCAGAAAAGCAGAGAAGGGTCTAAGCCAAAGATGATGTTAGTCTTTTCTAGGGAGCAGGACTTAACCACTAGTTAAATATTGATCCCAAGCATTTCCAGTAGTAAGGGAGCAGGGCTGAAAGGCCTGGGCCAGGACCCCTCCTCAGCTCTTTTAACTATTGTCCACCCCAAAACCAGCCCTGAGCTCTCAAGGACTATAACCAGTAGTTGTTTAAAGATTTGAGTGTGGACATGGGCCACATACCATCAGAACCTGCCCAAGGGAATATGCATGTCTCATTGAATATTAACAATAACTATATGAAAAATGACTATTTATTGGTTACTTTTAAAGTGCCAGGCCCTGTGCTGGGCACGACCCATACAGTTATCATATCTTGTCTACATGTACCTCTCCGAGACGGGTATCAGTAACCCAGTTTTACAGAAAAGGACACCAGGACGCACAGTGGTTGAATACCTTGAGCAGCTGAAACTTGAAAACATGTTTGTTCAGTCCTGGAGTCAATGCTGTTTCCATTTTACTAGCTCAGTTGGCTCGGAAACTTAGAGTACTTCCCTTTGCAGGCAAAGCTCCTGCTTCAATAATTCTGGCTCCCTCTTAAACAAGATTTCCTCTTCTCTGCTCTTGGTACACCACGCAGTGATCGGCTTGCCCACTTCAGGCCTGAGGCAGAGGAAGGCTGGCATTGGGAGGCATCAGCAGGAGTGGGGAAGAAAAAGGAGAACCTGAGATTTCTAAAGCTCTAGAAGTAGTCAGCTTTGATGATGACAGTGGTGGTGGTAGCTATAGTAGTAGTAGAAATAAAAAAAAATAAACATTTATATAGCACTTGCTATGTGCTAGACAATGTTCTAAGGGCTTTCTATATAATAATCTATCTAAACCTCATCCTCTGTGGTAGCTGTATCTATCTGCATTGCAGAGGTGAGGGAGCTGAGACAGGGAGGTCACATGGCTAGTAAGTGGCTGAGCTGGGATTTGAACCTGTCCGTTGGGCAGCACAGGCTACGCTCTTAGTTACTGTTATGAACTGCCTCGTAGCAGCATGTCCTCCTCCCCTTCCTCCTGCCTTTCTTTTCCTTTTCAAACTTTTCCTCCCTTTGCCCACTTCCCACCTTCTACATCCTTCTTTATTTACTGAGTCCTTTCTATATGTCAAGCATTATGTTATGTCATTCATTATGTCATTATTGCTTCTGATAATCTTAGGATGGTTATTATTATAATTCCCATTTTTAAGATGAAGAAACAGAGGCTCAGAAACAAAGTCATACACATTCAATGCAGCACTGGGATTTTAATTGAATCTGCTGACTCCAAAATCTTAATCTCAACCTTCTTATATCTTTGGTCTTTGGGAGAGAGTGGACAGAAGATTGAAGTAGAGAGAAGATTCAGTGATGGTTTCCATCTTTCTAGCCTGGAAGGTGGTGAGACTAGTTCCTCCAGTGGAATCACTGTTTTGGGGTATCTATTTTTGGCAGTGACACAGGGGCTGGGAGTCTCTGGTATACCCTGCACAACATCCTCACTGACAATGCTCAGGAAAGGTGCCCAACATTGTGACAGATGTGGGGAAGTTCCCCCAGTGGCCTTTCCCACCCAGTGGGGCTCAGTGTGGTCTGTCTTTGGGTCTTCCGTCCATCTGAGTTGCATCCATGAGACGATTTGACAGCCGGTCTGTGGCCTGTCAGTTCAGCCTCTTGGGTTCCTGTGCAGGCCAAGGACAAACCCAGTCTTCCCTATGGTGGTGGTAGCAAACCCCATCTCTTTCTGAGTGCAAAGCAAAGAAAATTCCCTTGTACTTTGTTGAAATTACCCTGCACCCCAGCTTCTCTATGATTCTTCCCAGCACTGGTTTATACACTCCACCGTGGCATACTCCAGTTTTATGACAGTTTATCCCAAGTCTGTCTGAATAATGTACATCATATACAGCTGGGCTCTGAGCCTGGAGCTTTCTATAAAATTAAACAAGCTCCAGCCAACAGTAGGATTCTGCTAGCTCAGGCGATTCCCGGCTTTACGCTAAGATGAGTGCCACTCTCGGGTCCTCACTGAGGGTTTCAGGGTGGTCCGTGCCACTAATCCATCTCATTTCCTCACTGCCTCATTCCTCCTCTCCCTCCCACATATGTCAGCCCTCGAGACACCTTTCATAAGGGTATGAGACACTCTTCTGACCAGGAAGCCTTCCATAGCCTGACCCTCACTTGGCTGTCCAGAAATGGGTGTGAGGCCCTTTCATATACATGAACTCAGTTACTCCCCAAAAAGCTCGGTCATGTGGCTGTCATGACCCCATTTTTGGCCAAAATTAACCAGCTGCAGAGCCGGATTTGAACCAGAATCCCCTCAGTTTGGGTTCAGAATTCCCCACCCCCTTCCTCTCCCAGTAACTAACACTGCTAAGAAGGCCATTTTTCATAGGCTTGGGAAAGGATGTAATGAAAATCCAATGCTTATGGGTGCAGAGGCTTAAATATAGTTATGCTGGGCTCAGTGCTTCCTGAGCCAAAGGAAGGCTGCCACATTGATCCTGGCGCTTGGCCTGAGTTCTTTGGCACCAATTCTTTGCCGTTGGTTCCAGACGTAAATTATATCTATCCATCTACCTATCTATCTATCTATCTATCTATCTATCTATCTATCTATCATCTATCTATCTATCTATCTATCTATCTATCTATAATCTATGTCTGTCTGTCATCTATCTATCATCTATCTATCTGTCTATCATCAATCTACCTATCATCAATCATTTATTTATAATACCTATTTATCTCTTTTATCTATGACATCTATCTACTATTCATCTATCTCTATCATTGTACATATATAAATAACATTTTACTATATATGATTAAATATAAATACACATGTATATATACATATAAAACATAAAAACACACATATATAAACATCTATATTTTACTATATATGATTAAATATAAATACACATGTATATATACATATAAAACATAAAAACACAAATATATAAACATCTATATTTTACTATATATGATTAAATATAAATACACATGTATATATACATACATACATATAAAAACACACATATATAAACATCTACATCTAAAGGGAGATCATCAATGACCAGCAGAGCCCAATGTGGGGTATCTGACTTCTGCTCTGGACGCCCATGGTGGTGTGGCCACTGGTTTTCTGGGTGCCAGGTTGAGTCACCTTTGTGCTCTGTTTGCTCTCTCACTTTGCTCTGAGAGTTAAGGGGGCTCCAGTGATTTTTATAGAATAAATATGACTGTTAGGATGAGTGCCTCACTTGCAGACTTCTCCTGGGAAGCCTCTATAAGGTAAAGGTGTTTCCATGAGTAGCTATCACAAAAGGAGAAGAACATGCTCATTCTCAAGAGCTGGGCCCATCCTAAAGGGTTTTTGTTTTGTTTTGTCTATTTTTTTGTTTATCATCTCGAATGAAGGAGTGAAAACAAAGATGACGGGAATTGGGGGTGAATTATTTCACCCATCTGGACTTCAGTTTTTTTCAATCACAAAATGAGAATAAATTATAGTATTGATATATATAAAACTTCTTTTTTGTGTGACCACCATGGTGATTGGGAGGATCTGAGAAGTAAGTAATGGGTGGTTGCTGGACATATAGGCTTGCGTTCCCGCCTCTCGCTTCATACTTGTTTCAGACCCTATCTCAGATGTCCCAGGCTTGCTCCAGGGCAGGCTGCTGAGAGGGAGTTGCTGGGTGTCTGGTAGCCATGTGGAACAGAATTGAGCCTGGCCCTAGCAAACATCTTACCCTGGCCCTTGGGGCTCCAGTCCCAGAGCATCTGGGGACTCCCACTCCAGTTTGGGGTATCAAGGGTGACATTATTTCTGGAGCTAGCATTTCACTGCGGCATCCATGTGAGGATGGGTGTGTGTGTGTGTGTGTGTGTGTGTGTGTGTGTCTGTGGACTTCAATTTTTTTTCTATTTCCTACCAGGTTCTCTGGCGGGTGCCCTGTAAATTGGACTGATAAAAGACAGATTAACAAGAGACAAGCAAACAGAAGTTTATTAGCATGCGAACTGCATTTATACATGGGAGCACTCAGAGATGAATAACTCAGAGTTGGTTAGAACTTGGGCTTATGCAGAATCTTAGCAAAGGAACAGTACATTTTTAGTGAAGTAATAAGACAAAAGAAAAGGACCTGTGTCTCTGAGGTAGCAAACTGTAGGAAGGCAATTATATGGGAAACTAATTGTAAATAAAGGCATGGAGTGAAGTTTGTTATGTAGATTCCTCTGATGCCATCTCCAAGGTGATAAGGCTCTAATGTTGACTTTGGGGATTACCTTTTATCCTTCCTAATAGACAGGAGAGGGAGGACAACTTTGTAAATTATGTTCTGCTTTTAGGCAAATAGGAGGATGGAAGAGAGTTTGTATCTGCTTCTTCTCAATTGCCTTCAGCTCAAAATAATCTTTATGTTATAGTTTCATATTTTAATATAGTTTCGTATTCGGCACCTTACAGACACAACAGCATACCTGCTGAGGGATGTCAATTAATTTTGAGTCAGCCATAAGGAAAGATCACACCATGAGGTAGGTCATGTGATATTTTCTTTTCCTTGGCAGGAGGGTGGAGTCGTTGCTCTCTTCAAGGTCTGCCGACAGGACAGTTTTCGGTGTTTGTACCCCCAGGCGCTCCGCACGCTGGCCTCCATCTGCTGTGTAGAAGAGGGGGTCCACCAGCTGGAGAAGGTGAGTGTAACTGGCTGGATAGGCAGTCTGCGGTCCGGGAACAGGGAGGGTAGGTGGAGGAAAAGGCCTCCTGGTGGCCATCTGGGTTTCTTCATAGAGCATGTCCCTCAAGTCCCTCCTTTTCCTGAGCATCATTCAGATAAGGCGGTTGGGATCTTGACTCTGGGAGTTGATGAAGATGTTAAGAGGACAGGGACTGAGGAACTCGGCCAGGAAAGGCATGGCCCAAAGGGGCACTTAGCACTTCCTGGTGGAATGACCAACAGAGCCCAGTGGGTGGAACAGAGCAGGAGGCAGGAAGTAGGGTGGGGAGTGGTGTCAAAGTTCAGGGCAGTTGGTTTTTCACTCATGGCAGGACTCCGGCAGAAGGTGGAGGATCCAGCTCCTCCGAGGACAGAATGGTCAAGAGTAGAATGAGCACTGGGTACCCTGGCAGGCAGGTGGGGCTCCACCGAGACTAGAGACTGGAGAGCTGGGATGAAGGAAAGTGAAGGCTGAGTACGAGCATATGCCGGGTCAACACGGCACGGGAATGCGCTGGGTTAGAGGGAAGGTGGTCTTTGGTAGGACAGGCGCTTCAGCTCCAGACCAATCTAGAGCAAGGTGACTAATTCCAGCCACTACCACCTGACCCTGCCACCCATTCCAGGTTATGGGGCTGAGGCTTCTCCTCCACCAGGACCTGAGTGGGTCTGAGCCTGCAGATGGCTCCCCAGAGACGTTAGGCAGGAGGATTGGGGAAGCTAGGGCTGACATTTGGGGCAAGTTTCAAGGAAAGATGCTGAATTTTTTTTTTTTTTTTTTGTGGAAGAGAAGTGGAAAGGCCTGGTGTGTCCTAGTGACAATTATGGTGCTTGCAAGGTTGGGGGTAGAAACCTTAAGTCTGTTCCTGTGACAGGTCTACATGGGGCTGGGCAAGCAAATTGCTTCTCTTCTTCTGCGTAGTGTGCCATAGCCAGGTCCTGGCTGCCCAGAAAACCTGAGTACTTTACCCCAGCTTCTTCATTTTGGTCTGGACTGCCAGACAGACGGTTGTCTTACTTTCCACCCTACCCCTTTCCAAATCGACTCAGGTTACCAAACAGGGTCACAAGATCATGGGCTCAGAAGATGCTCTTAGCTAGGGATGGAGGAATCTGCTCATTTTATAGATGAGAAGGCCGTGGCTCAGAATGAGGAAGTAATTTGTCTGACGTCACACAGCAAGGTGGTGGAGGAGCAAATGCCAGCCCTTTGTATGTGTGTGCTTGCCTAGATGGCAAACTAGAGGAGGGGTCAGTGATGTGATAGACAGACAGACAGTCTCCATGAAGTAGATGAGTCAAGCAAGTCCAGCATCATTTGCTGAATATTCCTCTCTTCTTCTTTAAAATGTTTTTCTTTGGACAGTGGAAAACTGGCCAGACATAGTTTGTTTCTCCTCTTCTTTCATGCTGGTTGGCAGCAAGAATAAAAGAAGAAAAAAGAAGATGCTAGAATCACCCGTCCTCCAAAAGCAGTGGATTTCTTGGCTCTAGAGAATTTGCAGAGCGGCAGGATGATTTCAGTCTAGGGAAGAAAAACAGCAGGGTTTTTTTTTTTTAGTTTAGAGCTGAAAACCTGTACAGGAAGGCTGGAGGCAGTTTTTTCGGTTTACCTTCCTGATGTTGCTTTAAGCAGAATACGTCTTTATCAGGCCAGATGGGCCACCTGTCCTGGGAGTCAGACCCTGCCCCGCTAAGCCGGAGGACAAAGAGAACACTCCATGCCTGAGGGCTTCCTAAGCACCCTCTCACACACACATTCTTTCATTAACTCACCAGATCTTGTAAGGCGAGCACTGTTCACATCTTCATCTTAAAGACAAGGAAGCTTAGTCTCAGCAGTTTAAGTGTCTTGCCTAAAATCACGAGGTAAGATTTGGCACCAGAATTTGGACCCAGTCTGCTTGAGTCTAATGCCCAGTCTACCCCACTGCCTTGATGGTTGAATGCTTTCAGAGCACTGAAAAAGTCCCCGTAATTAAACCCTAGAGTACCTTGCTGCTACTGGCCAGTGTGCTGCTCCCCACCCCCACCTGGCACAGGAGAAGGAAGCTCTGGGCATTGCCCTCTCCAGGTCAGATTTCTTTCTATAAGCTGGCGACTCTCATGCCTGTCAGAGATGTTTCAGGAGCATCACAGAGTGGGAGCGAGAGTTGCCTGAGAAGAGCCCCCGTGTGGTCAGAAAGAGTAACTACATTGTGCAGCAGCCACAGAGCTTGCCGAAGTGGCTCCACCTGCATTCTCATTTCATCTGATGCTTGCCTTGAGTGTGCAAGCATCTCCAGCGTACATATAAAGAAACCAAGGCCTAGAGATGAATCACACATCTCTAGGTGATATGTGAAATGACTTATTGCACAGAATCACACAGCATGTAATTCATTCATTCAGCAAATATTTATTGATTATCTGCTATTTGCCAGGCACTGTTTTAGGTGCTGGGAATACAGCAGTGAACAAAGCAGGCTAAACTCCTTTCCTTAACAGAGCTTACATTCTAGTGCAGGGGGTGGCAAGTGATAGCCTGTGGGCCAAAGTCAGCCTGCTGCCTGTTTTGGTATATATCATGGGCTAAGAATGGTTTTTTTTTTTCTTTCCATTTTCAAATGATTGGAAAAAAATCAAAAGAAGAATAATAACATTTGTGTCACATGAAAATTATGTGAAATTCAAATTTTGATCCACAAAGTTTTATTGGACACAGCCATGCTCATCTGTTCAGGCGTTGTCTTATGTCTGCTTTCATACTACAACAAAATTGAGTAACTGCAGGAGATCATACGGCCTGCAAAGCCAAAAATATTTGCTATCTGACCCTCCACAGGAAATGTTTATTGACCCCTGTTCTATCAGGGAATGAGGATACCATGACAATAATGATAAACACAATAACTAACATATCAAATACTTGCTTTGGGCGAGTACTTTGTTAAGTACCTTCTGTCACTGTGTCATTTAATTGTTAATTCACTGATGCTGTTATTATGCTCACTGTTTATAGAAGGAAGGGAGACTCAGAGATCTGAAGCAACTTGCTCAAAAGCGCACAGCTAATAAATGGCCTGGCAGTAGTTTAATTTCCGCTCTGCTGAGACAGAGCCAGCCTGGGCTGTGAACCATCATGCAGATCCAGGACTGAAAGTTGTATCAGGAGGCCACCCTCTTCCTCCTCATCACACCACTTCCAAAGGTGTAAGGGGTTCTAGAGACACCCAGGAAGGGTCTCGGTGTCCCATGCTCTCTGTCTCTGTCCCTCCCCCAGTCCTGACCACGCCTGCCCGCTTCTGTGACCTGGGCTGCTGAGCACTGTCTTCAGCTGCTCTGGTGAGGTCTGCCATTGTCAGTGTTTAGGGTGGAAGGTGAAGTCCACGGACAAGCTGGTTGGTAGTAACTGCAGCAGGACATGCGTGGCGAAAGCAGGGTGGGGAAGTGCAGTGCCCAGGGGCTCTTGCTAGTTGCCCACTCACCAGGCACATTCGTGCCCTAATTAGATAATGTCAGAATCCCAGCTTCTCCTGATTTACTGGCCTGGCCTCCTTGCTGAAGCTCACTTAATTAATTGGCAATGAGAAATTGTGCTGGATTTGGTGAAATTCATCTCTGTCATGTGACTCCCCCTACTTCCCCCCAACCTTAAAGAGGTTCATTAAATCATGTATTGATTTCAGCATTGGAGGTGTGGGTCTAGTCAGGTCACCAGACACCCCCATCCATCCCCAGGCCTGCTACGTGCTGCCTCAGCTCTGTCAGGTTTGAGGCATTTGTGTGGTCATAGATTTAGTTGTGGTTTCATTCTCTCATGTCAAGTCATTTAGGCATCTGTTTCTTTATTCCTTCTGTCATCTGGTCAGTCACTTTTAACTCACTCGCTTACTTGCTCACTTACCCAGTCCATGACCGTCTAATCACACTACTAATTCATTCTTTCATCGCTCTTTTGTTGTGAAGCAGCCTGGCCTGGTGGGGAAAGCATGGCCTTAGAGAGTCAGGCTCTCCTGGGTTGGAACCTCACCTATGAACTTGGACGTGCTACACTGAGTAAGTTATTTCACTTACCAGAGGTACAGTTTCTTCAATTAAATGACATGATAAAATCCACCTCCCAAGACTGTCATAGAAGACCAGATATGCAGTAACATAGTGTCTGGCACGCAGTAAGCACTCAATAAATGGTAGCTAATATGATTGCAGCAGGCACAGGGCCAATTGCTGGGTTTTTGAAAATCAGTGGCCTCTGACTATTGTGGTGTCAAATGGTTGTTGGACTTCTTGGTGGTCACTTCTTTATGTATGTAAATGTTGAATAATATGGTGTACAACTGAAACTAATACAATATTGTATGTGAGCTGTATTTTAATAAAAATCTTTTTAAAAAATCATTGACCTTGGGAAGATTACCATCTGGTAGAGGAGGCAGCGTTTTGGCATGCCAGCAGGAGGAGCTAGCATGGTCAAAGATGCTGCCCAGTGCTCAGTATGGACAAGTTGGGTATGGCTGGAGCACAACTCCTCAGGACCTTTCCATTTTACAGATGAGGAAACTGAGGCTTAGAGACCGTGTTCCCTCAGCTTATGAATGTAGGGCTTGTATTCAGACCCAAGTCTGGCTGGTTCTAAAGCCCGTGGATTTTACATTGTGCAACACTGGGCCTTCTGAGGTGAGGATTGTAGGGGAATGGCTCCCTGGAGCCAGGCTTCGGTCGTTGGCCTTGGTGGGGAGCAGAGACAGATACTCCCCAAAGAGGGGCAAGATGTCAATCACAGTAACGGACTCTCAAGAGGTATCGGAGGATGCTTCAAGGCTCTATTCTTTCTTTTTAGAGGTCTGGTTCACACTGGGCCACTGCCTCCCCACCATCATGTTCCTCCTGGAACAGCGAGTTTCAGGAAGTCCATCCTACCTTCCCTGTGTCCTTGGCAGGCAATCACCTTTCATTCCCCAGTCCCCTGGCTGGGCTCTGGGGAGGAGAGACAAGGAGCTGTGCTCCCTGCCTCCCAGGATGGCTGAGCAGGGAGAGGCCTAGCAATATACACAGTGGGAACACCTGTCCCATGGCTGTCAGAGGCCACAGGCCTGCGGTACCACTTCTGCCTGGAGTGCTGGTTCAGGCAGCACCACAGAGGCAGTGGAGCTGGTCCCAGAAGGTCAGGGAGGAGCTCCCAGGCAGGCCAGGTGAAAGTGGCCTCAGCAGAGACAGCTGTCTTGGCCAGTGGGCCAGTAGGGTTCTAAGTCTTTTAGGAGTTCCATGTTCAGTGAATTGGGGGAGCCCAGAAAAGGAGGCAGTGTTCTCTAGGCCCACTTTAGAAAGGATGGGAGGAAGAAAATGAGGGCCAAGGAGGGAGTGAGGTACCCAGAGCCACACGGCCCAATGAGAGTGTATGGACCGATCTCCATCTGGGTGGCCAGGTGACCCAGCCTGCCTGGACTGGTCGGGGCAGCCTTCCTGGAATAGTAGAGCTGGGAAGGTAGACTGGCATTCCAAGAGGAAAGACTGCAGGGTTTAGGAGAAGCTGAAAGGGGGCAAGGGAGCAAGTCACTCTTCTGAACCTCAGTTTTTGCTTTATAAAATGGAGAAGTGGCTAATGGGATGGCCAAGGCACTGTTTGTGCAGGGGCTGGAGTTGGATAGGGCCAGGGCGTAGGATGGGATTGGAGAGGCACTGGAGTTGGCCTGGGGGCTCTGGTCTAGGTGGGAGGCTGGAGATCTAAGGATCAGGAACTTACAAGTCTAGGGCCATAAGGGGCGTGGGGGTATGAACTGTAAGCCCTGTGCTCAGACAGCTTAAGGAAACCTCCAAGAAAGTTCTACTAATTGCCTCTTCCAGCCTTGAGACCAGAGACAATCTTGCTTTCAACAGAGCTTCCTTTTATTCCCATCCTCCTCCTTCTTGTTTAATTTTTTCAAATAAGGATTTCACCCTTTGCTGAAGCCAAGGTAAGAGTTTAATGAAAATCGATGGAGAAATTAAAGAGGAGCAGGGAGGCAGGGGAGGAGGGTTCAATTTCAAGGCTGAGGAGAAAATCGTCAATGGCCAGAAATGAAAAAATTGCTGTCTGTCTCCTTCACCCTCCGCCCTTGTTTCCTGGGGCAGCTTCTTGGGATTGAAATGCCCTGACATCTGAAGGGCCAAGCTGGAGACAGGGAGGCCTGGATTTGGCTATTGAAGTCACAGAGACCCTGGGCAGGAGCAAGTAGGGTACAGGGGGGTGATGGGGAGGCGCCGACGCTCCAGCTGCTATTTTACAGAACTTTCTCTCCATTGCCTGCTCCCTGTAGGGTTGCAGATGGTCAGAAATATGTAATATTTGCAAAGAAAACCAGTTAACTGGTGTTTCTTATTCTTTAGCTTATTTGATTCTCACAATCCTTTTGTGAGGAAGGCAGGGAGAGATGGTCACACCCATTTCACAGAAGAGGAAGTTGAGGCTAGAAGGCATAGAGACGCTGGGAGAGACAAGCCTGGGCTGAAACCGCATGCTTTTGCTTCTAGCCACAGGGTTAGTTTGCTACAATCCGCCTCCCGCCCCCCACCTCCAACTGAAAGAGGCATGGTATGCAGACCCCAGGGCAAAGCAGCTTACTTCATCTTGACTGAGTCGGTTCTAATTTGTAAGTAAGGCTGGGTGGGGAGAGAAGGGCTATGATGCCAGGCAAGAAATCTTTGGTTAATTTGACTTGCAGCCCCTCCTTTACCTAGGAGTAGCTCCTGGAGAGGGGGAAGAGAGAGAATGCATCTGAATAGAGATCCTAGGTGCCTCCCCATCCCTTTCGGCTTAAGCTTATCGGTTTAGCCCACCACTCATGCCTCCATGCACAGGCCTTCAGCTGCCCTGAGATTAGGCTAGGACTGTGCAGAGAACCCTAAGGTGCCAGGTGAGCTGTCTGTGCTGCGACTGAAGGACAGGGCGACTGGAGCAGGGACCGCCATTGTCACCTTTCCCAGCCCAGCAAGGGGATTTTCTAAAGTGAGTGTGGCTCATGCACTTCCCCATTGCCAAGTCTTTCAACCTCATCCATCTGCCTTGGGGCAGGGGGTGGGGGGAGGGGACATGGAGGTGCGGAGTGGGCTTGAATAAGGCTGGGATGTGAAGAGGGGAGAACAAAATTAGGTACACTGTCCTGCCTCCCTGGCTTCTTCCCGCGAGGATTCATGCTGAGATTACGGGCCAGTATTGTCTAAACTGAAGGAAGGCCCTGCTGGCTTTCGGGCTGCACCCCATGTGCAAGGTGCAGCCTGCGCTGGGAAACGCGTGCGGAGGTCGGGGCTGCTTGAGTCCTACGTTGCAGCCCCAGAGGTAGGCTCCAGGTCCCCATGCTCTGTGCAACAGCGGCCTCTGGTGGACAGAAGCAGCAGAGGCAGCCCTGCCACGCTGCTTGAGGCTGTTTTCTCCTGGGGCTGGCAGGCTAGCGAGCTCTGGCCAGGAATCAGGGGTCAGGGCCAGTGTGTCCTGTATATGTCCTATATGTGTGTGTTGGGGGAGGGGTTGCAAATTTAAGGCAACAAAGTATACTTCCTACTAAATCAGGCTTTTCCAGGAGGAGTATGTGGATACATCTTGTCATCTAGTAGGTCTCCAACTTCTGGGCTTCCTCAGTAAGCCTGACCCATGCCTTCTTGAAATAGAACCCTTCCTAAGCCTCCTACTTCTCACTGGAAAAAATATCTAAACCCCTCAGCCTGGCACTGAAGGTGCCGTATGAGCGAGCTGCCTCCAGCACATCGCCCTTTTGGTAAGCAGGCCTGGGTGCTATGCCCAGTTATACCACTTGCTCACTTTGTGTTGACTTTGCACCCTTATAGACCCCAGCCTCATCACGTGACGAGGTGGAATGATAAACCCTGACAGGGAGAGGGAAGGGTGATGAGAAAGAAAAAGAAATTTAGGAATCAGATAGGTAAAGAGTATGGAAAGACACACACAGATAATAAACACACATCTTCATTCTCCTTTGGGCTTTTTCAAAAATCCAAATGGGTAGTACATAGCTGTGAGATGACTGGACCTGCAGTGCCCTGATGGTGACCTGCTTAGGGGTATAGTGATTTCTAATTTTCATTTTTCTGATGAGTAATAATTTTGACCATTTTTCCATATTCTTATTGACCATTTGGTTATCTTTTGTGAAATGTCTGTTTGCGACTTTGCCATTAAAAAAAAATTAGTTGTATGTCTTTTTCTTATTGAATTATAAACTTTAAAAAACATATCCTACATATGAGCCTTTTGTCAGATATATGTTTTGAGAATATATATTTTCAGCCAGCGGTTTGCTTTTTCCTTATCTTAATGGTGTCTTCTGATGAATAGAAATTCTTAACTTTGATAAAGTTCAATTTATTGATGTTTTCTTTTGTAGTTAGTGCTTCTTGTGTCTATTTAAGAAATATTTGTTTTCCTAAAATAATGAAAACAGTCTCCTGTATTTTCTTATAGGAGCTTCATTGTTTTACCTTTCACATTTAGTTCTAAGATCTATTTAAATTAAAAAATTTTAGATGATGTTCAGTGTTGAGTGTTTTCCATATGATATCCAATTGAGCCAGCACCATTTATTAAAAAGACTGTCTTAGTCCATGACCGTGCCATCCCGAATTTGCCCGACCCCATCTGATCTGGGAAGCTAAGCAGAGTCGGGCCTGGTTAATACTTGGATGGGAGACCACCTACAAATACCAGGTGCCGTAGGCATTAAAAAAGACCATCTTTTCACCACTGAATTAAAGTGATGTCTTTGTTCTAAGTAAAGTGATATATTTGTTTCTGGGCATTTTCTATTCCATTATTTTTTTTTGTCCATCCTTATGCCAATAGGGCACAGAGTTCCTGTGGTCTTTCATAATTTTTTTTTTTTGATATTTACTAGCATAAATCCTACAACTTTGTTTTTGTAAAATTATCTTGATAATTCTAATTTTTTTTTAATATATTTCTATGTGCATTTTAGAATAAGCTTGTTAACTTCAACAAAAACATCTGCTGAAATTTCAATTGGGATTTCTTTAAATTTATAAATAAATTTTGGGATGATTGACATCTTAAACACCATATGGTGTTCCAATCAGTAAATTCGGTGTATTTCTCTACTTATATAGACTGTCTTTAATTTCTTTCAGCAGTGTTTTGAGTTTTCGGTATCGACATCTTACACATCTATTTTAGACTTATTTCTAGGTATGTTTTTATGCTGGCGTAAGTGTTATTTTTTATTTTCTAATTGTTGCTAATCATAGAAAATACAATTTTAAATATTGTATCTAATGACCTTGCTAAAATCACTTATTAATTTTAATGATATGTAGATTTTATCGGATTTGGATGGTGTACAGATGTACATGATTATGAGATCTATAAATTATGACAACTTTGCTTCTTTTCCAATCATCATACCTCTTTATTTCTTTTTCTTGGGTTGTTGCATTGGCTAGGGCCACAGTAAAATGTTAAACAGGAGTGGTGAAAATGGATATCTCTGTCTTGTTACTGAATTCAGGGGGAATGCTTTTAATATTTCATTCGCTATTACACTATAAGTGTGATGTCGCTATTATTTTAAAGATTAGAAAACTGAGGCTCAGGGAATGTAAGTAACTTGCTCATGTCACCACGTCAGTAAGTAGCACAGCTGAGTTGTGAAACCAGGCTTTTCTCACTCTTAAGATTGTATAACTTCCACTGTGCCACAGGTACCTCTAGAAGAGTGACTGTCCATTAGAATTACTTGAGGAATCTTTAAAAATATCGGTGCCAAAATCTTCGAAAATAAAGACTCCACTTCAGACCAATTAAATCAGAATTTCTGGTGGTGAAGCCTGAGCATTAGCATCTTAAAACTTTCCCAAATGATTCCAATCATCTGAGAACTAGGCCAAAAACCACTGACCTATTTCTAGGTATGTTTTTATGCTGATGTGTTATTTTTTATTTTCTAATTGTTGCTAAACATAGAAAATACAATTTTAAAGAAGCACTTTTGGTACAATTCAGATCCCAACTGCGCCCAGCAGTACTTTGCTGGAAACTTGATAATTTTATATCAGCCCATGCCTAATAGTTCTAACCCAAAGGGAAATGAACTTGTTCTTAGCCACCTTTTGATGTCTTCTGATAAACTCCACTCCTCCCACCCCCGAATGTCTTCATAGCATCTGTTTGACAATCTGCTTTAAGGAAAATCATCTGCTTGACAGGGAAATTATTTTGTTTATGATCTTAAATGATTCAATCCTTGACTTCTCTCCACCTCAGTTCAGCTCTCTCTACCTCATTGACTTACATGCCAAACTGGTTATATAATCTCTTTCATCCATTGTTCCAGTACCTATTGTATTTATATTTGTATTTATCCATTTTGGCACTTAAGTTTTAATCAAAGATTCTTGTTTAAAGTAACAGAAGAAGTTGAGTGGGGTCTGGGATATATTCGTTTGGGAGGAGGGTAATATCATGCTCCTGAAGTCTTGTTTTACTTTCTGTAGCTTTTATTGAGCTGTCAGCTCTACCACCACTCCTTAAAGCAAATACCTTCTTTTATAAAGCCATCCTTTAATCTCTTATATTGCTCACAGACTTTGTCCTGAACCTTGCCCTGATCTGGTTTGCATTCCATATTCAGATCCTGCTTCTGGCCCACGGGTTCATTTATTCCACCTAAAGCTTTGCCCAAGTGGCTGACACTTGTCTTTGCTTCCTTGGGCATGACCCTTGCTTCCCTCTCTGGCTAAGATTAAATTTTCCCTCTGGCTGTCCCCTGAGCAAACATCTATTCTGCCTGGACCCATGAGCAGGATTCCAACAGCTTTGTGGTTCTCACTTATCGTTTTTTTCTTCTGCAGAATTTAGGCATCTACATGGACAGAAAGGTGAAGGAGGAAATTTGGGGTTCTTTAGGTCAGGCTCCCTTTCCTGCGGCTGTCATAACTGCATTTACATGATTCTGTTTAACTGTTATAATCCAGCAACCAATTCCTCTGCCTTTCCCTAAAAAACTAACATGCAAAATGAACTGGAAAATAGCAGACCGGCACCAGTGATATATGATGGGCCTTTGTATACTAGCCCATGTCCTTAGATATTCACATGAAAGCTGCCACTGATGCTTTTCTGATAATAAGAGAATATTGCTCATAAACCTGATGTGATTTTACTGTATATTTTGGGTTCCTCAACTGTGTGGGTTTCATTCTTCTTCTCCCACTTCTCAGAGAGGATCTCACTGTTCACCAGCTCTGGACACCCTCTGTGTCCAGACTCTAGGTGCATCAGTCTTGCTGCCCAGGTGATGACCTGGCCAGACCATCCTCATCACCAGTTGCATGCCCTCCCATGAAGGAAGCTTGGCCTCAGGCCCAGGCCCATCCCACTCCATGTAAAAGCTAATTACCTATAAGTGCTTCCAGCAGCAATTTCTTCAGGGATGTGAAAGTGCTTTGATTAGATTGTTCTCTTGGCATCATTAAGTTTATGACTGGAAATGGGAAGTGGGTAGTTTGGGGATGGAGACGTTCCAGAAATGGTAGCTGTGTTTGAGGAAGCTGGCCTCAGGCTGGGTTACTCTTGGGCCCGCTATAGGAGCTGAGCTGAGCAGCCCCCATTGACCTGGCCCACTCCTCACCTTCTCTTCATTGTCTTTCCCAAAGACCCACAGAAGGGGCACAAGTCAGGAGCGGGGAGACCGAGGTGGGAGTCATGGCCCTGGCATTAACATGAATTTGCTGTGTGGCCTAGGCAATCTCTTCCCCTCCCTGGGCCTCTGATTCCTCATCATTCAGGCCACACTTCACAAGTTAACTGCTATGTGTCAGCCCTCAGCTGGGTGTCAGGGACAGGAAAGGATTCAGGATAGGAGCTGCCCTGAGCAACTCAAATCTAGTGCAGGGATGGGCATGCGAACTGGTAAGGATAATCTAACATAAGTGCTCTAGTTGTGGTCAGACCAGAGTGGTGTGGCAGCTGGGAGATCAGAGACCTTCTGTCTGGGGAGGCAGGTGCATGTTCCCAGAGGAGGTGGCTTCCCACTTGGGTCTGAGAAGGGCATGAAGGGAGAAGACAGGGAAGATGGCCACTTCAGGTTTAAGTGAACTGGGTTTGAGGTGTCCGTGGTCTATCCAGGCAAATTAGTTTTAGAATTAAACACAAAGAGATCCAGTAGCAGGTTCGGAATGTAGATGTGACTCTCAGAAAGTAAGGTCAGGGCTGAAGGGCTAGGTGAGGGGGTCTTTATGGTGAGTCCTTAAGTCCACTTGGGTTTGGGTGCTATTGACTGAGATGATGCAAAGTGGGATGACAGTAAAACCAAGCATAAGCCACCTTAGATGCATGTAAAGGAGGAGAGGCTAAAAGAGAAAATGATGATTAGTAGTTAGCGAGGGAGGAGATAAGCCCCAAAACTGGGGTATCATGGAGTCCCATGAAGGAAAGAAGGCCAAGATGGAGAGAGTTGTCAGCAGGGGAAGGTGTCACAGAGGAAACAAGAAAGAGGGGGACTGTGAGACTGGGCTCTGCACCAGAGAAGCCCCTAGATCATTTTAAGCATGTGATGTCTCTCTCTCTCTGTCTTTCTCTCTCTGTCTCTCTCTGTCTCTCTCTCTCTCTCTGTCTCTCTCTCTCTGTTCTCTCTCTGTCTCTCTCTCTCTCACACACACACACATTATTTCTTGTTTCTCTATGTGTCTGTCTGTTTCTCTTATTTCTTCCTGATTCATATGTATCAGTGCCTAGTTCAGCGCCTATCACAAGGTAAGTGCTTTGTTCATGTTTGTTCAAGTACAAAGGACTACTTTTCTTTGTGTTCCCTTATGAGGGATTGTAATTATTTGTCTTTGTCTTGGTCAGGAATTGAAACGAGAGTCACTCCTCTTTTAAAAGTTCTAGTTCTGGGTTGCATGATCTAAGGATGTTGAAACAAGCAGGTAAACTTGTGGGCCCCAACCCAAAGGAATGCAGTTCTCAGTGGGGTCTCACTGCCAGAGGAGCCTACAGGAAGGTGAATTAGGACACAGGACCTCAGGTATAGAGGAGGCGGCTGCAACCACCAGTTGGGGATGGGATGGAATGACTGCGCCACCACATGGCGAGCATTGTATACGCATTATCTCGGTTAACTTCCAGGATCTCCTGAGCTTCGTATTTTTATCCCCATTTTATAAATACAGGCTCAGAGTAGGTACAAAAATTGATCAGCTAGCAAGATACAAAGGCAGGATTCAGACCTAGGTAGATGTGACTCCAGAGTCTGCGCATGTGCTGACACTACAAGAATTGGTTCAGGTGCTGGGGAGTCCGGAGCCCGTGGTGTGATGAGCTGGCTGGGTTGGAGTTGCTGAGATGATGATGGATAAAGTGATCAGCTTGGGCTGGTGGCATCTTGCCGGCAGCATGCTAAGTGGCAGGTCAGTAGCTACAGATCCAGAGGCCTGTAAAATTCACCACGAACAGGTACTTCATAGAAGAGGAAATCCACATGCCAAAAACCAAAACCAAAAGCAAAGCAAAGCAAAACAAAAACATATGAAAAGATTTTTAGCTTCATTGTAGTAAGTGGAGGCATGTAGATTTCAACAAAAATTTTACACACTCGCCAAAATCACAGACATTTAAAATCTGACAGTACCAAATGTTGGCAAGAATATGGAGTTAGGTGACTTAATATATTGCTGGTGGGAATATAAACAGCCATAGCTGTTCTGAAGAGCAATTTGGCAACACCAGTAAAATTAAAGATGTGCAGACTCTCTGAGCTGGTAATTCCACTCCTACATTGAGACCCCCCCAGAGAAATTGGCATGTGTGCCCCAGGAGACACTGAGAAGAATATTTATAGCAGCCTTGTACATTATAGCAAAAATGAGAACCGACCCGAATGTCTATCGACAGGAGAATGCATAAATGAATTCTTGATTCAAGTACAATTGATTTATGGAATGAAATACCACCACACAGCAGTGAAAATAAATGGACCTCAGCCACATGCAACAACAGGAAGGGGTTTCCCAAACAAATGCTGACTGGGGAAAAAAGTAAATATGTAGATGCAGTATAATCCCATTTATGTCAAGTTCAAAACCTTGTGAAATTAAACAATATACACATGCAATAAATTTCTAAAGAAAACAAGGGCATAATAAGCACACAGTTCGGGAGAATGGCCCCTCCAGCAAGGAAAAGCAGAGGTCAGGAATGGAGTACAGGGGGCTTTCTGGTATTTTTAATTCCTAATAGAATTTCTAGATATGAAGCATATACATATACATGTATAGGTGTTCATTTTTTATTATTTTTAATACTTTTTAAATTTGCTATATATATTCTCTTTTGAAGGGATAGTGTATTTCATAATTAAAGGATTGCTGAAAACGATCTGAAGAATATAAAACAAAGTGAGACAGTAGCCAGTTGCACAGACACCACAGAACCTCTTCTCTGGGAAGCCTAAGGGCAGAGGAGAGATCAGAATCCACATCCGGCTGGGGTCAGGGTCACTTTCTTGGGTCGGAAATCTGTGGAATCCATGTTCCTGAGCTGGTCGTTTGTCCGCAGCTGCCTTTTCCTATAGTGGCCTTTGCTCGCAATGTGCCTCCATCTTCAGTGCCATTCCTCTTCCTTTATTATTAAGGTGTGTCCTTGAGTCTTTGGTCAAGTTTTATGCTCTTGCATTTATTCCCCATTTACCAAAAACCGCTTATGTGCCAGGCCTGGAGCAACCACAAGTGAACAAGCTGTGGTCCCCAGGCTTGCAAAGCTCTCTGGGGAACTTGGGAGACAGACAGGAAAAGGAGCAGAGGAGCCCACTACAGTGGGGCTTCTTCAAAGTGCTGGTACCTGAAGTTCACTGTGGACTTTGTTCAAAGGCGGATTCCAGGCCTCCCCAGAGTCTAATTGAATAGGTCTGAGTGCAGCTGGTCCACAGATGCCCCCTCCCACCCTCCTTAAGAAACAGAGCCCATGAGTATGATAAATGCTATGATGGTATGAGGATAGCAGATGTGCTTGGGCATGAGCTTCAAGGGGGGCCATCTCCCCAGCTGGGGTGTGGGTGTTAAGTCAGGGCAGCTTCCAGGAAGCCTCCCCCTGGAGCATTCTCGTTGAAAGTCAGGTTATATAATGGTTATTTGTGGGCGAGTCCTCTGCCCCCTCTGCTCCAGCATGAGCCCCGGCACATAGTATGTGTTCAGGGAAATCGTGCTCAGTGTGTTTGCCGAGCACCATTCTGAGCTGGGGAGCAGCATCCAGGCCTTGGGTGGCACCAGGCCCTTGGCCTCAACTTCTTGGCCTCTCTAATGTGTTCACAATGGCCCATCTCCAAGCCTGTACTGGGGACTAGGTTTGGGTCTGGTTTAGGTGTGACCGTTGTTCCCAACTAGCTGGGGGATGTAACTCCATCTGCATCCAAAGCGAGATTAGGGAGACTGGATGATTGACATATTTTCCCATTAGAGACCCTGTAGCTTCTTAGTTACAGCCTTGGGTGGTGCTGGAAGGAGAAAAGGGATGAAGGCCAGACAAGCCTAAGAGGTTTCTCTTGTTGGCAATAATAGGGCTGTTTCCTATTTCTAGTCTCAGAGCAGCCCCGCTTCCTTCTCTGGGTCCAAGTGAGGGCCCTCTCTGAGGGCCTGTTAGTCAAACACCGGGCATGACTCCAGTTCTGCCAGGGACTGCCTGGCTGCTGTTTGTTCTCTTTTATTAAGCACATCCAGGTGAGTTTTATCGAGGACAGTTCCCTGGGCTCCTGTTTCCACATTTGTCTCTTTTGAGTCTGAGATTGCCAAAGGCTTTCACAGCTAATGGACCTTACAGCTCCCAAGAGCCATTTCAGGGAGGCTCAGAACTCAGTAGTGGTAATTAGTCAAACAAAACACAGACCTCTGGAGACCCGTTGGAGCTGAGTGGCAGGAAGTGAGGGCGTAGGGACAGGAGCCTCAGGCCTGTGGCAGGTGTGGGGAGCATCTCCTCACTGCACCTCTCCCTGGTGGTCCCATGCATCATCCCTACCTCCTGCCCTCCCACCCCTGACATACTCGTAACAGGGGAAGGACTCCTTGGTGGTTTGTGGCAGGGTCCTCAGGCAGGCTGGTGTCCTGGGGTGTTTGAGAGGCTGTAGTAGCTCTGCTGAGATAATCTTGACAAATTACTGCTCCCCCTTCTCCAAAAAGTCTCATCTACTAACCCTCGATGGAGAAAGAGGGGTGAGCTCAGGTGGAACTTCTCAGAAGACAGTGTAATGCTCTATTCAAAATCATAGGCTTTGAAGGTAGACCGTTTGGGTTCAAATCCCAAACCAGCTATTTTAAAGTTTATGATCTGGGGCAAATTAATGAATCTTTCTGTGTCTCAGTTTCCTCATCTGTGAAATGGTGATAATGATAACGATGACCTCAGAGGGTTATTATAAGGATCAAATGGTATATGAACATAGGCACTGCACTTAGAGCGGTAGCTGGCACATATTGAGCACTCAATAAGCAGAAGTTATTATTATGCCAAGAGCTGGTCTGACTAGGGCAAAACTGGGAACCTGAAATCTTTATCTGGCATTCTTGCCCCGCTGTGCCAGGTTCGTTCCTCTCTGACTGGGCAGAGAGAGGCCTCCAGGGAAGCAGCTCTCTTTTCATGGGGGAGGATGGTGGGAGAAGATGGGGAAGGAAAGATGTGGAATTCAGCCTGCTGACAACCTGAGGAAGGGAGAAGGGAGCTAATATTTGTCAAACATCTCTTCTCGGTCCCACATCATCTGCTTCATCTCTTTATACCTCCAACA
Source organism: Pteropus medius (assembly GCF_902729225.1). Lineage (NCBI taxonomy): Eukaryota > Metazoa > Chordata > Mammalia > Chiroptera > Pteropodidae > Pteropus > Pteropus medius. The sequence goes on along the minus strand of NW_024353906.1, from coordinate 2,315,930 downwards.
TCCTGCTGGTGGAGGAAGGAACAGAATTTCAGAGAGGCCTAGTAATGAATGCCAAGTCCCACAATGCACGGAAGAGGGAACCAGGATGGGAACTTGAGGACATGAGAGTTCTAAGTGACTAATAATTCTGCTACTTGTTGTGGTGGATGACCAGGGTCTAGCCCCTAGATCCTTGGCTTGATGCCCACTCCCTAAGAAGCCCATGGGTGGTCACTAATCTCTGCTAGAGCCAAAGGATAGGCCCCTGGAGTCATTGGGGATCCAGGGCTGGGCCATGTAGAGGGCCTCGATTCTCTGTCTTTGTCTCATGACTTTTATGACTTTCACTACTTTCCTCTGTCCATCTGCAGGTGGATGGTGTTCTGTGCTTGGCCGACATCCTGACTGACGACAGCCATTCAGAAGCCACACGGGCTGAGGCTGCGGCTGTGGTTGCCCAGGTCACCTCCCCTCACCTGTCCTTCACTCAGCACCTCAGCAGCTTCCTGGAGAGCATGGAGGAGATTGTGACAGCTCTTGTCAGTGAGTCACCTGGGTGGATAGGGACCGCGGAGTGAGGGGGCCTTCTCGCAGTTGTCTTCAGGAAGGGGCAGGAAGACCTCACTGCACCACACATATCTCCTGCACAGATGATCACACCAGCTAAATTCCAACACTGAAGTATCAGAGTCAGGCTTTAACGAACTCTGTTGTCAAGTCTTCTATTAAAATGCATATAGCCCTCCCTGAAGAAACTTGGATTGAGGTCAGATAGAGATTAAGTGGCTTTTCAAATCAGAGACCAGGACAAACCCCGAGGAGGAGTGAGGCCTCAAATTTTGAGGTACAAATACTAGGCCAGAGAGACTGTGATGGGCTTTGTTCCTAAAACCTCAGTCTATAGTACCCAGTGAATGTGGCAGCAGTGACTGGGGAAAACAGCTTCTCAGAGAGCACCGGTTCACCCCAACCTGCTCTCTGCAATCCATCATAGGCCTCAAGTCACTGGGCCTTGAAAGTGTTGACTCTTCTGGTTTCTTCTATTTAGACATATGTACTCCTGGCAGGAGAATACTCCTGGCAGGAGAAGGGTTTGTCTGGTCCCAGTGGTCCCCCACAAAGCTTTCCTTTGCAAAACTATGGAAACTAGAAGAACTCATCTGGATAACAATTCTCCGGAAACTTGTTTTGCAAACTATGTCCTTTCTTTTATTGGTGCTGGTGATGGTCTGGGTTTCTGCTTCTATCCCCATCTCTGTCACTGTCTCTAGATCCATATCTCATTGAAACTAAATGAAAATTAATTTTTTTCAGAAAATGTAAGGTGAGCACTAGGGCTGGGAATATCTAGAATGGTGTAAGTTTAGGCGGCAGCACAGAACACTGGATGTGGAGTCAGGATGCTCGGGTTTGGAGTTTTGCATTTTCATTCATTCATTCCCAAACAGCTATTGACCAGCAGCCCTGTGCAGACACTGTGTGAGGTTCTGCCACTCACTTGCCATGTCACGTTGTAAAGCTCACTTTACAATATTCCTAATATATAAAACAAGGATTCGAGACCTGTTTCTCTCATGGATTCTTCTAGCTCTAGAATTTGAAGATCTGCAATTACTTTGACATAAGAGGCATCAATTAAGTTGATTTTATGGCTGATTCTAGTCATTGTGTCTGTGGTACCCACAGGCCAGGCTGGGAGAAATGTATTTGCCAACACCCACATTTATTTAAAATTGAAAAGGATGCAGAAGCCAATCGTTGAAATTCTTGGCTGGAGGGAACTCAAGAGATCATAAAGTTCAATGCCCACACTGTAGAAGAAGAAACCTAGGCCCAGAGAGTTTGAGGGACTTTCTCAAGGCCACAGAATAGTCTTAGGATTCACTTCTGCTAAGAATATTACACTCAGTCATCCACTGAGTCAGGCAGGAAATGTACATAAGTCGAAGAGGCCAGATGGAAGGAAAAAATAAGGAGATTTGAGTCCTATATCGAATTGAAAAACATGTGTAGTAACTAAGGGGCACTACAATTGATAAACTCCAGTTGACAGTTGTCATGTGGGAAAGGCTGATTTTTAAAGATAAGGCAAAATCCTAAGTTTTATAGAAAATCTCCCAATTTATAAATAATAGCAAATAAGAAAAAAATCAAAACATATATAGTCCAAAGAACCTTTCACAATTGCCATATGTCCATTCCTACTTCTTTGCCTGGGTTGGATTTCTCCCTGGAGAAGAGGAGTCTCTCGATTTATTTTACTCTGATGAAGAAGCATTGTGGAGTCTGCTCTGAGAGTCAGCAGATGGGATATATCTTCTGGGCAGGATGCCAGGGCTCTGTTCTTTGGTGGGAAATAGCCCTCCGATTTCTTGCCATTCCCTGGAAACATTTGCAAATGAGTCACTGGAGTCCTCAATTTAATCTTCCTAACACATCCCAGGTGACTCAGACTGTAAATGCGTACCAAAAAATGTGCACCAAAATTAAAAGGCACTTTGATGGTCGTGTTAATTGCTGTGTCAGCAGCAGTGGTGACTGCTTAAGAATGAAGGTGGGTGTTCACACCTAGGAGAAATCTTGTAGCAAAGTGGGCCAGTTTAGGGTGAGTCTCACCCTAAACTGTAGATGTAGGGATGAGCCCTGGAAGGGTTTGTCTGGTCCCAGTGGTCCCCCACAAATCAGAGGATAGCTAGTCATTGGAAAAGAGGAATCATAGTGTTGTTAATCGCATGCCAGATCTGTTGCCCCAGCCATGGGTGATTAGATCAAGATTCTAAGTTGTTTAGTGATCACACCTGGGCTTTGGGAAGCAGGGATGCCCAGAGGCAGACATTGCCCTCCTAATAAAAAAGTGAAACTTACATCTGCAAGGGCATCACTGATAGCAGCTGAAGAGGTAGAGTCTTTATGTTTTACCTTCAGCCTCTTTCTCAAGGCAAATTTAGCAACAGTCTAGTATACATTACTAGAGACACAAACAGACTAGGAGCTCTTTCCTGCCACAGAGCCTTTGTACATGCTGTTTCTTTGCGCTGGAAAATGCTCTTCTCCAAAAATTCTCACAATTGCCCCATTTTCCTCTTAAGGTCTCAGCTATCACGTTCTTAGGGAAACCTTCCTTATGTACCCATTGGGCTCTGGTTATTCTCTTTCTTAGCATTTGTTTGTTTTTCTCCCTTACATTTATTAGAATTTAGTAACTACTTTCTTCGTCTGTAAAATGGGTCTTATAGTACCGGCCCAGATTTTCCCCTAGAGCTATTGTGGGAACCAAATGAGAAAACTAATGTGAAAGCACTTTTCAGTAAAGCTATTCCCCTCCTCTTTACCATTCAGAACTATGCCAAGAGGCCTCGTCTGGGGAAGTCTTCCTGCTGGCCTCTGCAGCCCTCGCCAACATCACCTTCTTTGACACTATGGCCTGTGAGATGCTCCTTCAACTGAATGCCATCCGTGTCCTCCTGGAAGCCTGCAGTGACAAGCAGAGAGTGGACACACCTTATACCCGGGACCAGGTGAGAAGCTCAGGAGGGACCTGGCACAGGGCCTATAACCATGAAGACAGAGGTCAGGAGGCCAGGGTATAGGTCCTAGGCAAGACAGCATAGCCTGGCAGCACATAGTCAATCCTGATAGTGGCATTCTGTAGCAAGGTAAAAAAAAGTGTTTTCAATGTGCCTCATTGCCCTTAGCGTGCCTTCATGAGTTCACTCTTTCCCATCTTAACCAATGTAAGCCTTTCTCTATTTCCATCCTAGGAGGCAGAGACATAATAAGAAGGTCCTTACACCTCCTCTGAAAGTCTGTGTCCCATTCTTGTTGTGACCTGTTTGACATTGTACACTGAAGTGAGTTTTTCTTTTCTCTGCTTCATAAAAACAGGGGCTTGAAGCAGAGCCTTGATCCTGGGCCTCAACTCCTCTATCTGTCTCAAGGTTTTTGTATCTTTGAGCTCCATGTAAAGTTTTGTTGGAAGAAACAGGATGGCACTTTATTCCATTCTTTCTTATCCTTGGGATCACTGGCTATAACTGCTCCCATTCAGAAAGAATTTTCTAGCATTCGTATATGAAGATTCTAAAAATATTGTGAGGCCGGTAATATTTACTCCATTTTATAGATAAGAGTACTGAGGCTCAAGAGGATGTCCTCAAAATGATAAGATTGATAAGTAGCTGGCCGACATTTAAATCCTGCCCTGACTTAGACTTTGGTCTTTGACTCTACTGGCATCTTTGAAAGTAAAGTGACAGTACTATAGCTGAGGAGTCAGAGAGACTGAGTGTTGATACTGCTGTTTAATTCATTGGGTGACTTTAAGCAAGTCACAGCCTCTTGAGTGTTGGTGTTCTCATCTATTAATTGGGACATGAATATCTAACTTGAAGGGTTATTGTGACAATGAGTGAAATATTACATTTAAAGGACCTGACACGATGCTTAGTTCCTACTAAGTCCTTAATACATGATGAATATTATTAGTTTTTAAACTTGATGCTCTAAGGAAGAGCATTATAGTGAATTAGACAAAGTCTTCAACTTGGCCTTTCAAGCCATGCATGATGTGGTTCCTGACTTCCTTTGTAGCCTAATCTCTTTCTCCTTAGAGTTGGACAAGCCCATCCACCGCCTCCCTCTGCCCCTCATTGCCCCATAGAAACAAGGTATGACAGTACAGATAAACAAAGGGTGATGACCCACTGAGCTTGCCATTGGCCCACTTGGCATCTGAGGGGAACATGTCCAGTGTCCGTTGCAGTCACGGCCCTTGGCTATGGGGAATGAGTCTGGAAGGCCCACCTTGTATGATGTGCCTGGCGCCCGCTCTTCTCTTCTTCAGCTAGACACCTCCAGTTGCTGGATCTTCCACCTACTTGACAAGATTTTAGGTCCCTTCGCCTTCAAGCGCCTCTCTTGTGGCCAATTCTGGTCATTTCATATAAGATCCAATAGTGGAAAAATAAGAAGAAGAATTTTGGGGTCAGATGACCTGGGTTCAAAGCTCCTCTTCTATTAATAATCATGTAACTTTGGACAATGCACTTAGAGATTCATCTGTGAGAGAAGGATGAATAATATATGATTCATAGAGTTGAAATAAGAATCAAATAAATGAATGAATATAACCTCTTGGTATAGTTCCTGGCACAAAGAAACTATGAAATAAATAGAAGCCCCTGTCAATGTTATTATTACTACTGGTCTTTGAATGTGTGGCACGCAGCCCTGAGTGGGGAACCACTGGAGTGGGATTTTCTTATCTGTAAAATGGGCATGGTCTCTTCCAGGTTAGACATCCTCTATGCTTTCTATAACAGAGACCATTTTTTTCATCGTGAGGAGTGACTGGCCCTTCTTGAAATTTCATTGATTCCTAGGAAGGGGGGTGCGGGGCTCAAGGTAAGGAGAGAATGTGGTCAAGTTCTACGCAGATAGCAACTCTTTCTGAATCTGAAGCCAGGAGATTTCCTGCCTCACTCACCAACCACCCTGTCCCCTAAAACCCATATTCTCCATCCCTCTTCTTCCCTCTCCCCCTTCCACCTTTCAGGTCTGAGCCAGGCACGTCTCGCACTGTCCTCAGCATGGCTTCACCTTCTGCCCCGACTCAGAGCAACCACTTAGCTAGTGAGAGTGTACCCATTAAAGAAACAAATGGCTTTTTCCTGTGTCAGAGGGAGGATTAAGGTGATCAGAAAGCTCTCTGTAATGAAGACAAAGAAGATGAATTAGACTCTGAAGTATTCGCCACCCCCTGAAACACTTAGGAGATTAAATGCCTGTGAAGCTTCCGGTAATGCATCTGCCAATGACGCCAATGCTGTGCGGAGCCTCTTGGTCTTGGATCTAAACTTGGTCTATCTCTGTTTGGACATCTCAATGAGAACCTCTCCATCATCTCAGCAAGCCGAGTCCACTTAATTTGTCCAACAGAAGCCTTGATGGGGCCTGGCCTGGCCTGTACTCACCTTGGGGTATGAAGAGGGGTGAGGGCAACATTGGGCTTGGGCTTTCTTCCTTCTCTGCTAATCTAGGGGAGCCGATATGATCAGGCATCCAGAACTCCCTGCTAACAAGCCATCTGTGTGGCCTGCATTTTCATGTCCAGGAGGTATGTTCTAGGGGTCATGCTGCCCAGCTGCAGGTGTGACATGAGACAGTGGGAAAGGGGCTGCCTTGTGCTGATTTGCCTCACCTCTGCCATGCCTGTCAAGCAGTGACAACATAGGGTGAAAGGGACCCGGTTATCTTGCCTAACCCATCCATAACAGAGACTTTCACTGAGCATGACTTTTTATGGCCTTTAGAAATTAATTGCTTTCGCAGAGGCAAGAGATGTTGGTATATACTTCTCATGAAAACACATCATCTGCTTGGCATTTTAGAATATCCAGATTTTGTAGCATTTCTGAGACCTCACTATGAATAGCAGTATCAGGAGTCTTTTTATCAGAAATATCAATTACTAGGGATATAATTTTGACTCACATCGCAGAAGCACTCTGTAGTTTATAAAGTCCTGTCATATACATATGTGACATATATGACATAGTTGAAACAGTATGGGCTTTGGGTTCAGACAGACGTGAGTTCAAATCCTGGATCTGCCATTTCCTAGCTGTGTAACCTTAGACAAATCACTTAACTTCTTAAGCCACAATTTCCTCATCTGTGTAGTGGAGATAATAATATTTTCTCCCTCCCGTGTCACTATGATGATGAGATAGCATAATGCTTATAAAGTAGTTAGAACCAAAGTAGATAGTCAAACATAAACAGGGCAGGGATCTCTGATAGAACCAGGAATTGGGATGGATCTGAGATAAGAAATGTCAGCTTTGGGGCAGGAAGGTAGGGCCAGGAAAGGTAGTTAATGTGGTGGTCAGTACTGTATGATATGAGCCAATATGTGGTAGTGGTTGTTATATATGCAAGTTGTATATGTGTGTGTTTGAGATGTGATAAAGACTATAAACCATTTAAAATAGTGGACATGTTTATTTGCATATGAATACATATGTAAATATATCTATCTGGAGAGGCTCAAAAGAAACCAGGATTATAACACCCAGTCCCTATCTGCTTTAGAAATCCCTCTCTACAAAGCCAGGGGAGAACTAAGCACAGGGAACATGGTCTGGCATTTATACGCTCTCTACCCTGTGTGGCTCGCATCCCGACCTCACTGCAAACCCCAGGGATATCATTTGGCCTAGTTCACCAATAGCTTGGGACCAACATCCAAGGCATTATTGTGGCCTTTATGGCTCTAAGACCAAACCCCAGCCCTTCATTCTGTCTCTTTGGTAGTGAGGAGGGAAAACCGGGCCGTCAGTGAGAAGCCCTCAATACCAGAGAGTGAAAGCAGTGGGTTCATCTCAGGGCCTGGGTGGGTGCCCCCCTGGTCTCCACCCCTGCCTAGCTCTCTCAGCTACTGGGGCCCCCTGACCATGCCGGACAGAGGGGCAAGAGGCTCAACACAGAGAGAAAGAGTAGGAGACGGCTGGACCTGCTTCTGGCTCCTCTGGCCTCGGGGAAGAAAGTGTGTTCAAGGAGATCACACCCTTCCTCTCTCAGCCCCTTTCGTCCTTTCATCGTTGTCCTGATTCCTTTTGCTCTTTGGTGGGGGAAGTGGTGTGTGAGGAAGATAGCAAGGCAGAGACAAGCCACGGGTTTCCCTGTGAGAGGCTGCAAAGGATTTGCGGGCTGGTCTCAGGGCTGCAGCTGACAGGGTTACTACAGTTTTCAAAATGTTAACACAGTGATAATAGAAATTTAAATATTCCATCTAGCAATTAAAGAGTAATTCTAATTACAATCATGTGAACTGTTGGCCTTTTTATACTAATCACTGCATAGTATAAAAGTAATCATAACTTGTCATTAAATATGTGTCAGATTTTCTGTGTTTTAAGTTCTATTAGATCAGAGCACCTGGCTCTATTTGGGTAATTCTCACTTATGTTTTATGTGGGATGGTTTTCAGCCTTAGTTCACACACAGCACATTAAAGGGGCAGAGGTAGAGACAGCATGTGATCGCAGGCAGACATTGCTGGGGATGTGAGAAGACCCTGGTTCATGTCTCAGGACCGGTTGTAGACAAGCGTTCTTGGAGCTCCTTCCCTGGACCAGTGTCGACCTTGTCCTCTACATATGTGCTGACATCAAAAGGTCTTGCCAACCTCCTCCTTACCACACAAGGGCCACTTATTCTCGAACCAGTGACATGGGAGGCCCCCTGCTATTCTGGTTTAATTTGCTATTCACCTCAATTTTTCTAAAGTGATCAGTCAATCTTTGGGATGCCAAAGGGAAAATGATTTTAAAAGGCCACAGAAGGTAATGAGCCCAGTTTACTGGCTTCTCTGCTGAGAAGGGCTCCTCCTGCTCCCTTTGGGGATGATCTCACATCAGCAGCACATGCGGAAATGCTGGGTACTGCTTTGCTTAGTACACCTCGGCACAGCCTTTCAAGGTCTGGGTCCTTTTCAGGCTCCGTTTCCTTCGGGCAAGTTATACTCATTTTATTTGAAAAATGTTCTGGATGCTTGACAAAACGTTAACTCATTCAATGCTCATAACAGATTTATGCATTATCTCATATTGATCTCCTGAGGTAGGCCAAATAATGCATCCCACAAAGATGTCCATGTCCTGTTTTCCCAAACCTGTGAATATGCTATGTTACGTGGCCAAAGGGATTTTGCAGATATGATTAAGTTAAGGATCTTGCTATAGGAATATTATCCCAGATTGTCCATGAGAGTCCAGTGTAACCACAAGGATTCTTACAAGAAGGTAGGCGGGAGGGTCGGGGTCAGAGACTGAGATGTGATTGAGGAAGCAGAAATCAGAGCGACGCTGTGCCCAGAGCTAAGGAATGCAAGCAGCCTGTAGAAACGGGAATATATGAGGATATGGATTCATCCCTAGAGTCTCCAGAAGGAATGTGGCTCTGTCACTCCTTGATTTTTGCTCCCTGAGACCCATTCAGGACTTCTGACCTTCAGAACTGCAAGATAAAATTGTGTTGTTTTAAGCCACTAAGTTTGTGACAATTTGTTAATATCACCAATAGAAATCTAATATACCTTCATTAACCAAGGCACAGATAGGTTAAGTAACATGGCCATGGTCATATGGAAAATAAATGGCAGAGCCAAGATTTTGAACTAGGCTGATCTGTGCACTTAGCCACTACACTGTGCTGCCTCACCTAGGGCTTCTCTTGAAGCTTATATCCTCTCTAGTCACCAAATAACTGAAGAGGGAACAGTTCCTTTTTACTCAGGAGGAATAAGACTTAATTGAAAATCATCAGAGAGGATTGAATTAGCCTGAGCCAGGGAAAAACGGTCTGCCTGTACTCTGTCCCCTGATAGCCTTGCTGTCTTGTAGTCAGTGAGGTAAACCAGTCGCCCCTAAAATCTCAGCCCCAGGCTTGACTACAAGAAGAAACTTTGATTCCCCTTCACCTCTACATTACAGTGTATACAAGAGACTCGAAACGGGGCATAATTGGCATTTATTCAAATTGCGCTTAATTGAATACTTCATCTGCACCTCAGAAAACCACATGGGGTACAGGCTCTGTAAAGAGGAAGTAATTTTCATTAACGGGATCTAAATTAGTCTGACACAAAGACCTACCTGTGCCTGTGGCACAGCTAATAATTGCCGTGTAATGAACCCGATGCTGCAGATGGATGAAGGTTTCTTATTCCTTTTTCATTTTGTCTTTCCTTCCTTCCTCGCTCCTTTCCTCTTTATCTCCTCCCCTCCCTTCCTCCCTTCCTTCCCTTTTGGATCTGTATGTCAAACAGGTGTGTTTTCAGAGAGGCCAGGATGGTGATGGTTGGATTGTAGAGGCCGTGTTCTCTGCTATTGCTAACAGACCAGAGAAAGTAAAATGAATTGTAATCTGACATGAACTTGGCCTTGCATCTTTTTCCTCATAAAATTGAGTTCTGTGCCCCTTAGGGAACCTTCCTTTTTTTTTTTTTAACTGCATGTTCAACTTATACTTTCCCTCTAACTCCTTCTACTCAGCCCACAAACACTAACAATCTTAAAGGGCTGGGAGAGGCTTCCTAGGACTTATTCCCAATAATGTAGGGAGTAGCAAGATAATTAAAATGTTAATCAAGCTACATTCAGAGACTGCAAAATGCTGATCAGCCCCGCAGCCAGGCCAGGAGGACACCTTCAGAACAAAGGAAGATTTCTACAGGGATTGCTAACAACCCATTCATTGCCCCACCTGTGGAAGGGGAAACAGGAACAACAGAGCCTTTAAGTGGCTGCCCTATACAAATAAAATCATTCATTCCCTGTGGATAAAACCATGGGGATCTATGGATTAAAGGCTGGGAACTGCCAGCAGACCTTTCGCTCTACATATTCTTACTTTTTCATGCTACATACTCTTCTCCTTCCTCACTGTATGTCTATATCAAAGGAAATGGGTTAACAAAGTTTTTTAAAATAATCACTCACAGGAACTAAAGAATAATATATAAACTGAATTCCCTGAACACCTGGCCCCTCTCTACTCAACTATCTTTCCAAGCCTCTCTTGGTTCCTCTCCCTCTTTGTCTCTGAGGGGAGACCACGCTCCATCTGTGGAGTGTTACCCCTTTGCTAATAAACTTTCCTTTTGACTCTAACTTTGGCATGTGTGTTGAATTCTTTCTTCATTCTGCCAAAGGACCCTCTTCCTCCCTCGGTGCAGACTTGCCTTTAAGGTAAAGCTTTTGGGGTATTCTTTTGTCCCTCCCTGGGCAACCTATCCCAGTAAAGTTTACCTAGCCAGGCCCCTGCCAAGGTCTGAGCTGGAAGGCGATGACACATACTAGTGGATACCACAGCAGCCTAAGATATAGATTTCTTTCAACACGTGTTTGGTGAGGAAGAAGGGAGATAGATATTCTATTAATATGGCAACTTCTGCTTTGTTTAAAAGATTTGTTGCAAGTATTTGTTATCTAGGGTAATAAGCCAATATTGAACCAATTAAAATCTAGCCAATACTGTTTCTTAGTAAATATCTCATTACTATCTGATATTCTCCAGTTTCAGAATTTAAGCTGCCTAAATTGTCCTCAAGAGACTGTCAACTGCCACCTCAGAGGTGGAGGCAAGTTCTCCAGTTACACTATGCCACAAGAAACCTCGAGAGAGAGAGATAGGTCTGTGCCAATAAGAAGTGCTTTTTATTATTATTTTGTTCATTTCAATTACCACGTGAGAGCACTGTCTGCTTCCATGGAAGTGAGTGGATTTTCATTTTGCCGGTTTTGTCAGGAGCAGTGTCGTGGGTAGTATCTGAGTTAACAAGTGCCAAGTTTCCAACATTTTCCAGTGGTTTGGGGTCTGCAGCGGGTCTCTTTATAGTCCATTCCTTAATCCAGTTTTGTGCTGTGAGTTCTCTCTGCAACCTTGACTAGGCCAGGGGGTACAAATGGGGTGGGCTATTGGCTGCCCAGCTCATGAGGTCTTAACCCAGGCTCGCTGTCCACCTGGTGTGAGCATTCCTTTACTACAGGCACAGCCCTTCAGTGATGACCAACAAGCAAGGCCTACAGGCCAGAGACTTGTAAAATGAAGCTAAGCATGAACTTTCTCATAGATTCCATATAATATCTGCTGCTTGGGATGTAATGCTGCCCTTCTATTTTACTCATGTTCTCTAACTTGACCTTAGCACCCATTAATTTCAAGTTCATAGTAAGGTGGCGTTTAGTATCAGGGCAAATGCTAGAATGGAAGAAACCCAATCCAGGGCTAGGGCTAGCCAGGAAGCTGCCAGTTCTGTCTGCATTTCAGGGCCTGGAGCCAGAGGGACCCTTCAGAAAGATGATTGGTGGCCCCCATCTTCACTCAGGTGACACTGTTCTCTCCAGTAGTGCCCTGCAGTTCATCCCAGGGCTATGTGCTGACGAATGGACATCAGGTCACTGGGGAAACATATCTATGTGGCAGGAACCCATGAGGATGAAAGAAAATACTATGGAAGGATGGGCCAGGTAGACAGTAAGGAGTCACAGGCTAAAGGAAAGCTTTGTAGCCCCTGGCCCAGTTGTCTATAGAGAGCACCTTTTGGCTCAGGTGTACCCATTTTCTTAGCTTCTCATCCTCTTTTCCAGATTGTGACCATCTTGGCAAACATGTCTGTCCTAGAGCAGTGCGCCTCTGACATCATTCAGGAGAATGGTATGTATTTTCAGCAGTGTGCACGTTGTATGGATTATTTAGCTATACAGGACCGTGTGCCTTTGTGTTTGTGTGAAGGCCTATGTGGAGGTATGTAAATTTGTACCTGAGGGTCTCTACAATTGAATGAGCATATATATGTGTGCTTATGTGTGCAACCGGGCCAATGCATAAATGTTTGCTTGCTTTCATGGGGCTTCAAATCTACTGGGAGACAGTGAACAAAAAAAAAGATAGAGAATGTCAGAAGGTGATAGTACCACGCAGAAAATAAAGCAGGGAAGGAGGTGAGGTAGACCCAGTGGAGGAGGGTGACAGTTGCTATTTTCATTATGGTGGGAAGAGAAGACGGAAGTTTCTCATTATGATCCCAAAAGTAAAAATCTACAAGCAGATGTATCCCAACTTTAAATCATTCCTATCCTATTGGATTTGGCCTTAGTAGAAAGCTGAAGTTCCCGAGGAGTAAGGGAGCATGTCGGGGCAAGCTGGATCCTTTTACCCCTCACCTGAGAGCATTTCTTTCCCACTTGCTCTCCTGTGCACCAAGGTGCAGGTTTCGTTGGCCTGGCACTGATCTAAGCAGTCCCTGCTGGAGGACCAGCCACCTACCTACCTTACAGCTGGGAACAAAGTAGTGAGAGCTTCCTGTTACGGGGAAATAAGGGAGCAATTAGCAACCAGTCGAAACCACAGACGCTAATGAGGATGAGTGAGTTGGGAGCCCCGGCCAGCTGCCTCTGCTCTTATTACACCTTCTTCTCCCAGGTTGCCCCACTATTTTAACAAGCATATACATTTCCCATCTCCCATTGCTCTATTACTAATTGAAAGACATCATTTTGTGTTAATTCTATGTGACTGAGCTAATAGTAAAAAACTGTCCTGAGCCTTCTGAAGCTGGGAGTCTGAGGCTGTCATTTGTGGCATGTTACTTCAGGACTTGGAGCCTTAAGCTCAAAGTGGTCAGCAGGCCAATGGATCAGGGATTTGAATATTTGGCATCTGTAGAGGATTTAATGGTTTGCAAAATGCTATTGATGGACTCATTTAGGTAATAGTTGTTGAAACCTACTGTGTTCCTGGCATTATGCTAAACAAAGAAAGGAGCACAGAGGTAAATTCTTGCCTTTGTCCTAGAGGATATCGCAGTCTAGAAGGATAGTTGATATAACATGACAGAAGTTTGACATCTACAATAAAATAATGCAGCAGAGGGAGGATGGTATAATGGTTAAGACTGTGAAAACTGGAAACAGACTGCTTGAATCCTGGCTCTGCTATTTACTGACTGTATGACCTATGCATATCCGTCTATGCAAAAGGGGAACAACGTAATACTTGCCTCTTAGGGATGATATGAGGATTAATAGAAAGCATGTTAGGAGTGTGTCTAGCACAGAACGAGAACTATGCTAAGTGTATCTGCTCTTTCAGGAAACAGGGGCAATCTCACAGAGCTCACATGAAGAGTATGATGGAAAGACTATTTACAAAAGTGGGGCAGGACTTCTAGAATCAGCAGTGTTCCTGGGTGACACAGCCAAAGGCCACAGGAAGACGTTCGTCCTCCTGGGCTGGACAGGGCATGCCCTGGTGTGCAGGCTGGGCTTTGAAAAGCTGTCCTCTTACCAGGATGCATGAGACTCTGATGTGCCTTGCCCTGTAGCCTGGTGATTTTTTTTCCCCCTCTGTCCTGTCTCAAATTATGTGTGAGTGTGGTGATGGGGTGTGTGTGTGGCGGGGGGGGGGTGGTGCTAGGTGAAGGGGACAATACTGGGAGGTCAGAGACTGTGGTTGCTGGTCATCCTTACACCAGGAGGCAGGCCAGAGCAGCCCAAGCTCTTGTCAATCCACTGGCATGACTATCCGCCTTTTAGCTAATTATGCTTCTCCCTGAGTGCCTGAGGCTGAACTGGGGAGTGTTGGCAAGGAAACCTGATGCTGGGGGCTGGTCTCCAAACCTGTAACTCCACATTTCTGTCATTGAGCCTGGCCAGCACTTAGGAAACACATTCTGGATTTTCCTAGGCAGCCTCAATTTTGTAGCATCTTATCTTCTTCTAGATAAGACTTATAAAGTATATATTTAAAGAAAACTTAGTTTTTATACATTTGTAAGACTTTTTACGTGAATATATTCACATTCATCCCTTTGATAGTCATCCAACAAATATTTGAGCTGATTACTATTCTGGATACTTTAGACATAACACATGCAGGAAGTGGACAAAAATCCTTGCCCTGTGGCACTTACCTGCTAGTATATGAGAAACTATTCTTTTTCAGATTACAGGTGCAAAGCTGGGAAAACAGCTTCTTTATGGGAACCTTAACCAGAATGAGTTAGTAAAATTTCTTAAGCTTGTGGTACTTTCTATAGTTGTCATTTTGGTTCCTCCTGTTCATGTCCCCACAGAATATAATGTGCATATCATAGGACATTAACAGCCATAACCTTGTCTTAGGGACATTGTGGCATAGGGAGCCTGAAGACCATGTTTCACTCAGTGATCAGAGAGAGGGTTTGAGAGAGAAGCACCTTGCCCCAAGATAAGAGCGTGTGGTGGCAGAGTTAATAGGGCTAAGAAAGACAGGGACTGCAGAGTCCTTTGAGCCTGTAAGAGGGACATATGGGGCACTTACTTACACAGCTCACCAGAGAGAGAAATGGCCCTTCCCCAAGACTGAATAGTCTTAGGGTCCATAACTAACTCACAGTCCTTGTGCATGAGGACATAGGAGAGTTAGAAATTGCATCTGGGTCAAGTAAGATTCAGAGAGTCACTTGTTGGAGGCACTGAACTGGAACTGACTCTCTGTGTGAACTTGAGAAATCGTTCCCTTTCTCCAGACCTCAGATGCTCATCTGTGAAATGGGGTAGAGGGAGGGGCTGGGCTAGAAGAACTCTAATGACCCTTCTGGCTCTGGTCTAAGTTAGAGGTTGCAAAATTAGATGCCTACAGGACCCAGACAGGTAATTGAAATGGATGATGTGGGCTCAGCAGGGACTGGATCAATCTGACTTAAAAGAGTAAACTTATGATAAGCTTCAGCAAATCGTTGGGCTCAGTGTTGTCAGATCATGCAGTAACATTTTTAGAAGCTGGAAATAGGATTTTGTGGAAATCTTCCAATTTTCATATTAGCAAAAATTTAATAAAATGTTTTAGACACTGTGTGAAGCAACAAAACAAAGCAAAATGCATCTGTGGGCCATGTCTAGTTTTAGTTCCAAACTGGCAAGTGCCACTGGTACAGGAAATGGGGTGTAGGGGCTGGGGCAGTTAGGGAATACCTCCCACAGAAGATAGACTCTTACTACCACCTGCAGGATGAGAACAACTTAGATGGAGAGTGAGAGAGAAAACGACATCTCCTGCAGAAAGAATTAGATGGGCAAAGGCACAAGGTGGTAGTGGAAGTCAGTGTAGGTTTGCTGGACAATCAGAAGGCAGATGTGGTTTCAGGGCAGAGTGGGAAGGCTTCTCAACTCACCACATTCAGGCCTAAATCTCTCAATCCAACAACTCCAGCCTCCTCTAGTGCTTAAATCCCTTCTAAAACATTTGATCTATTGCTTAACCAGCCTAGGTTTGGGTCACCTCCCACCAGGGGGACTCATCACTTCTGGATCTGACTCAGATGCAGCCGGCATCAGAGGTGAAGAGTTAATGGAGAATAACCAGATTATCTGGGTTCTGATACCAGCTCTCCAGCTCCTTACTGCATGTCCCTGGAAAAGATCCTTCATTTCTCTCTGGGCCTCAGAGTGAATTGTAATAGTACCTAGTCCATGAGGCTATTGGGAGGTTTTAGGGGATCATGCACTTATAGGGCATTTAGTACAGTGCCAGGCACATAGTAAAAGCTCAGAAATAGCATTAAGAAAATTAAAACGGATGTCTTCCAAATGTCCCCAAGGATAGTGACTTGGTACCTGGAATCAGAGATACCCCCAGGGCAGAAGGAGTAGAAGAAGTGGCCTTATCCAGCTTCCAAACTGTGGCTGCAACCCCCTAAGTCATTCTGACAGCCTTTGCTTAAGCCCTGCAGCCATCCATCCAGCTGGCCCCAAGGGTAAGTCTCCCAACTGCGGTGGCTACCAACTGTTCATCTTTTTCCACCCAGGGGTCCAGCTTATTATGGGCATGCTGTCTGAGAAGCCAAGGTCTGGGACCCCTGCTGAGGTGGCGGCCTGTGAACGAGTCCAGCAGAAGGCTGCAGTGACCCTGGCGCGTCTCAGCCGAGACCCAGATGTGGCACGGGAGGCTGTGCGACTGAGCTGTAAGTGGTGCTGGCTGGAGTTGGGGGCTCGGGGATGAGAGCAGCCCTGATTTTGCAATGGCGACAGAGGACTCAGAGCAAGAGCTGGCTGGGGTGAGCCCCACCATGAGTGCTGGGAAATGCTGGGGTAGAGGCTCAGGACGCAGCCCCTAGTCTAGTTTATAACCTGAGGCTGAAGCAAGATAGTGGAAGGGCCTGAAGAGGTTTAAGTTGGCCAGAATGGTGACTCACCTGCAGACTTTCTGTTAATTATGACCCCATTCACTCATTCATTTCCTCATTCATTCACTCATTCAGTTATTCACTTACTCCTTCATTTATTCATTTGTTCATTCACTCGTTAATTAATCCTTTGCTTACTCATTCGTTAACTCATTCATTACTTTATTCATTATTAACTAATTTTTTAATTCACTCATTATATTGCTCATTCATTTAGTTAGTCACTTATTTACCCAGCAAAAGTTTTCAGATCACCCACTCTATGCTAGTTTCTGTGCTGAGTGCTAGGCATATAACACTGACCATAACATTGTCCTGACCACAGGGATTTCAGCCCTAATGGGATGGCAGATATGGAGAGAAACATTTGCACTTGGATGTCATAGAGTGATGGTCAAAGCATGGCCATAGCACATTTAGTAACTTACATTTATCTGAGTGGGTCAAAGAGTGTTTTAGCAAGGAGATGAGTCTTCAGCTGTGGTTTGAGGTGTTATTCTGATGTGCAGGCTGAGAAAGGGTGCTCCAGGTAGAGGCACGAGAATGGGCCTGGCAGTGTCACCTATCGTACAGACACAGGGACAGCAAGAGGTGGTCCTGGGACAGCAGAACCTTGCAGCTTTGTAAAGTCTTTATGGAGGATAAACATACAGAATGGTCTATGCTGTCTACCATTTATTACTATCTTATAGTGAGTTGTTTTGTTTTGTTTTTTTTGAGTGAAAAACTCAATTTGCATTCAAAAGCAAAGTCATTTATTTAATTTTCTTTTGTAAAGATCTAGACAACATTATCCAATGCAATCTGTGGTTCTCTGTAGTTTTAGCTATAATATATTTTCTGACTGATAGGCAATTGGGGGGAACAAAGGTACTGGGCAGTTACACTGATAAAGATATAAACATTAAACATAGCTCTGGTAAAATCAGAAGTACCTACACAAAAGTATCTCTCAGAGAGCCCCATACTACCTTCTGGTGTAATATTAACTGAATTCAGTCCTGGCAAGTATTCTGGCTCTTCCAGGTTTGGGTTAGATGCCACAGCTCATCCTGACCCTCACCAGGGTCTCTTTGCACCTGAGGGAACAGAAGGTTTCCACCACAAGCTCCTCCAGCTGCATTCGGCCCCCTTCCCCATCCAGTTGGGCTGAGAGGGACCCTGGGAACTACTTGTTTCCACAGACCTCCATGCAGAGAGCTGTGTGTGAGAGAGGAGAGCTTCTCTGACTTAGGGCTGGGCCCCGTCCAGGGCTTGAGGTTCCCCATGTCTCACACAGGTATGTCCCGCCTCATTGAGCTCTGCCGGTCACCCTCTGAGAGGAACAGCAGTGACGCCGTGCTCGTGGCCTGCCTGGTGAGTTCTCAGCCTTCCCCCAGATTTCTCTCTGGGTTTTGGGATTGCAGACCAGGGGCCAGGAAAAGCTGGCTATGCCGTGGTTGTCTTGGGTAAGCCATTAAACTTCTCCGGGCTTCAACTTTTCTCTATAAAATGGTGATAATAGTAATACTATTTCACTTAATTCATAAAATTATGAAGAAAATTACATGAGGTTATATATGTGAAAGATGGGGGGCTGGGGAACCCCTCCCCCATGCTTAGTAACTATGAACCTTTGAGGTTCTAGGAAATCTTAACAGTGATCAAGACCAGAGTGGCTGGCTGGAGGAACGCTAGGTGCTGTTAGTGATGTCACGGTGCTTGCAGCATGTGGGCGCTAGGGTAAAGAAGTCTTCTGCCTTTTCCTAGCTGGATGTGGTGAGAAAAGCCTTCCTTTTTCTTTGGACAGAGCCTCTCTGCTAGTGCTCTTCCTGCTTTGCAGCTCTCTCTTCCTCTATGGAATAGGACTGGAGACAATAGGACAGGACAGAGAGGCAGCCAGCTACCAGCATCTTCACCCTGAACCAAGTGCATCCTGGGAGGTCCCCACTCAACTTCTTGATGCTTGGGGTACTCATTAATTCATCCAGTAGCACCAGATGGGGAAATGCATGCTTCGTCTCTGCACTCCTTCCTGCCTTGGCTGTAATGAATTCCAAAGCAGAACAGCTTTTAGTCGGAAGCATCAGGGAGCAGGGAAGCCATTGTATAAACAGGCCATTTTACTTCCAGAAGGGAGTGCCAGATCCTTGATTGGTCCTCAAAATATGCAAGACAGAAGTGATGGATCTAGAGGTCCCTTAAGCTATTTCACAGTAAAGCCTCCTCCTCACCTGTCTTTTTTTTTTTTTAACTGAACTCACCTTATTTTTGGAAGCTCCTGATGGGCACTGTATGGTGATAGAAAGAACAGGGCATTACGGTCAGATACACCTGTCTTGTTTCGTCATTAATGAGTTGTGTGACATTGAGTAGTTCCCTAAGTGCTATAAATTATATTCAGTAAATATTTACTAAGTGATTCTAGGTACCATATACTCTTCTAGGCTACAGGGATATTGCTGTGAGAGAGAGAAAAAAAGGTAAATCTCTGCTCTCATAAGGCTTTTATTCTGGTATCTACAGAACAACCTTAACCTTTTTGGGGCCTTTGTTGATCTGGTGAAGCTTATGGAACCTTTCTCAGTATAATGTTTTAAATGCATGCAACAAAATACATAGAATTAAAAAGGAAACCAATTATATTAAAATAATTATTAGAATATTTAAACATGTGATATATATTATATGTACTTTTAAATAAATACATTAAATAAGAGCTATTGTACCCTTGACTGGCAATGAGTGTCAATGATATTTGAAGGTATCTACAACAACTGTCATAGGATATGGAAGTGTGTGATTTCTACTGGTGAACAAGTCACAGGGATTGCTGAGACTTCAGGATTTATTGCTACATTCACAACTGAAAAAGAGGCTAAGTTTCAGTTAGAGGTTGTTGAATGTAAAGATGTATTTTTTTTTCATCCAGTTTCACAGATCTTAATTCTGTTTGGTCTAGTAAGTCAAATGGAGAGAGATTAATAGCTGGCACACACATAATAATTGGTCCCAATTACCATTATCTTCAAAGCTCGGACAGCCAGCAACTGCCTGACACTGACTAGGCCCTGAGGAAAGATTGGAAAACTATAAAGCTCCATTTGGATATGTGGGTTTGTTATGATTCCTTTTGCATTTTTATTATTAGTTTGAAGAACAGCACACAGAAGGGCTTGGCCACTATCCTTGATCTCTTAAAGGGCTTTCCAGTGAAAAAGGGATTAAATTTCTCCTTGTAGATGAGTTGTTGGAGGCTAAAGAGAGCCCCTCCCTCCCTAATCTACCCTCCATGTGACTGCTGGGCTAATTTTCCTCATGCTAGTTTACAACCTTGACACTTCGATAAACGACCCTCCCATGGCTCCCCATGATCTATGGCCTACTGTCCGCCTGCTCAGCCCTTTGCATTGTCCTCTGACCCACCCCTGGGCTCTGAAGGCTTCCCACTGCCTCTGGGCCCTGTCCAGCCTGGGCCTTTGCCTCAAGCCGATGCCCTTTCTACAGCTCTGCCAAGTACCACCTTCGAGGCTCAGATGGAAATCTCTGTCCTCCATGAAGCTTCCCAGGAGCTCCCCGTGCCCAAAGACAGGGAGCAAACAGTGTGCACCTGGGCCTGCCGGCTTGGATTTTGTCTTCCCCGGTAAGAGGCGGGTTGTTAGCCGGTGTTCCAGTGTTAAAAGGGGAGGCTCTTGGAATTCGAGCATGGGCCTGCCTGACACGGCAGGTCTTGATTTTTGACCAGGCCATCTCCTCTCCAGCCATGCTTTCTGCTCCCATGTCCTATGGCCCAGGTCTTGCTACCTTGGCTCATGGGGGAGATTTATAGGTCCCTCCCCCACTTCAACCTAGACCTTCTTAGGGTCAGGGTCTTTTTCCTGTTCTTTGTACTTCCATAGGACCTTGGGTTCAGTAACTATTTCTGGCCTGGCTGAGGGACTTGGAGACTTTTTTCCACCACTGGCCCCACCTGCCACCACAGCCCCTAGTGCCACTTGGAGCCCAGCTTGGTGGATGGCGTGAAGGCTACCTCTCCTGCCCATTTCCAAGGCCACCTTAGTTTCAAGCCTCTTCAGGTGGAGGGAGGACATTTCAATTATCCTCTGCTATGTCTGGAAAGTGGCAGTGCAGATTTCCTCCTGCAAACAGAAATGATTTTTCCTTAATGAAGTGGCTGTCGATGAGCTGCTGGGCTTGTTTCCTATGGGGGTGTTTTCAGACTGTCTGGGGATGAGATCCTGGGATGACTGGCTGTTAACCCTTCAAGGAAAGCAGAGGCCGAGAGAAAGGCTTCAGAAGGATGGAGGTACTTTGAGCCCATGTACACTGAGGAGCGGGTGCTCCCGATGATTTGGGTTCATGTCCTGCAGACTTTCTGAGGACCCTGGGGAGATAAGGGTGTCTATTTGCCTCTATGCTTTTTCAGGTTGTTACGGCGCGAACAATTCTGAGACCCACGGAGCCAATCGAGATTAATTATGAGCCTTTATTAGCCGGCCGGCGACTGATTCTCTACCACGTAGGGCTAGAGGAGATCAGCCCCGAGCTTTCAGAGGAGGCAGCTGATAAAGCTTGAGACCATATCCTGGTGGTCTCCTGAACAAGCCAGCAGATTACAGAAGTGGAAGTTGGCTGTTAGCATATCTTTGCCCGGAACAACACCCTTAATTAACAAGTGAATGGATTACAGAAGCAGACATTGGCCACCTTCATATCTTATACAATACACTTCCTAAACCACACACAAGCAAGTAGAACAACTCCTGATATCTAAAGATATTTCTTCCCTGTAGCTGACTTAGCTAGTTTGCTCCCTTGAAAATTTTCCACCCTTAACAAGGTCAGTTTCTAATTCTCTCTCTCTCATGTTTTGTTTTGCTTTTCTCTAGAGGTTGCCTCCTCTCTTCAGAGTTTCTCTCTCCTTCTTTCCCTTTCCCCTTCCTGTCCTTCTTTTTATCTCCCTTAACCCTCTCTCACTTCCTCTCTTCCCTCCTCATCTGGCCTCCTCACCGCCTCCTATCTCTCTCCTGTGATCTTCCCGACCCCCAGGGTACTCTCTTTTTCTTCGTTACCATCTCTCTTTCCATCTCGCTTTCATGCTTGTTCTCATTTTTTTCACCGGTTTATCTTTCTCTTTGTTTCTATGTTTCCTTCTTGTTTTGCTGTTGTCTCTTTTTCTCTGTCTCTCTGCTATTTTCTACTACCTCATTTTCTCTCTTCACAGGTCTGTTTTCTAATTCTTTGTCTCTCTTCCCCCGTCTCTCCCTCTTGCTTTATTTTTACCCCTGATGATGTAAAGTCCTCACATCCTCATCTGCTAATGATTCCTGGCTTCTTTTTATGCAACTCAAGGGCAATGGAGTTATTTCTCCCAGTTGGATCGAGAGGAATCAGAAAGTGCCACAGAGTCTGCCTCTTTAGCCCTTGGGGAAGTCATACCCTGGAAGAGTTAGGACACGCTAGTTAGAGACAAGTCTCCTAGAGTCTACTTCCTGCCACTAGTTTTTCAGACCCTGCCCATGTGCTCAGAGGCACATGTCCCTTCTCCTTTATCCAGCTTGGACATGGCAGTGCCTGTTAATTTAATAACAAACTTAAGTCATCCTCTGTTCACCAGCTTGGAGATTTCTCAACAGTAAGTTACTTCTCATGTTTAAGTAATGAGCTCTATGTCTGCCTTGTACTCAGGATAACCTAGTGTCCTGCGTTTTCAGCATCCTGACTGTGTGTAAAGGTATGAGGGCCCTGGAGCTGAACCGCTGTGTATTCTAGGGAAGTCCACTTTCCTTCGCTGAGCCTTGGTTTTCTTATTTCCAAATTGGAGATCATGATATTTACCTTGCAGTGTGCTGTAAGGGTGTGTTGGCATTCCTTCTTCTTTGCTTCCTCTGCCGTTCCAGGTATTACCCGCTGTCTTTGTTTCCCAGGGAAAGACATCCTTAAGCTCTCACCTTGTTTTCTGATGTGTATAGACTCTAAAGGGGGAAGGAATTAATATTCATTGAGCACTTAATATGCACCGCCTCAGATAACCGTAAAAAGGTCTAGATCGGTACACAGCTCACGTTTGCAGTTTTAGGTAGCTCTAGCAGCAAGACTGAATTATAAAGCACTTTGTTTCGCAGACATTTCTTGAGCCCCCTGCCAACCCTTGTTCTACCTGCTGTAGATACAGAGAAAAAAAAGAGTCTCTACCCTTAAGGAGCTCAGAGTTTAATGTGGGAAATAAATACCTAAAAACAGTTGCAGTCAAGTGTGAGAAGGTTGAGGGCAGCCCAGGTGGTGTGGACACACAGGTAAGGGAGGGGCTGCCTCTGCCTCAAGGAATCAAGGAAGGCTTCACAGAAAAGGTGACAGTGGGCCAGGAGCTGCCAGATGAATGCAACTGCTGGCTAGAAAAGAGTGAGGAGGGACTTTGTGTCATTAAGAAGAGCTGAGCAAGGGCATATGGGCATCAAATGGAATAGCATACTCAGAGAAGAGTGAAACACTCAGTGTATGGAGACTTGGGCAGTGGTTTCATTCTCTCTGCACCTCTCCTGTTCATCCCCATATTGGTGGCAGAATGTCTATCTCCTTCAACTTTGTGACTTGCTTCCTCTCTCTCCTCCTTGCCATCCCATAGTGCTTTGCACAGAACCTTGCTGAATTCATGGATAAATGAATAGCCCTTGCAGTTCTAAGTTTCCTCTAGGGACCTGGAAGTAGGAATATAACTCTGCTATTGCTTCTGGCAGTTCCAGTCTCTAAGATAAACAAATTTTGAACTTAAATATGTCACTAAGTTGACCAGATTCTTAAAATGACAGATCTTGAAAACAACCAGTTTCCTAGGATGACTGAAAAACCAAGATAGCAAGACAATTATTAAGATCATGAAGACTTTCAGATGACATTCGCCATGGTGACCAAGGTACAAATGAAACCAGATGACTAAGTATTAAGTTTGCTATGGTGACCAAAAGGACCAGATCACTAAGATGTCAAGGTGATGAGCAGCTCAAATTGCTTGGTAAATGAGCCACTTCCTGAAATACATCTCTCCAAGCAGTTGAAGGAAATACATGCAGCTGAGCAGGAATCAGTCTGACCGGTGTCATCTCTGTTTTCTCCCCAGGCTGCTCTGCGTAAATTGGCTGGAGTCTGCCCTGAAGGCCTTCAGGACTCTGACTTCAAGCAGCTGGTCCAGCCCCGGTTGGTGGATTCTTTCTTACTCTGCAGCAACATGGAGGAGAGTTTTGTGTAGTGGGTGTGGCCGAGGAAAGGCATTCAGCCCCATTCCGATGCCCCCTCTGAGTACACACCTGTGAACACACCTGACTACACATCAACCCCCTCACCTCCTTATTTATATTTAATTTATTTTTTACATGAAATGGACAGAGGGTTAAATACTCTGGCAACATCATCAGGCAGTCTGTGTTCCTTGGGAGTATTTTTTGTTTTTATTTTTTGACTTCTGTGACTTTCCAGTTACAGATGTTGAAAGGCGTAATGGCTAATATGACAGATTGTCATGAGTGATTTCACTTCGTATTGATTTCTCTACTCTCACTATATAATCTTGCCTCATTTTTTAAAACTTAGGAACCAGAGTATTATAACTGCCCAGCAGTTTTTTTAAAGTTGAATTTGTTCTTTCTAAAAATTTTAAATGAATTTCATAGTTTGACAGAATATACTAGAAGGAAAGTTTTATTCTTTAATAAATGGAATCATGCAAAATATGCTTGGATTTTCTGTTTAAATTATGTCTTAGACTAACTTCTTGGTTTCCAAGGTTTCATGCCACAAAAAATTTTCAACTATTGAAACTGCATAGAAAGTTGTATTGTTTTCATAGATACATAATTGCGTCAAGTTCTGAGTGATTTAATGAGGAATCAAAAATATTTCCAAAGTCCCCAGACACTCTGTTTCTCTTGGCTTCTTTGCTTTTGTGTAACCTCTTGGTGAACAGCTTCCTCAAAAGTATACTTGAAAGTAGTGGTGTGCTGGAGCTGGCTGATGCCAGCTTGCAAGGGACAATTATGAGGATCTCTTCTCAATTTCACATTCAGTGACCTTATGTTGGTAGCTTGAAATTGGCAACAATGTAAGTATTTACACCACAAAAATTGGTAGATGCTACAAATCAGAGCTTTGTTATTTTTTTCCAGAGAGCTCATTTACCAATTCCATTGCTTGAAAGTATCACAAAAATCTGTGAATCCTTCTGAAAGGTTAAATATCCTCATATCATGATATAATTTTATGCAATTCAAGAAACCTTTCTTGAATTCCATTACATCAAGTGGCTAAAAAAGAAAAATCACATGATCATATCCATAGATGCAGAAAAAGCATTTGATAAAATGCAACACCCATTTGTGATTTTAAAAAATTTCAATAAACTAAACATAAAGGGAAATTTTCTCTATTTGATAAGGAATATCTACAGAATACCTAGAGCCAACATCGGACTTGAAGCTTTCCCACTAAGAACCTTGAAGTTTTCCCAAAAGATCAGATACGAGGCAAGGATGTCTCTTTTCATCACTCCTTTTTTAATATCATACTGGAGATTCTAGCTAATGCAGCAAAACAAGAAATGGAAACAAAAGTTATACCAATTGGGAAGGGAGATGAAACTATCCTTGTTCTCAGAGGACATGATCGTTTATATAGAAAATCTGAAAGAATCAATAAGAAAACTCCTGGAACTAATAAGCAAGGTTCTAGGATAGAAGGTTAATATACAAAAATTCATCACTTTATTATACACCAACAATAAAGTGGAATTTGAAATTAAAAACATAATATCATTTACATTAGCACCTCAAAAATGAAATACTTAGGTATAAATCTAACAAAATATGTACAAGATTTATATGATAAAAACTACAAAGGTTGGATGAGTGAAATCAAAGAAGTAAATAAATGAAGAGCTATTTCATGTTCATGGATAGGAAGACTCAGTATTGTCAAGATGTCAGTTCTTCCCAGCTTGATCTGTAGATTCAATACAATCACAATCAAAATTCCAGCAAGTTATATTGTATATATCAACAAACTGATTCTAAAGTTTATACGAAGGGGTCTCAAATAGTCAACACAATATTGAAGGAGAGGAACAAAGTTGGAAGACTGACATTACCTGATTTCAAGACTTTCTATAAAGCTACAGTAATCAAGACAATGTGGTGTTGGTGAAAGAACAGAAAAATAGGTAAATGGAACAGAATAGAAAGCCCAGAAATATACCCCCATTGGTCTACTGATCGTTGAGAAAGAAGCACAGGCAATACAGTGCGACCAAGATTGTCTCTTCAATAAATAGTGCTAGAACAACTGGAGATCCACATGCAAAAAAAAAAAAAAAAAAAAAAAAGGAACCTAGACAGAGATCTTATACTCTTAGCAAAAATTCACTCAAAATGAATCACAGATATAAATGTAAAATGCAAAACTATAAAACTCCTGGAAGATAACAGGAGAAAATCTAGATGACCTTGGGTATAATGATGACTCTTTAAATACAACACCAAAGGCATGAACACAAAAGAAATAATTAATGATTTGGTCTTTATTAAAATTAAAAACTCCTGGTCTTCAAAAAACAATGTCAAGAGAATTGAAAGACAAACCATAGACTGGGAGAAAAATATTTGCAAAAGACACGTGTGGTAAAAGCCTATTCTCCAAAATATGCAAAGATCCCTTAAAACTCAACAATAAGAAAACAAACAACTCTATTAAAATTGGGCCAAAGACCATAACAGACATCGCACAAAAGAAGATGTACAGCTAGCAAATAAGCATATAAAAAGATGCTCTATGTCATATGTCATCAGGGAAATACAAATTAAAACAATGAGCTATCACGACACACCTATTAAAATGGCCCAAATCCGAAATACTGCAACACCAAACACTTGTGAGGATGTGGAACCACAGGAACTCTCATTCATTGCTGGCAGGAATGCAAATGGTACCCACCACTTGGAAGACAGTTCAGTAGTTTCTTACAAAACTTAACATATTCTTACCATATGTTCCAGCATTTGTGCTCCTTGGTATTTCTCCAAAGGACTTAAAAAATTATGTCTACACAAAAACCTTCACATGGATATTTATAGCAGCTTTATTTATAATTACTCAAACTTGGAAGCAACCAAGCTGTCCTTTAGTAAGAGAATGAGTAAATAAATCCAGACAAGATGAATATTACTCAGTGCTAAAAGTAAGTGAGTTTATTGCATGAAAAGACATGATAACTCAAAGCATATTACTATGAAAAGCCAATCCGAAAAGGATCACATACTATATAATTCCCAAATATATTACTAATACCTGAAAAGGCAAAACTGGAGGTGGTAAAAAAAAATATCAGTAGTTGCTAGAGCTGGGGGTGGGAAGAGATGAACAGGTAGGCAGACCAGAGGATTTTCAGGACAGGGAAGCCTCTGTATGGTATCATAGATACAACGGTTATATTACTCTGTCCAAACTGATACAATGTACAACACCATAATGTAAACTATAGACTTTGGGTGATTATACCATACAGTGTAATGACTTGGAAACTGAAATTTCAGGGAGCCCACCTGCCTGTTCATCCTTCCCAACTCCTGGAAAAGCTGCAAAACTGGAGGTGGTAAAAATATCGTATTGTTAGGAGCTGGGGTGGAGAGACATTGCAGCAGGCAGACCACAGAGGATTTTAGGAGAGGAAATATCACTCTGTATGGTATCATAGATTAAATTGTTATATGATTTGTCCAAACTGATACAAATGTACAACACCATAATAAACTTATAGACTCTCCTTTGGGTGATTATAATTAAGCGTCAGTGTAAATTTATCAGTTGTGGACACAATGCCCATTGTGGTGAGGGATGTTGATATCAGGGGAGGCCCTGTGTGGCAACAGGGAGATATTATATGAGGAAATTTTCTGTAACTTTTCCCTTCAATTTTGCTGCAGAGCATATAAAAATAAAGAAGCAAAGTCCGAATAGTAAAAAAAAAAAAAAAGGAGAAAGAAGGATGATAGAGTGATGGGTAAGAAGAGGAAGAAGAGGAGGAGGAACATCCAAGACTAGATGGACTGAGAGCTTATTCAAAGGCATTGGAACACAAATGACACAGGGAAGCTTCCTCTTAAGGAAGATCTTCTTAAAATGGGAGCATTCTGCCCTAGAGGGACTTGCAGCTTCATCATATCTTTCATTATACTTTTTCTTCAGTTATATTAAACATCAGAATAATTACCGCCCCTTTAATAATATCTTTTTGTAACACCCACAGAAAAAATAATGTGAAAATATGATATTACACAGAAACAAACCTTTTTTAGCAAAAGAAGAAAGGGGAGAAAAGGAAGTTGAACACAGAATGGAAAACTCATGCCCCAAACTTGTAGGGTCATTTTTTTTTTTTTTAAATAATGTTATTCAGAAATGTGGAACTTTTGAAAGAGCACATATAAAAGACTAAAAGGGTGACATCAAGCCACAGATGGAATTTACAGTTAAAACCTGTAGAAGGTGGGAGAATGTCTTGCTCTTCCTCTTTAGGCTATAAAAGGTAGGGCAGACAGAACCAATGACTCAGTCTCAGCTGATGAGATCCTCAAAGCCCCCACCCTACCCCCTGATCTTAAAGCCTGGAACGTGGACTATATATTAGGTCATATCTGTGAGCAGCTGCTAGGCTTCTAGGAGCTGCCCTAGCCAGGCCACAGGCTAGAGAACCCCACTCTAGGCTCAGAATGAGGAAGAAGTGAAGGAACCATTCCTTAGCTCAGTGGCTGCATCTGAAATTTTCCCCAAGATCAGGGCTAATGCTAATCTTATTTAGTGGTTGCCTCCTGCACGCAGTCATTTAACCATGGGTTACCTACCTCTCGTAATTCTCACATTTGTGAGTTAGTTGCTATTATTAATATCATTTATATCTGTACTACAGATGGGGAAACTGAGGCTCGGAGAGGTTAAGTAAGAGTGTCAGAACCAAAAAGTTAATACCAATGTGGGGATTAAACTCACCTCTCTCTGACTTCAGAGGCTAATTAGGAAGAAAGCAGGAACTTAGTACCAGATACTTACTGGAAGATAAATATGGCTCTGGACCTATGTAGAACCATCATCCCCTAGCAAACATATCATGAGGGACTGCTCTGGGCTCAGGAAAGAAAAGTAAAAATGACTAAGTGCTGGGATTACCTGTGAATTTAGACTGGAAGGTGATGGGTTAGTTGTCAGTAGGCCAATCTCCTTAGAAAAGCTATAAAGCATAATGGTTCAAACAAATACGAGCTCTATAGCTCATCTTGGTTTGAATTTTGGCTCTTACTGTGTGACTTTGGGCATGGTATATAACCTCTCTATGCCTCAGTTTCTTCATCTGTAAAATGGGATTAATGATAGTGCCTTAATCATAGACCTGTTAGGATTAAATGTGTTAATATATGGAAAAGGCTTAGAATAGTGCCTAACAACAAGTGCACAATAAATGTGGCTACAGAGTCAACTAAATCCCACCTTCGTGTCTATTCGGCTTGCCTGGTCTTTCTTGATGGTGTCTCAAAGGTAGACCATAGCATCTTAAAAAAAGAGACTTTCATCCTGAGAGGGATATAGAGACCATCTGGTCCCATCTCTATACCTTGCACTTAGGAGTAAAGAGTCTTGCCTAAAAGTACTCAGTAAATTAATGGAAAGGCTGGACTTGGATCCAAGAAATAGCTACTGGCACCATAGCTGCCATCTTTCGGAGCACCTGCTCTATGCCGGACACTGTAATATGCGTGAAATCATTAAATTTCTAAAATGACAGTGCTAAATTATTATTACTCTCTTTTTCCAAATAAAAAATACCCCTGAGGTTCAGAGAGACTCTCCTTCTTGCCCTATATCTCATAACTGGTAACAGAGGACAGGATTTGACACCAAAGCCCACGATCATTCCGCTTTGGTTCACGTAGGTTTTATTTATTTTTATTATTATTTTAAGGATTAACTTAAATTTATTAATGCCAAGGAAAGGAAGATAACAGTTCCTGACTCTCCAGCTGTACCCACAGTTTGGGTTTCATGTAGGTTTTAGATGAGTATTCTTATATATGCATAAGCCTAAACACCATGCTCGATCTTAAAAATAGCGGCATAGCACTTTGGCAAATCCTGAACTTTTTTTTATTTGAAAAAAATCATTTGCATTTTTAAATAAATGATTTTTAAGCACTGGTACAAAATCTTTGGTTATTCATTTGTTAAAATTGGTATAATAGATATGAAAATTATTTCAGGAAGAAAGAGAACTAGGAATGAGACAATGAAATTAAACTTAAATACTCAAAATAGAAATCCTGTACAGTTTTAGATCAATACCGTGAAAATCTCTAAAATAGCTACTCCTTATCTGGTTTCAGAGTAAAGCATCAAAGACACATCAAAGTAAATGCTATATGTTATCAATTCCATTTTAAAAGTAATGGCAGCCTTTGGGAACAATAGCTTTAAAATTTCTTTTTAAAAGAGATTTCTGATGATCTCTTTTGTAAAGATTCCATTTATGTCCACAATTTTATAGCATCCTGCCTTCTGATTTTATCCATGGTTTATCATACAGCCTTGGGAGCTGGGCTATACACAACTAATAACAGAAATTGTGTGTGTGTGTGTGTGTGTGTGTGAAGAGAGACAGAGAGAGAATCTCAGACTTGAGATCCTCAAAGGAAAACATAGAGTCTAAATAGAAATCAATAGAAAAATCCATAAAGGCTATTTGCATATTTCCAAAATTTGGCATCACTTAGAAACAAGAATCTTGTCAGTTTACCTACATCACTTACATGGCATTGACATTAAAGTCCATGGTCTCTCTTCACCCTGAGACTGAATCAGTCACACTGCAGACTTATTTCACCATCAGTCTTTAAAACAAAGTCATTTCTCACTTTGGTGCAGGCCATGGTGACCACAGATGACAGCCAGGACACTACTCTGAGCCAGGCTCCTCAGGTTTCTGCCCTCAGGGAAGGTCAGGAAAGAGAGGAGCTTTGGGGCATTTTTCAGCTTCATCTTTTTCAGGCTTGGCTGCTCTCACTGCTTCCAGCTACGTGGTGCTTTCTGCTAGTCCAGGCGTGCCTTGAGGTAGGAGGTGGCAGGAGGTGCATGCTAATTTTCAATGATCTTTGAAAAATTTATTCTTTAGACCTCAAACACGTTAAAATTTAATTATAAACTTATTTTTACTTCTATAGTACTTCTAAAGTTAAAAGTTCATCTGGGGTGTTCCATTTAGATGGTTTGTCTTGAGAAGTGCTTCATATGCCCCCTCTGAGGTAATTCCCTGCTTCATATCGGGTTGTCACTTTCCTTATGGAGTTCCTTGGAAAGAATTTCCAACTTTTGAATAAGACTTTTTAATGGACTATGTAGCAGGTAAAGAAAGTAAAGATCCTTAAAATGTACATCCAACCTCATTTCCTACCTCCAGAAGACCAATTTCATCTGATTTTCCAGCATTGTCTCAAGGGCCTAGGATTTGAAGTGACATAGAGCTCTCCCACAGGGATTCTTCAGAGGGTAATAGAAAGGGAGGTACACAAAGGTGGAAAGTGCTCATGGATGTCAAATGTCACACCATCAAATAGGAAAAAAGTGGCCCTGGGCAAAGGCAGTCAACATCTCTCTTTCTGAGATTCCTCTCCAGGAAGGCTCCCATCACTCCATCCACGTTGGCAGGTATGAGTCAACTGACCCGTGGACGTCTTCACTTTCTCTAAGAACTTGCCCAGGACGGCCATTTCCTTGTCTATCTCTCGGCATCTGCGTTTGACGGCCTTGTGGAGTACTTGCATGTGCCAATGGGCCTTCCTCTCCTCCCCGCGGTTGGCCACGTGAGCCCACCTCAGCTGCTGTGCTGTCTCTCCTGCCTTTAAGATCAAGACTTCCTTCACTTCGCTGGATCTCAGGTTAGCCATGGCTGAAACCCAGAAGAAGGGAGAGGCCAGATAAACGGGTGAGGCAGTGGGCTGTGCAATTGCAAGAATTCCTGGGAGCCTTTCTGTAGCTTTCAGGTTACTATTTAACTCCCCTTTGCAGAGTTGGCTGCTCACTGTGACTCCTGATCAAAAGACAGTGGGGTCAATCTCCTGCCCCAAATTCCAGTCCTGAAGAGTCAGGGAGTGGGCACACACCTCATGCCCGGCCTCTGCCTTCCTCCTACAGGCACATCCCACAGGCTGGGGACATTTAGTTGTCATCCCAGAACTCTCTCAAACCAAACTCAAAGTTTTTCTACTTATCGATCCATTAAAATATCTTTGTTTCTTAGTGATATTCCCCAATAGTTCAGTGGCTCTCCTCCTGCTGCCTGAAACGTCCTTACCAAGGGAAACTGCTGAGGCCTGACACCACAAAATTGCAGGATTACAAAGTGCAATTAAAGGTCCACATGATCTTGGCAAGAACTAGATAGAACCAGAGAGCTCATGTAGGCCAAGCTAAGACTCATGTGTCTGTTATTATTTACTGACCGGATGACATTTTGAACTTTGTAGATATTTTTAATTTTAGTATAGAGAAGATAGTGGCACATTCATACACTGAAGTACTACAAATGAAGTAGTATAAATTTGCCATATTGATACATCTCAAAAATATTTTGCTGAATAAAAAATGTTATGAAAGATACATACAGTATAATATCACTTATATAAAAGTTGATATACACAAAATAATACATAGGTTTGTGGGGAAATCATATGTAGTAAAAGCATTGACGTGAATAGTGCTATGGGTTGAATTTTGCTCCCCCCAAAATTCATATGTTAAAGTCTTAACCCCCAGTTCCCCAGAACATGACCTTACTTGGAGATAGAGTCATTGCGATGTAATTAGTTAAGATGGGATCACAGTGGACTAGGGTGGGCCCCTAACCCAATATGACTGGGGTCCTTATCATCAATAGGAGAAATCTGGACACAGAGACGTGCACACAGGGAGAATGCCATGCGAAAATGGAGTTATGCTGCCATAAGCCAACTACCCAGAAGCTAGGAGGGAGGCCTGGAGCAGATCCTTCCACAGGGTCTTAAGAGGAAGCATGAGCCTGTTCACACCTTGATCTTTGACACCTAGCCTCTGGAACTGTGAGACAACACATTTCTTTTGTTTCAAGTAATCAATTTGTGGTACTTTATTATGGCAACCCCAGAAGACTAATACAGATGTGAAGGATACACATGAAGTTTAAAATCATGCTTATCCCTGGGGAGGGAGAGTAGGGAATGGGATCGAGGTGGGATATATAAGAACTTTATTTCTTTAATAATAAAAGAAAAGATCTGTAGTATGTACAGTAAAATGTTACTGGGTATTGAATATATGGTACTTGTATATTATTCTCTGTACTTTTCTTAATATGTAAGGCATCCTAAAATGAATCATTAGAGTGTTTCAGCACACCTAAAACAAGCATGATACGTTGTTTCTGGTTGCTTACGCTAAAGCTGTAATAAACCCGAAGTCCTGCCCAATCTTTGGTGATAAAGGAAGAACCTGCTGAGTCCCAAACTGTAGATGCTGAAAGTCAATCCAAATGGGCTATGCAGAGGGAAATAGCTGGTTTGGGCTATGTTTATTTTTAGAAGCAGCTACCTTGTCATTTGTTCATCTCTTCCAGAGTCTTTATAATTGAGACTGCATCATTCATTCTGCTTTGGAGTTGAGATGTAAGGTCAGAATTTTCCAATTAGAGGAGTAGATCCTTATGAAAATTATTATCTCTGAAGCTAAAGCTCATACAATACCCTATTTAGAGATAGCTCTCTACAGCAGTGGGTGATGTAATTTGATGTGTTAATACTCTACCTGGAGAGACTCAAGAATTCACACTGACATCTGGTGGACCCTTTGAATACTTCCTGGCCTAAGTTAGAACCAGAAATTCTGAAGCAGAAAAACTCCCAAAAGGCCACTTTAGAAGCTTTCTGCCCTGGGGCGGTTCTGGCAGCATGCTGAGATATGCAACTTGAAATCAAATTTAAGATCTTTTGCTCATTGCACACATTTAGCATAATACATCCATGGCAGAATGAGGCAGGCCATCTAGGGTATAATTAACAATCACTATTCTATGACAGTCTCAGCAACACAAATGCCAATTTGCTTGTCAAATTCCAAAGAAAGAGGAAGGGGCCATGTGGTAACCATACAAAACAAAGTCATTGTTTTCGGGGCCCAACTCAGCAATTGCTCTGTCCTTGTGCAGCAGGAAAGGAAATCTTGCCAGATTCTGGTCCACTGGGCTCTAGA
This sequence comes from Pteropus medius, assembly GCF_902729225.1. Classification (NCBI taxonomy): domain Eukaryota; kingdom Metazoa; phylum Chordata; class Mammalia; order Chiroptera; family Pteropodidae; genus Pteropus; species Pteropus medius. The sequence goes on along the minus strand of NW_024353906.1, from coordinate 2,281,936 downwards.
TGTAAATTCACTGCCCAAACATCTCTCCAGAATCAAATTGCAATTCAACCAGGTTCTATGGAACTTTGGGGGAGTCAGTAAAGATGTAAATGGAGATCCAAGAACCAAGAGGCAGGTCAGAAAACTAGGACACCAAGGTCCTTTGCTTGTGGCCTGCTGGATAAATGTCAGTGGAAAGCTCTAATCATTAGATTTTGTCGTTGCTTAATAAAGACAAGAAAGTGAATTATTACTACCTAATACCTGCAGTTTCTTTGACAGAAAAATTTATTTTTAGGACAGGGATTATCTTGAAAAAACAATGAAAAGAATTCATTGTGTTATCAAGTTCGAAAGGTACTTCTGTAGATAATAATAAAATTACTTTTTTCTCCCGAAAAGGAACTATTAGTCATGACATAACTAAATTTTTATCTCTCCCACACTTAACCAATATAAGAAAGAATTGTATGACTTGAGTTGAAACGGATTTTAAAGAAATTTATCTATTGTGGGATAAAAGTCATTTCATAGATTCTTCATGTTTAAGAGACAGAATGAAAGGAGAAAAGCATTTATTAAAGTGCTAGACACTTAACATGCCTCCTTGGATTTCATTCTTAACAGATATTATCATGCCCATTTTACAGATGACAAACTTTGTCTCAAAGAAGTTAAATATTTTGCCCCAAATTTCATGACTAATAAGTAGCAGATCTAAGATAGCAACCCTGTTTTGTCTGCCTTTAAAGCTCATACTCTTTTTCTTCTAAAGATTGTTTATATTTAATTATAATCAAGGGGCACAAAAAATTACCAGATTCTAACTAGGTTTCCTTTGTGCATCTAAGCAATTGAAAACATGCATAATTCCTGTGTTCAGACCCGAATCCCTTCTTTGTGCTCCAACATGGGAATTAGAAAGTAAAAATGGCAGAATGACCAGTGGGTGATAAGCGAAGGCAACAAAGGTGGAGCTTTCGTTTTATAGCCAAGTTAGACAGGAATTCAACAGGCAGGGGCAGTAGAGGGGAGCCTTCCTAGGCAGGCTGACTGGGGAGGCCTGGCCCACACCCCCACGACCCTGAGTCCTATCCTGCTCAGCTCTATCTTGTTAGATGCCAGAAGCAAATTTCTAACCTGGTCTGCCCTCCCAGGACACAGGGTGGTGCCTATAAACGTCACCTGGATCCATCTAAATACTGTGCTATTCACTAGGTAATTTAAAAGACAGTAGCAGAATTGAGAAACATGCTCGTTATAAAATGTGTGACCTAATTTATTCATTTCATAAATGTTTATTTAGCATCTCTTTTTGATGTTAGAGGATAGAATGCAGGTATAGGGGCCATCTAGATTTAAATATAAATCCTGGTTCACCCACTTATTATATAATCTAACATTATTATCGAATATCTCTATATCTTATCTATAAAATTAGAATAATAGCAGGCTCACAGGGTGGTTGTAAGAATTAGAAATAATTTTTGAAATATGTCTAATACAGGGCCTAGTACTTTGAAGGTACAAAAAAGGCTAGTTATTATTGCTTTTTAAAATTTATGTATTTAAAATTGTTATTGTGTTATATTGATGCACTAGAACTTGTGATAGACCCAGGGACAGAAAAATGAAAGAATAGGGAACTTCCCCTGCCTTCGAAAAGTACACATCTAGAATTGGAGCCAGATACATAAACTCATAAAGGTGACAAGATAAGGTAGGTACCACGACTGAGATAAGGGCAAAGTGCTTTGGGAGCACCTGGTATATAGTTTACTATTAGTTAACTTAAATATGCCTATATGTAGAAAGCTACAAATAATATAGGGTTTAAAGACATTGGAGGGCTAATGCCTCCACCTTACTAAAGTAAAACCTTAATGCAGGAATTATTGGGCTAAGGATGGAAATTAAATTTCATTTTATGTGTCACTTTGATAATTGATAGTGCCTTCCTGCGTGGCTCTATTCGTGGGAACTCTGATAAGAGCAGGATAGTGTGTTCTTATAGTAGAGGCAGTATACCAAAGTGGTGAAGGGCTTGGATTCTGGAGCCAGGTTGCTCTGCCACTTGCTTAATCTTGGATAAGTTTCTTAAATTCTTTGTGCTTTAATGTCTTCATCTGTAAAATGCTAACAAAAGCCATACCTGCATCATGGAGTAGTTAGGATTAAATGAGTTAATTCAGTAAAGAATTTAGAACAGTAACAAAATTAGTTATTATTATTGTTATTATTTTCATTATCATTAACTAGTAATCCCTGCCAGTGGCGAGGCAGGGAAGAGTATGGAAGAAATGTCAAGTATTCACCATTTATTCCTATGGCATTTTTACCTAGTTCTGATCTAAGTTCCCTTCTGCCATATCCCGAGTTTGGGTTTTGGTTTTAGTTTTTCGGTTTTCAGTTCTTTCTATACTCCATACAACTTTCCTACATCAGAGTTGATATCTAACAGTAGACTTCTTATTCTTTTTACAATTTTTCAAAGTCCAGTTTTCAGAGTACAGAGTAACACAGTCTCAACCACAGAAACCCCATCACCTTTGTACCCTTCCAATCATTTGGTACCTAATTAAACACTATTTTGCATTAGATACTTTATTATACACATCATCTCTGGTATCTGACGAAGTTATATTTACAAACGAGGAAATGGAGGCTTAGAGAATTTAAGTGGTAATTCATTTACAGGTGGAAGATCTGGGATGTAAACTTTGATAATTTTGGTTCCAAAGTTTGTGCTTCTTCCTTTCTTACCACATGCTGCATTCTGAAACCTACTGTTGTCAACACTTGGTTTTGGCACAGATTAAGATACAAACTCTGCAGTGTTTGTCCCATGGAATATTGGGCAAGATGAGAAAGGTAACAGAAAATGGAGTGGAGCTCCCAGAAAAGAAATGGGCAATTAGAGATCATGTGTGGCCAGGTACTACGGTCTAACCCAGTTCTGTGTCAGGTCTGGGAATCAGGCTGGATTGATCTGGGTCAGCATTGGGGATGGGGGGGGTGGGGGTGAAGAAGGAGACAGGTATGACCAGTAGCATGAAGCAAACAAGGAAGCCTTTCCTAATTACTAGAGTGCAGGATGGGGCTCCAAACTTGCTGGGTCCTAGTGCCTCAGAGGTACCCAAGAGAGGAACAACGCAAGTGGTAGCTTGTCCTCTCCTTGGAGAATTCATCTTGCAGAAAGAAAGAGCTCTTGGAACTTCCATTTCTAGCAGTGTGCCAGATATGAGATACCTTGATTGGCCCTCACTGAAAACAGTGAATAAATTATAGACGACATCTTATTAAAGGCTCTAATGAACTGACAAGAGAATAAGAAGCTATGAACCAAGGGAAAGTAGAAACCCAAGAGGCTGGCTTTTACTAGGAGGGCATTTGCTAAACCAGATGAAAAGGAACAATGGCTTTCAGAGCTTTGGATAGTACTCCTGAATTAAAACCAAGTACAGGGCCTGAAGTGGAGAGTCTAAAGTATTGCATCCTCAGGATAAGAGTGAGCTAGGAATAAACCCAAACCTCCTTAGGAGGCTGAAAGAAAAACTGTCTGTCTTGATCCTTGGTATCAATACAGAAGGAAATTTGTGCCATAGGATGGCTCTCACATGAATTTGCATCCTGAATTCACATCATTTGAGTGATTAAAAAAAATAAAAAAGCCAAGGATTTTGATTAAAGTGATTCTTTAATCAAATAAAAATATAATTCTCTCTGGAAGAAAAAATTTCAAAGATCTCAAAGCATTTCCACAGATAAAATTCAAAATATATGAACTTATTAAAAAAAAAAACAAAACAGAAAACCATGTGTAACAAAAGGAAATAAAGCATTCTACGAAAGAGCCAGAAGAAAAAAATAGAACTAGACCTGCATTGAATATAGATAGCTTAATCATCAAATACAGAATATAAATAAGAATATTTAATGTTTAGAAAAATAAAGAGGAGTCACAATATTTGACAGGAACAAGACTATTATAAATGATCACATGGATTTGAAATAGAGACAATAAAACTTTTAAAAATAATAAAATATATTGAAATAAGAATTCAATAGGTGGTTTTAAAAGCAGATTAGAGGAATCTGAACAGTAAATGGATAAAGTTTAATATATATCTGAAAAAAGTATACATCTGAGAGTCTCTTATGGACAATATGAAAGAGAGGTTAAGAAAAATTAGATACAGTCAATAGGTTTGATGTATATTAACTGGAATTCCAGAAGAGGAGGAAAGAGAGAATGGGGCAAGGATCATTTTTAAAGATGTCAAGGTTCAAAAATTTACAGCACTGATAAAAGACATTATTCCCTCATTCAGAAACTCTAATAATATTCTAAAATAAAAAGGAAACACCAGAACATCAAAGTAAAGATCTAAAAGGTAAGCACAGAAAAAAATTTCAACAACAAAAATGAAAGCCATTGATATTGTTAATATACTATGTATTAATTTTCTATTGCCAGTCATAGCAAATGATATTGTTAATATACTGTGTATTAATTTTCTATTGCTGTCATAGCAAATGACCACAAATTTAGCAACTTAACATAACACTAATGTATTATCTCACATCACAGTTCTGTGAGTCAGAAGTCCAGGTCGTCTCAATGAATTTCTCTGATCTGAGTTTTACAAGACTGAAACCAAGATGTCCACCAGCTGGCCTCTAACTGGGAGGACCTGAGAAGAAATCAATTTCCAAGCTCATTGTAGTTGTTGGTATAATTCACTTCCTTGCAGCTGTAGGACTGATGTTTCTTTGCTGGCTGTCAGCTGGGGGCCACCCTCAGATGCTTGAGGTCTCTCTCTGGCCCTTGTGCATGGGTCCCCAAATCCCAGAGCCATCAAGAGAGCCTCAAAATCCCTCTCATGCTTGGAGTCTTTCTGTCTTTCCCTTTGCCACATCTCTCTTCTTCCTCTTCTGCTGTATATCTCTGACTTCAGGCATGTAAATGTTTTTTAAAGGCTCATGTGGTTAAATTGGAATTACCTGGATACTTCAGGATAATCTCTCTTTTTAAAGCTCAATAACCTTAATTATATCTGCAAACACTCTTTTACCATGTAATGTAACCTATTCACAGGTTTCAGGCATTGGGGCATTATTCTGCCTACCACATACTGAGAGAAAGCAATTATTTGGAAATCTTTTTTCAAGAATAAAGGGAGAATGACACTTTTAGATAAACAATAACTATGAGAGTTTGTCATCAAATAGCTGTCACTAGAGGAAATTCTAAAGAATGTGTTGTAAGCAGAAGTGCGATCCTTGGAAGAAGGTCTGAGAGAAGAAAAAAAAGTAAATAAGGTAGCAAATATGAGGTACATCTTAGGGAATATTGTATAAACTAACAGTAACAATGTTTTATGTATTAAAAAATCTAAAGTTGAAATATCTGTCAACAATATGTGTATGTTGGGTGGAATAAATGTGTTCTAAAGTCTTTGGATGTGTTTCTTGGAAGTAAATAGACTTACTGTAAAGGATATACTTTTGACAGAAAACCTCTGTAGTGTCTCATTGTCATCAATAGAATTTCTTTCTTGTATTAGGTTTTAAAGTCAAGGTTATGCTACCCTCTTAGTAAAAGTGATATGTTTCTTTCTGGAATAATTCTTAACATAAGAATATTTTGAATTATCAGTAAAACTAACCAGTAAGACGATCCAGTGTTCTTTGAGGGCAGATTTTTAAAAAGTACCAGTTCACTTTATGTAAAGGTTATTGGACGATTTACCTTTTAATTTTTTTTCTAGAATCATTTAAAAATAAATGATATTATTGGAGGATTTTGTAATTCATGTTTCAATTATTTATTGGCATAAAAATGTCAAAATATCTCCTTATTTTCTCTTAAAGTATGTCTTATTCTTCATTTCTAGTATTTTTGAGCTTTTAGTTTTTGTATTTTTTGATCAAGTTTGCCAGAAGTTTGTGAATTTTATTAGTCTAAAGAATACATTCATGGTTTTGTGTATCCTCTCAATTTTATGTTTATTTTATATTTCATTAAAAATCCTTTTCGTTCTTTAGTATGGTATTTGTAAGATATGTGTTTTTTCTTTTTCTTTCTTTTTTCCTTTAACTTTTAATCGTTCTGTGTCCTTATATTTCAGCAATAGCTTTTTTTTCAGTCATTATAGTAAAAGTTATCTAAAACTTTGAAATACGTGATGTCTTATGTCTAAATAAAATTTTCCAAAGGCTTGTGGTTCTCTCAGGCTAGAAGTTTCCGCAGGTACTTAGGAACAAAGTTTATCAGGTCTGAGACCACAGACAGATGTTTGTTCAAGTGCTGATGTGATTTTCAGGAGTCGGAGGATGTTCCACCAGAACATAAGGATCAAAATGTTTCTTAGACATGGAGAAAAAAGAGGTGAGAATCTACCTGAGTTAATTTTATCATTAGAAGCAGATTACTTGTATTTTTGGAAATGAGAATAAAATAGATTAAAATTAAGACTTTTCTAGAATGACACCAAGAACAGAGTACACACACAGGGCAGTTTGAGCATTGCTCATCATAAAGTAGAAAAGGTCCCAGAAAAAAGGTATATTTTTCTTTATATATTCCAGAAGTCTCAATTGTAACTTCTAATCCACTCTCTCAACCACTTTCTATAATTTTTCAAGTTTAGAAAAGAGAGATTTCATTTACCAATTGACATAATTGTTTGGCTCTATGTGACATTTTGGTCACTTCATTACTGCATTTTTATTTTACTTTTTAAAATGTTTTATTTTTTAATTATAGTTGACATACAATATCATATTCATTTCAAGTGTACAATATAGTGCTTAGACATTTATATAACTTATGAAGTGATCATCTTGATACATCTAGTATCCATCTGACACCATATATAGTTATTAAAACATTATTGACTATAATCCTTATTCTGTACTTTATATCCTCACAACTATTTTGTAATTAAACATTTGTACTTCTTAATTCCATCACCCCAACCCTCCTCCCATCTGGCAGCCATCAAAATGTTCTCTGTATCTATGAGTTTGTTTGTGTTTTGTTCATTTATTTTGTTCTTTAGATTCCACATATAAGTGAAATTATATAGTATTTGTCTTTCCTTGTCTGACTTATCTCACTTAGCATAACGCCCTCTAGGTTCATCCATGTTGTTGCAGATGGCAAGATTTCATTCTTTTTTTTATGGCTGAGTAATATTCCATTGTGTATATTCTTTATCCATTCATCTATTAATGAACACTTAGGTGGCTTTCATATCTTGGCTATTGTAAACAATGCTACAATGAACATATGGATGCATATGTCCTTTCAAATTAGTGTTTTGGGTTTCTTCAGATAAATACCCAGAAGTGGAATTACTGGGTTCTTCTTTGTCTCTTGTTATAGGCTTTATTTTAAAGTCTATTGTGTCAGGTATAAGTATTGCTACCTCAGATTTTTTTTCCATTTCCATTTTCACAAAATACCTTTAACTTTCAGTATGTGTGTCTTTCAAAGTGAAGTTAATCTCTTGCAGGCAGCATATGTAAGGGTCTTGTTTTCTTATCCATTCAACCATTCTATTTTTTGATTGGAGCATTTAATCCATCTACATTTAAAGTGAGTGTTGATAACTATGTAGTTATTCTCATTTTATTATTCATATTTTTGATACTTTTTTTTCCTTCTTCTTCTTAAAGAAGTTCCTTTAACAATTCTTGTAATACTAGTTTGGTGGTGATGCACTCCTTTAGCTTCTCCTTTTCTGGGAAGCTCTTTATCTGTCCTTCAATTCTAAATGTTAGCTTTGCTAAGTAGAGTAATTTTGATTGTAGGTCCTTGCATTTCATCACTCCAAATATCTGTGCCAATCTCTCTGGCCTGCAAAATTCCTGATGAGAAATTAGCTGACAGCCTATGGGAGCTTCCTTGTAGGTAACTGGTTTTCTCTTGCTGCTTTTCAGATTCTCTCTTTGTCTTTCATCTTTGGCATTTTAATTATAATATGTCTCAGTGTGGGCCTCTTTGGGTCCATCTTGTTTAGGACTTTGTGCTTCTTATGTCTGTATGTTTATTTCCTTCACCAGGTTAGGGAACTTTTCCTTCATTATTTCTTCAAATAGCTGTTCAGCATCTTGTTTTCCTTCAGGTACCCCAATGACCCAGATATTTTGACCTTTAATAGTGTCCCATAGGCTCCTTAAATTATTATTATAGTCTTGGCTTCTTTTTTCTTGCCATTCTGATCAAGTGTCCTTGGCTTTCCCATCCTCTAGATAGGTCATTTGATCCTCTTCTTTATTCACTTTGTTTATTTCATTTAATATATTTCTTCTCTCAGATAATGGTTCTCTTTTATAATTTCCATTTCCAATTTTATGTTTTTTATCTCTTTATTGAAGTTCTCACTGAATTTATCTACACTGCCCATAAGTTCATTGAACATCTTTATAACCAGTGTTTTGAACTCTGCATCTGTTAGATTGCTTGACTCCATTATTTCTGGATCCCTGTTCTGATCTCTCATATGGTTTCTGCTTCTTTGTCTTCCCATTTTGGCAGGCTTTTCATTTGTTTCTATGTACTAAGCAAAGCTCCTAAGTCTCCCGGTCTTATTAGTGTGGATTTGTGTAGTAGGTGTCCAGCGGCACAGTCCTGAGAGGGGTTGAGCTGCAGGCCAAATTTAGCCCAAGCCTATGTCCCTCCAGGGCCACTCGTTAAGATTCAGCAAGCAATCCATAGATGCTGTGCTTATAATTGCCTTGAAAGGCCACAACAGAAACCGAAGCCAGCTGCCTCCAGTGTGAGTTTATGCGCTGCTCAGCAAGGAGCATCTGACTTGCTGAGGATATACCTGGATGTGTCTTGGGTGGGGCTGTGAGTTGGGAAAGGCGGAGTTTCAGGGAATCCTCTGGGCAGAGTGACCTCTGTTATCCAGTTAGATGAGGTCTCGGCTATGGTGGCGATAGATCCACGCACTAGGAGTGGGGAGGACTCAACAGAGAAACAATGGATACTGCCAGCACTTCTGTACAGAGCTAGTCTTGCCTCAGCCCCCTCTCTGACAACTCATTGTCTCCCTGTAAGTCCCTGGCGCCCCGGCATGCAGTTGAACCAGCACTGGTGCTCAGAGAAAGCGGGTCTGTCACTATGAACGTCCACTCATGGGCACAGCCCCTTTAAAAGGCATTTGCAGCTGCTGCTGCCACAGCCTCCATTCCATTCAGCCGCTAGGGACTGGGCAGCCCCGCATCCTCGCCCCATCCTACCTTCTGCCGTTGCAGAGGGATTTCTTAGTCGTATGGCTTGTTGATCTAGCTCTCAGGTGATTTTTCCTTGCTATTTGCTCCTTGTTTCCGTCACAACTTTGATTTTGGTCACTAGAGGGATAAACAGAGCCTCTATCATCTACACCATTTTTCCCGCTATGTTTCCTATCTTTTCGTTGAAGTTCTCACTGAGATCATTGAGCATCCTTATAACCCGTGTTTTGAATTCTGCATTTGGTAAATTGCCTGTCTCCATTTTGTTAAGTTCTTTTTCTGGAGCTTTGTTTGGTCTTTTCACTTGGAACATGTTTCTTTGTCTCCTCATTTTGGCTGCTTCCCTGTGTTGATTCTATGTATTAAGTAGAGCTGCTATGTCTTCCAGTCTTGGCAGATTGGCCTTATGTAGAAGGTGTTCTGTGAGGTTCAGTGGTGCAGTCCCCCTAGTCACCTGAGCTGGGTGCTCCAGATATGTCCCTTGTGTAGGTTGTATGTGCCCTCCTCTTGTAGTTGAGACTTGATTGCTGTTGGCATGTCAAGGAGAGGGATTGACCCTCTGGCTGATTGGTCATGAGCACTGGCCATGACTATAGTGGAGGAGCTGTTGTATAGGGTCTGACCCTACTGAGCAGGATTTGCTTTCTTGGGTCTCTAGTGCCTTCCAAGTCTTCCCTTTATGCGTGTCATTTGTGAAGGTGATTGGATGGTGTTCTGGTGTGGTCTGAAGATGGTCACTGGGCATGTTGGCTCTGGGGCCTCTTGGGAGGGGCTCTATTGCAGGCCAAGGTCAGCCACTACCTATGCTCTGCCCAGAGCAACTTGGTATGAGCTACAATGTGATCTGCAGATGGTTGTCACTTGTGCTTGGCTTGTAGGTGCCTGGAAGTGGCTAAGTTGTGAACTAAGGCTGGCTGCTGCTAGTGCTGGGCTTTGGGATGCTTAGCAAGAGGTACGGGTCACACTGAGGCCAGATGTTTCTTATTTGGGGTTTGTGAACCTTTGAGAGATTTTAGAAAAATTCACAGGATGAGCCACAATAGGCTATTTATGTTGAAAAGCTACTGGAAGTGGCTTGGTTGAGCCTGCAAGTTGGGGAGTGGGGGCGGAGGGGGGTGCGGAGATGAGGTTTCAGGAAATCACTAGTGTAGGGCCAATGGTGTTAGCCAGGTTGATGGAGACTCGTATGGTGCCCAGCTGCACATGCAGGCTGTGTTGAGAGAGGGCTCAACAAAAGAACAATGACTTCTGCCAGCACTTCTCTCTGGGAGAAAGCTGTCCCTCAAGTCCTCACCCTGGAGCCAGATAATTTGGTTCCTTCCTGTATGTCCCTGGTGCTTTTTGAGCTGCTGCCACCCAGCACTAGAGCTCAGAGTGAGTGAGTCTATCAGCAAGTAAGTTTGTGTGCGGGCCCTTTTAGAGAAATGTGTGGGATTCCAGCAGCCCTCCATTTCACTCAGTCACAATCTCCACTGGTTTTCACAGCCAGAAGTTATGGGGACTTCTTTTTCTGGCCCTGGGACCCTGGGCTGGTGAGCCTGGTGTGGGGCTGGGACCCCTCACTCCTCAGGGGGCACCTCTGCAGCCAAAATGTCTTTTCCGATTTTTAACTGCCACACCTGTGTGTGGGAGAAGCCTGTTCTTTATCTCCATTCTTCCTATCAGTCTCAACTTGGCTTCTTGTGTATATCCTTAGTTATAGGACTTCTGTTCACCTAGACTTCAGGAGATTCTCAATAATAGTTGTTCTGTAGTTTAGCTGTAATTTTGGTGTGGTCATGGGAGGAGGTGAGTACAGCGTTTCCCATTACAGCATTTTAAGAATTCTCTTGTAATATCAACCTAACCTTTCTGAATAGTGGCCATGGAAGCCAAAATGTGTATGATTATGTGGACAGTATGTACAATGTAGCACTTTTGCTTATATCTTTAATTTCTTGAAAAAATGGCAGTTGAAAGTAAGAATTACCCTAAATACCTATATTATTAACTTCAAATTGGTACAGAAAATGTAACATCTGTTCATCATGGAGCAATACAGGATAATCTGCAATTTTTACATTTTTGCATTTATTTGAATCTGAATTTCTTCTGATAAAATATCCCAATTAACAAGCAGTCAATGCTTGTGAAACAATGATTCTCTACTCAGTGTGTCAACAATTTTGTCTTCAAAGGTATAGATATTTCATTAGCAGTTATTATTATATCAATAGAGTAATACTTTTCCCTTCCAGGTGCTCAAACATTTAGAATACTCAGTTATCCTTTTGGAATGGATACTTTGATTAAATTGTTGCCTATTGCATATTAAAGTAGCCTATTGAATATTCAATTAGCCACAGTATGAGATTTCATGGATTTTTCTACATGTTTTAAGCCTTCATTTGAGACACTAATATCTCTTTTTTCTAATTTGTAATAAATGGCTAAGGTCTTCCCACCATCTTTAGGCACTTACATGTATTGATTTCAGCTTCTCCATTCTCTGGAGGCCTTTTTCTTATTCCTCAGCTGTGATATGGTGCTTCTTTTTTTCTATCCAAACTAATTGGAATTCCTGGTGTCTTTTGGATTTTGTTTATTTTTTAAAAACTTCTCGAAGAAATTTTTTTTATTAGCAGTAGTTAGGAAGACCCTACTGTGAAAAGAAGAGTTTGCAATGGACAAAATAAATCATCTTCGAACAACATCCCACGTGACATTTTCTCATTTTTCTTTTTTGTTTAATTCTTTGTTGTTCAGCTCCATTGGAGTCAAAGTTTTGCTTATAGGGCTAAGATTTGTGGTTTTCCCGGGACAAGAAAAGCAATGTTTCCGCATTATTGATCAGCAATGTTTCCACATTATTGATTCTAAGCCAATCTGGACTTGATTCTATGGCAAGTTTCTTATATGACAGTTCACTTTTCTCTAAGGAAGCTTTTTCATCGCAGGTACTTCCTGCACAGGTACACTCTTCTTTCTATCTCCACAATTATTTCAAATAGAATTAGATTGGTCAAGTCAGGGCCACTGTATTGTACATTCCCAGGGGGCACTGTTAACATTGTAGCTTAGTTAAATGGTGTCCTCTCGGGTTTCCTACACTGCATCCTTGGGTCAGGTTATCCTCAAATTCCCCAGTGCCAAACTGTTGACTATCTGCATGCATAAGATTTTGCAAATCATCATTCTTTTGCATAATTTATCAACCTTGAGGTCTTCTTTAACTGGGACCTGATTCTTCCTTTTTCTCATAGCCCATAGCAAATTTAACAGAGATCTGCTTATCTCCAACTTCCATTTAAACATCTATCTTAGTTCTTTTGACATGTTTTTTCCTTACTACTTCCAGAGAAAACGTTATAAATCACATTCAAAACATATGGTTTGAAAGCTCAGTTTGAGCTAAAATTTAAAGAAAAAGTATGTCCAATGGTGCTAAAACTGTTCCAGTCCAGGGACAAATATGGAAAGATTGCAATTTATTTTAAGCATTATAACATTAATACAAATTCTGTCCCTGGAGCCTTGAACTCATAACCTGAGGGTAAATATCCTATGTGGAGTAGCATCTCAGTTCCAGAGAGCCCTATATGGCTTCTTGTTCTATTATTGAAGGTACCTCTTAATCAGAGATGCCTGTTTGATTTTTTAAAAAAATAAAACTGACAATATTGGTCTTTAAAAAGACCTGGTCTATTTACTTTTATTGTAACTATTCATTTCTACCACCTTATTTTGTGCTTTCTATGTGTCTTAACTTTTTTCTTCTTCTTGCCTTTTTTCTTGAATTGAGTATTTTTCCCCTTATTGTATTTTTCAGCTTTATTTATTTCTCTTTGTTTAGTAATTGGTTACCTTTGAAATGTATCATGCATGTTTAACATGTCAAAGTAAAAAAGTAAACGATATATTTATGACCCTCCCAAATATTACAAGAACCTTAGAATATTTTAACTTCAATCAATTCATGTCAGACAATTGTTATTATTTTAGGTATATTTATTCTTGTTTGTTTATTTTTTAACTCATAAGATATTATTATATTGTTTTATATAGTTAACATTTGTTTAGATCCACCTAGTTACCATTTTCTATGCTCATCATTCCTACTGGCATCCCAGACATTTTATCTTAGGTAACTTCTGTAGACAATTTTTTGCCTCAGTCTACCAGGAGACATGTACAAGAATGTATATAGCAGCACCCTCTACAATATCCCAAACTAGAAATAACCTAAATGTTCATTCAACAGTGCAATAGATAAATAATTTGTTATATTCCTTCAGTGGAAATCTATAAAACAGTGAGAAATGAATGAACTCCCACTGTACAGAAAAGGAATAAATCTTAGCAAAATAATGTTGAGTGAAATAAGTCACAAAATATATGCATCCATTTACAAAAAGTTTTAAAAACGCATAACTGAATACTATGTTGTTTAAGTATACAAGAATATGTGGTAAATTATAAAAAAAAAAGAAACAAAAGTAATAAATACAAAGTTTAAGATGACAGTTACCTCCAAGGGAGAAGAAAATGGGCTGGCAACCGAGGACACACAGGGCACATATAATAATAATGCTCTTTTTCTTAAATTCACTGATGAGTACAAAGATATTGGCTCTATGTTCACATATTGTGGCAGAGACATTCCATCTATTCCCGCCCAGAGCCAACTCCCTTGAAGTTTGGCAAGGCCACGAGACTGGTTCAAGCCTATGAACTGTAGGCATAACTGTTTTGTGGGGGGTGGGTGTGTGGGGCGGGGAGAGGTATTTCTGGACCAAAGCATAAAAAATTCGGTGTGTGACCTTCAGCTGACTCTTTCTCTTCCATGACTTCATGTTGAAATGGAAGAGCCACAGGTCAAAGTCTCCTGGATTGCTGAGTTTCATTCTTGTCAGGAGTTCCCCTGGATAGTATCTGGATCAGTGGTGGATTTTACAGAGGTAAGAAATCCACGTTTGTAGTGTTAAGTCACTGGCATTTTAGAGTAGTTTGTCACTGTAGTATAACCTAGCTTTGTGGACTATTATACATATTTTACAAATATTCTTTTGCATTTACTCAGTATTTAATAAAGTTAATTTAGAAAGTCTACACTTAAAATTTCAAATAATGTTAAAATAAGTAAAGTAAAAGCACCATACAAGACTTGGGTGTGAGTCATAACTATTTCCAGATTCTTCAGATCTGAATGGTAATAACAATTGATATGCTGAATTGCTGACCTCCTGTTAGGTCCAAGGAAGAGTGAGTGGGACAGAGATAAGCAGGCATACATTAGAATCAGCTGGATGGGCTTAGCCAGTGATAGCCTTGCTGCCCCTGGCCTGCTTTGCATCATTATTAAATTTGGCCACATATGTAGGTACGGGCTCCCCAGTGAAGTTGAACATTCCATAAGGCAGGGATTATGGTGCCTTTTGCATATCCCTGTCATCCCCATCTTGGTTCCAGACCTCTAAATGACCCAGAAGTATGTGTTGCATTGAGGTCAGGAAGCCTACCTTTTCTCTTCAGCTTCAATTCTTGACAGCTAGCACATCCGCCCTGCATTCTCCCACCTTACCTTGAACCTTTAGCCTGGGGGCCTGCCATACAAGTCTCAGGGGACATGGTTTTCTAAGAAAAGCTGACTTCTCCAGCAGAGGTATTTGCCAGCAGGAGGATGTCATGCGAGACAGATTGCAGATGCCTTCCCTCCGTGGCCATCAGAATCAGAAATGCTTGCCTGCCAATCAACATTACGGTGAAGAGCTGTGACATGACAGTTGTCTGACTTGTGTTAATACGTTCTAATCTTGCAAACTAATTTTGATCCCCCACTTGGCCATCCCCGCATTGTGTCTGGCCTGCTAGGGCTCGTACAATCCATCAATCTTAGTTAGTGGTCTGCTCCTTCTACACTATAACTGAGAGTGTCCTTGTTTCCACTGAGACACCCATAACCCCTTTGACAAAGCTTCCTTTGCAATCAGCCCTGTAAGAATGCTGTCATCTGGTTCGGAACAAAGATGCATGTCCTTGTCTAGAAGGGCTGACAAATGGCCATTGTCTGGTAGTGTTTTTCAGGATGGCTTTTTCAGGGGAAAAAAATTCTGCTGAGCCAGTGAAACATGTTACATTTGTTGGAGTCAAACTCACTGACCTTTCTTTGGACTTAGTTTCCTCATCTGGATGTAGTGAACTGGGCTACATGCTCTCCAAGGTATTTCATGTTTCTGAAATTTGAGGACTTCAGCCTGTCATTCTATGGTTGCTGATTCTCCGGTGGCTGCATAGAAGCATTGGGGACTCTAGTTCTTTTTTGAACTTGCTTGTATTATTTTTTCTCTCCTGTGATAGTAATTCTCTGTTACCTTTAGGTTACTGTTTCAACATTTTTGAGGGGCATGGGGAGTTACAAACTCCTTAAGAATCTGAGGAAAGATATAAACTTCCTCTCCAGAAAAATGCACTAACATAGAATTTGTACTTAAAATTTCCTGAGGTTTGTAACCCCTAAAGTCTATTCATGTTTCCTAGCTTGAGAGACAGTAATTTTTATTTGTGTCTTGATTTTTATTTTACTCTGCCATTTACTTTATTTGTAAACTTATAAAACACTTTAAAGACTCTTTGTGCGCTTTTCCTCAACTTACTCTTGAAAACTTTCAAAACTACAGAAAAATGAGAAGGTACAAGTCTATCCATATACCTTGTAACTAGAGTCACCAACTGTGACATTTGCTATTTTCTTTCCTCCTCCTTTCCCCACTCCTTCTTTCCTTCATTTTTTATCTCTTTTTCCTCTTCCTTCTTCTTCTGACTATTCCTCCCTTTCTCCCCTCCCACCTTTCCTTCCTTTTCTTCTGAATCATTTGAGCATAAGTTACAGAGATCACTTAAATACTTTTCAAATGCAGGTGAGCTATACATGTGACATGGGGACACAGATATCCGTAACTGTTTTTGTCTGGGAAGTCCTTGTGGAAAAAAATGCACTTGGGGACTACTGTACCCTCAGACCCAGCCTCACCTGGCCCCTCTATCGTGGAACAGGGCTCATGAGTGAAGTCACACATTACGTGCATGACCAAAGAAAATCCATCAAATGTTGTTTAAGCACCTCCTCTACACAGGCGTTATGCTGAGTCTTTGAAGATAAATGAAACCTAGTCTCTTCCCTGTCCTTGTCACTCTTATGGGATGGAAAGACACTTAATTGCAACAGAAAGCAGCCCTGCTTAGTGCCACATTAGCACTCTTGATAAGGGCTATGGAGAGGGAGAAGAGAAAACTTTCACAGGGGGTGAGGGTTGGTAAGAAATATTATAAAAGGGATGACCTTTACCCTTGTTCTTGAAGAATGGGCACTTGGTGTAGGTTACAGTGTGAGCAAAGGCAGGAAGATGGCTTGGAAGAGAGCACATAGGAGCAATGAGGACTATAGTTCTCCTTCGGACTTGTTTGTATTATTTGTTCTCTCTTACTGGTCTGTCCCTTTGTGAGTCCATCACCCTCTCCAAAAAATGGCCTTTGTGGGGAAGTCCCGAGAGGAACTGGCACTTTCCTGGAGGTTTCCCCCCACCCTCCACCCCCTTAATGATTTAGGAAAGGAGCAGTTTCTTTCTGCTCACATAACCCTTGGGTAAGGAGCGGATGATATGTGTGGCTACTACACAGCCTGGCCATATCCCCTTCTGGGTTTGGCTCAACTGGGTTTGGCCCAACTGCCTTGGCCAGAACTGCCTGCCTTGAGTCCACCAGTTTTGAAATCCGTTGAAAGGCAAGGAGCACCTGTAATTTTCTGATAAGCCACAAGAGGGGGAAGTATGAACACAAATGGAAAAGAGAAAAAAACCAAAAAAAAAAAAAAAAAAAAAGCAGCTGGGAAATGAACAGCTTTTTCCAAGACCCTTGTTCGTGGTGCCAGGTTAGCAGTTTCAATCTGTTCTATCTCACTCTGTTACTGTTCTTTCTCTGCCCCTCTCTCACTTTGTCTCTCACTTTCTCTCTGGAATTTCTTTGGGAAACACACAAATTAATTTTGCTGCCTCTTTCCGTCACTCTGGTTATCTACTTTTGGGGCAGCTCCCAATATCAACTAGCTCTCTTAAAATATGCCTCCAGATCCACTTGACCATGGCAAGCTGTATTAGGGCCACTATCTTCCTGAGAGTGGAGGCCAGGGAAATTGTTCTCAAACATTTGTAGAGGCTCTGAGACCTCTCTCTGTTCCTGGAGCCTCAGTGACTTTTACCCTGAGGCCCATGGAGCTTTTCTGGGCAGGGAGACCATCTCTGGCTTATTTGGCCCAGGCTTTCTGATTGTCCCCAGCCGGCAGGTATCCCATGATCTGAGAAGGAGATTGGCCTGGGGTTGTGCAGTTCCTTTGTCTCCCACTCGGCTGTCCAATAAAGGGCTCACTTTCCCAAAATGTGGGATTATGTCTATATATATCATTGATGAAATGCAATTTGAGATTTAATCATCTATCATTACAGACATACCAGGACTATCTTTTTCTTAAGAAATAATGCTTTTATTATGAACATGATGCATATTCAACATAGAAAGTTTAGAAATTACAGAAAAGTGTGGAGAAAGATCTCACACCATCCCATCACCCTGAGAAAGTCATATTTAACCTTTTTTTATATTTCCTTCTGGTCCTTCCCTGCCCTCTCCCGCCCCCCCCGCCCCACCCCCAGCTATTCAGTGCATATATCCTTGTCTACACTTTTCTTAACGGTCCTAAAAAGGGTCCTTCCTGGAAAAGCCATAAAGAAAACTCAGAAAAATGTCACAGTCCATTATGAAGCACGAGCCAGAGCTCCCTCCAGGCTCAAAAGAACATCTCTGGTAGAAATATTTCCAAATAATTCTGAAAGAGAGCACTGACGTGATTTCTTCTAGGGTCTCCTGTAGAGGGTGGGGATTTCTTAGGCAGAGCACAGAGTATGGAATATTGAGATTACGTAATGTCAGGGAAAGGCAACAGGAAGAGAACACATTGCCTAGAGGATGTTGTGGGTCAGGCAGTAGGCTGGGCACTTTACTCATTTATTCATTTATTCGAGAAATTTCCGAGTGCCTACAGTGATGAGTCCTGGGGATGTAATGAAGAGCACATTGGGCATGATGGGTCCTGTCCCAAGAAAGGAAAAAGTCTGAAGAATGAGGCTGGTAGTGATCAGTGGAGGAAACAACCTGAATAATATAAGGAGACCTGGTCTAGCCTGAGGCAAGAGTGGGTGGTCTGGAAAAGCTTGCCCTAAGGAAGGGACTAGATCTGAGTTCTAAAAACTTCCTTTAGTCCTCCCACTCTGCTTACAGCAAGGATACTACATTAGCTGTGGGGCCCAACTTCTCAAGGACTCTTAAACTCCGAAGATCCTGATATATATTTGATATTCCCACACAGTAGTGAAAGGAACATAAAAAAACAATCAAGATGAAAGAAAATATATACTATGATAGAAGTATAAGCAAGAACTGTGAGGTTCCAGAAGAGGGTACAACCACGTCTTGAGGGGTAGGTTATGTTTGATGAGTTTTGAAGGATGGGTAGGAATTTGTCAGTCAAAAAGTTTGCGGAAAGGCAATTCATTAGAGAGAAAAAAACATACGAAAAGGCATAGAGATAGGAGATAATATCACATGCTAGGGGAAGAAGGAGTAGTAGAGAGGGGTGGGAGATGGAGAGCTCGGATAACAGGAGGTATACCTGGAAAGGTAGTCTAGCTCCAAGGTAAAGATCTTTGGAAATCAGAGTAAGAAGCTCGAACTTATATTTGTGAAAAAGAGGGAGCTAGCAAAATTTTTATTTTTATTTTTTGCTTTTTAAACTTTAATTTCTTTACTACATGAGCAATGTATATATTTTTTTGAAGAATTAGATAATATGGATAATAAAAAAAAGCCCACTACCAAAGATAACTACTGGTAACAATTTGATCTACGTCTTCCCAGAATTTTCTGTTTGTCTTTCTATCTATCTCTCATTTTATCCATCTATATCTTAAATAAGAACATTTTATATGCATCATTATTTATTTAAAAAAATAGCTTTATTTAAAAAAATAATAGAAGACAGACATTTTTTCATTGTCAACCAGTATATTCCCTGGTCTCATTCTTCTTATGACTGCATGACATTTCATTGCATGGATACACATCTAGATTTTACTTACCCAGTCTTCTATTATTGGTGATTTGGGTAACTTTCATTTTTTTTCTGTTGCAAGCAATTCTGTAACAAAAGTCTTTGCAAGTACAGACTTGTGCAATTTTCTGATTCTCTCCTTTGGCTAAATCCACAGGAGTGTAATTTATAGCTTCTTAGCATGTTGGATATTTAACAATCCAGGAAAAAATTTAAACAGAGAATCAGCTATAAGATTTTTATGTATTAAGGTCACTCTGGTTGCTGGATATTAGAAGTCAGTGATGAAGCTGCTGCAAGAATCTAAGTGAGGGGTGGTGAGGACTTGAGGAAGAGAAATGAGAGAAATTTAGGAGATAAAATCAACAGAAACATTTGTAATTTGATATGGGTGTGATTTGAGGAGTGAAAATGTAAACTTTTAAGAGGAAAATTTTAAGGCAGTGATATTCTCTCCTTTAAAAAAAATGGAGAAAGAGAATATTAGTGCCTACTAGCGTTATGGGCTTAATTGTGTCCCCCTCAAATTTGTATGTTGAACTTTTAACCCCGAGTACTTTAGAATGTGACTGCATTTGAAGTGAGGCCTTTAAAGAGGTGATTAAGTTAAAATGAAGTCGCGAGGGTAGGCCCTAATCTGATATCCTTACAGAAGAGGAAAATTGCATGCAGGTGGATACAGAGGGATGACCACGTGATAACACAGGGAGAAGATGGCCATCCGCAAGCCCAAGAGAGAGGCCTCAGAAGAAACCAGCCCTGCTAACACTTGGTTTCTGACTTCTGTCATCCAGAACTGTGAGAAAGTAAATTTCTGTTGTTTAAGGCCCCCAGTTTGTGGTATTGTGTAATGGCAGCCCTTGCAAACTAATACTTCTAGAAAACAAAAAGAAGGAAAAAGAAGGGTGGATTGTAATTTTTTAAATATTTTTTGAATCCATCATCTACACTTTGTTCTTTGCCACTAATGGGTTTATAACATTTCTTCAGAAAATGGTATAATCAAACTTTGTTTACTAAAGATACAAAAATAGTACAACTAATCAAATCAAAATGGTGTTATCAAAGGAATTTCCATTAAGTTTTCTAATCATTTACTAGATAACACTCTCATTTGATTAATTTTTTTCTTTTTTTTTAATGAGTAATTGATCTTTGTAAATTTTATGCGTGTTCCCAAGGTTAAGTGTTTTAGCCTATAATTATCCTGCATTGTGTTTGTGAACCTCCAAACAAGCTGCCCTCCATTCTTTGTAGACAATTTCAGCCTTAGGTTTGTTTACCTGTGATCATTAACATATTTAAATGCAACTGCAGAATTCTGATGCTTAATTTCAAGTTGGTATGTTGAAAGAGGAAATTAATGTAGCCGATAAAATAATTTCTATAATTTTCAAGAACTTTAATAGTGTATGTAAAGGTATAGCAAGAGTATTATAGAATTTTGTTTATGATATTATTAGAAAATTATTTATATTGAGCTCAGGTATTTCTGTTAAAACGTTGTCTGAAATGTTAGCAGCCAGGAATACCTTCTAATTGCAGTCGATATTGAGCTTAGTTGAAGTCTTAGGACTGGGGAAGCATCCTCACTAACTTCTCTCTACCTTCTCCGTGTAATGGAAAGTTTATACAGGACTGAGGCTATGGTATATCTGTGACTTAAGCTCAGGACCTCAGCTTCTTACTTTAGATTGGTTCCCATTTCACTAACATTTTCTCAGTTCTTTATGTCAGGGCACTGAGCACTGGCAAAACCAAAAAAAAGATGTTACTCTTTCCTGAAAGAGCTCATGACATTACCAATACTTTATTATTTCCCTAATTGTGCTCTGCAGATCATGAGATTTGAGTGATACTCTATAGAAAAGATGTTTCTTGATCAATACATGTATCTTACATGTATTTAAGAAATGCCACATATTCTATCCCTTTCTAACAATCATATTACATAAGAACATACTAAAGTTTCTATTGTAAAGATACGTACTTAACAATTTCTTGGTAATATGTCTAGAAACATCCCAAAGAATACACTGTAGAAAATCCTGAGCCGATGGCACCTTCCACTTCTGGGATTCTGCTGCCTTTGGTCTTCTTGATAACTTTGTCAAGATTACATGTCACCTCATCTTTTGCCCAGTGTTCTGGGGTACTCAGTTATGCAGCAAGTGTTTATATAAGCCAATTTTTTTTTTTTATAAAGACCCCAAGGGCTTCTTTGAATTCTTTACCTGTTACGGGAGGTTTTATTGTTTCAAATATTGCTTACAGTCAGTGCGTCACTGGCTGGGAATCTTTGGTTAAACTGAGATTTCACGGTAACAGGAACTGAGTTAGTCTCTGGGGCTCATTGTGCACATTGTTGGTTGGGTTTTCACTCAGGTTTACAAGGACAATTACAGTCTTATTGGTTTTAACTTCTCATTAGATGATGGACTCCCTGAAGGCAGGGTCTGAGGTTGTTCGCTTGCCCATCTGTGCTTGTTCTCTTGCCCATCACTAAGTCTCCTCCTTCACTAAATTCCCTCCTTCTCTCTCTGTAACAGAAGATTTCCCATACCTGGTGTCAATTTCTTTCAAGACTGTAAGTTGGTGGTTCCTGCTTGTATGAACGTGACATTAGGTATTCCTCAAGGTCATAGCATCCTTTCTCCTACCACTTTTATCTTTAAGCTTAGATGTCCTTCTTTTCTTGATTGAAGGCTAGGTGGAAGAAAGTTCTAGAAAACCTCAGACTTGGCCAACTTTCAATTTACTCAGCCTCCCTATGACTTGAGAATGTTATTGCTTGTTGTGTTTCTTGGATCTCAAGCCCCATTCCTGCTCATCATCACCATTCCCTCCAGTCTAATGTGAATAACTTGGTGAATTGCCTCTGAGCACTATTCTAAGGTTAGTGAAAGATGATGAAGGAGAAATTAGATTTTGAAACACTGAGAACTAATAACACATATAAATATTTGTGTGTGGGTATCAGGTTGTTCTTTCTTCTCCCCCATTAACTCATGCTTTTGTAGCTATTTCACTCTGATATGGCTCTGCCTTGGGAAGCACATACAAGACTGAAGCTTTTCATGTATGTGTCACAGGACTCAGTGAACTGGATCTACCCCATTATAAACTGGGCAGCACTGTTTAGCTTACTAGGTTTGTGCTTAAGTCCCTCTGTGGCTCAGGGAATCAACTATGATCCCTTCCCAGTTCATCTATTTATAATTTATTCCCTATGACTTATGGGAGAAAAACAAATGAAGAAACTTTGGCTCCTTCTCTTGAAGGGCTCACAGTGCAACGGTGGAAGCAGACATCACGGCAGATCACAGAAGTGCTGAGATAAGTGTGCAAAAGGGAAAAGATGGGGGATGCATGTGCACAGAAAGGATGGTGCCCAATGCAGCCTGGGCTTGGGGGGCTATTGGAGTCAGCATCTTCTTTAACTGAATCTTCAAGTAGGAGTCATGCAATTGTCCTATAAATAGGTAGATAATAATTTATAGTGAATAGTTTAGGCTTTGAAGACCATGTAGTCTCTATCACAACTGCTCAACTTTGCCGCAGGAGCAAGAAAGCAGTTATAGACAATATATAAACAAATTTGTATGGCTGTGGCTGTGCTCCAATAAAACTTTATTTATGAAAACTGGTAGATGGATTAGGTTTGCAGGCCATAGTATGCTAACTTTTATCTTAAAGGATAGTAATAGCAATAAATAACTATATAATGCTTACTATGTGCCAAACACAATGCATGCGCGTGCGCACACACACACATATATGTCTATGCACACCCACGCACTCGTTAATCCTCATAATACCCCTATGATGTAGGTATCATAATCTCCAGTTTAGCAGAGGAGTCTGAGGTATTAACAGGTTAAAATTGCCTAAAGCGAAATAACTGGTGAGCTGGGATTCGAACTCTAGGTTGGCCCTGGGGTCCATGCACTTAACAACTACTCTTCATTGGGCAAGAGTATAAGGGAGTAGGCATCTAGGCAGAGGGAGTAGCATAAGCAGAGGCCCAAAGGCAAGAGACTTTATGAAGAAGGCATGGAGAGCTAGGTGGGAAGCAGAGAGTGGCAAGAAATGAGGTGAGAAGGGCCAGATGGTGGGGGGCTTTGAATGCCATGCTGACAAGTGAAGGCTGTTAAATATACAAAGCAGCACCAGCCCCCCCGGGGAAGAGGTAACACATTATTCTGAGATTTGACCCTTCTCGCTTACATTTCTGCAAGTAATGCTTTGTCTGGAGGGAGGCAGGAGTGAGTGCCAGGTTCCTGCAGAAGCAGGGAAAGGAGCAGGAAGGAGAGTCTTTTGTTAGATACTAGTTTTACTAAGGGCCAGCGCTGTTTGGGGGGTAGTCTGACCCCAAGAGCTCTTGAAGGGTGGGAGGTAGTGTCAGCATGGTTTCCCTGGCCTCCCTCCTACGTTACCAGCCTGTTTGCCTTGGCAGAGATGGAGTAGCACAGTTAGCCCATAAGGCCAAAATTTCTCTGCCAGACGCGAAGTTTAATAGTCATCAGAGCCCCATAGCTGGGGAGAGTTTATAAATTCCCATACTTATTACACGCAAGGCACAAGACTGTTTATTGAGATTTTTTTTTTTTTAATTAAAGCTCCAGTTCAATCCCCACCCATAACATTACCTTACTAAGAGTGAGTTATTTCTCTCTCCATCTTTTTAATGGGCCACAATCACCCTGGTCTCTTGCCTCAGGTGCAGAGAGAGTTCTGCTGGAAATAAAAGTGTCCAGCTTGGAAGGCAGCAGCCAGCTGCAGGCCAGGCCGGGCCAGTAATTGGCTGAGATGATACTGGAAGCTCAGCTAACAGCTCCAAATTGGTCCCTAATCAAGTCCAACCTTAGAGCTGCTCACTTCCCAGGGCTGCCAATTTTCTTCTCGGAGATAGAGCTATTGGGCAGGATTTTGGGCTGCCTGTACAAATGGCTCTACAATGATGGTTAAGGACAGGAGCACAAACCCTCTTCAGAATCCATTAGAACGTGTCACCTGCTTTATCCTGGAAGAGATTCGGCTTCACTCATCTCTTGGTTTCCTGGTGCCAAAACTTCAGCCTAGCTTTGGGAAACGGTGGAGAGGCTGGAAGTCTATTCAATGCCATTGCTACTGGTGATTGTAATAATCACCTCATCTCCCCTTGCCCTTGATGTATATCAGAGGTTTCTCCACAGACATGGACCTCAGGACAATTCAGGGTATTGGCTCAGCAGATGTTATAATCCCCTATTTTGCAGAGGAAAGAGAAATCTTTATTGCACAAGTGAGAGGGAACTCTCCGTATGGAGATGAAGAAACAAAACCTCGGTGAAGTCAGGCAACCTGCTCAAGGTTTCACAGCAGCTGGTCCTGTGTGGAGCTGAGACTAGACTCCAAGGCTCTGAGCTCCTGGTCTGGGCTCTTTGTCTTTGGTGTTTTAGTTCCCTAAGAACAGACTGGTTTGTAGATTTCTGGGTTGGTGTACTCTAGTTAAATGGGTCCGGGGCATGGTGGTGGACTGTGGAGGGGTAATGACATCAGAGGTCAGAGTATATGGGTATGTAAGGAGTAGAGAGGTGAGCACTGTTGCCAGGCAACTAATCCCACATTGTCCCAGTTACCAAGGTGATGATGGACCAAAGAGGACCTGGATAATACCAAGACTGGGTAAGAATTCCAGTCCTTCACTGTATCTAGGGCTCGGGGGGAAAGATTCCTCCTTTTCCTGCTGATTATCTTCATCTAGTTATCTGGTCCTCACCAGGATGCCCCTTTCTCCCAGTTTTTAGCCTTGTTTTCTTTACCCCAGGAATGAATCTTCTTGTAGATTCTCCCCTTCCTCCCCTAGGTTGCTTTAGCGTCAGCTTTAGATTCTGAGTCTTGGAGCACAGGCCCAAGCAAAATAAAATCAATGTACATTTATTGATTTCTTGATAAAGGGAAACTTGTCCTAGGTCTTTACATTCATTATTTCATCTAATCTGAGAGGTGAGCTGGTGCTGACTCAGGCTCACAACTTCTCAACTCAGCATCCAGTGATGCCATGTTAGTAACTTGAAGTCAGCTGCAGTGAGAGTATTTACGCCACGGAAACCAGCAAATGCTACAAACCAGGACTGTTTTTTTTTTCTGGTTCAGAAAGATTTTTTTAAACATTTACTGCCACACTATTGTAATCCTCTCACAACTCAGAAAAGTGTAGCTATTTTCACTTTGTAGATGAGAAATGGAGACTTAGTGAGCATAATTAATTTGTTCAAGGGCACTCAACTAGCAAGTGGCAGATTCAGCATTTGAACCAGCACCAATCTGATCCCAAAGCCTTTGCTCCTTTTATGCTACTCCATTTATGGTCCTGGTAATGCTTAAATTACATGTATCAGAGATTGGGATGCTGTTGGGCCATGTCACAAGCACAAGACACATACATTTTGACAGCGCTTTAAAATGTTCCAAATAGTTTCATACTCATTATATTACTTGATTTTCACACCATCTTGTGAAGTAGGTGACTATCATTAATTCTACCTGAAGTTCAAGAAATTGATACTTAGGTTAAATAAATGTCCCATGGTCATATCTATAACAGACAATAAATTTGAAGCAAAGACTCTTGTTAACAAATAGTTGGTTTGGAGATCTTTCCATCATGCAATGTGGCCTCTCACCTTCATAAAGCAGATCCTAGTGAATAAAACACTTCACTGAAATAGAATTTTTATTTCCTTTCTGCTTTTTCGTTTTTAATATGGGATATAGCAACAAAACAGCCTTCTATTAAGGAATTTGATATTAATTAGTAAGATTAATTACTAAAAAAGAAAAGATAAATGTTAGATTCAGCCCATATCTAAGTAATTCAAATCTCTGCCTCTTTCAATCCTAACTTGTGAAATGTTAAGGGTAAAAGTAGAGGTGGCAAGAAAAGGGGGGTGGAAAAGAGAACTCGGATATTCAGAGTTTCTGGAATTCCCTCTGCTCATATTCCTGGATAGTGAGAATATGTTCAACGAGATCATTTCTATAAGTAGTTTCTTCCTAGAAAGACTTTCATTCACCATGTTCTCTGCATGGGCCAGTACAGAAAACATATCCAGATGTTGTTCCAAACTTAATAACTACCAAGTTTGAAATAGAAAGATTTTCTCTTTCACATTAAATGAGAAAGAGCATTAAAGAAAATCCCCATTAGGTATCTGTGGGAGTCGAAATACACAACTGCGGTTCTGCCACCCACAGATCTTCTGTGTTACCTTAGCCCGTTCACCTTGGTTTCTTTGAACTCTAGCTTCTGCCTTTATGAACGCAGGTGAATAAATTAGGCCATATATATATGTTTTAAGAATTAAAGGAAATGAGATAACTGATGCAGAAGTGCACTGTGGGTATTCAATAAATATGTTTAATAAATGTTTTTCAAATAAATAAGCCATTCCATGGCTTGCTGTTGAGGAGTAAGCTCTTGACTGTTCTTTGTCAAAAATCCACTTGGCATGGCATAAAAGGGTTAAGTTTGATTCAGCAATCCAATGATTGTCCTCTTTTCTGCAAGCCTGTTTACAGAATGAGGCCATTCTACTGCCACCTCCCTGGTGGCATGGTGCCCAGCTGCTTTCCCTAGGCAATGGTGTGAAAAAGATTTTAATAGTCAGTCATGCCCTAGAGTGGGCAGAGCTTATAATTTTCCATGACTTACTATGCTCAGCCCCAATTACTCTTGATTGAATATATATATTTTTAAATCACCTCATTAATAGTGGTGCTTATGATTTTGCCTTCTATTTCTAATAGAAATCTACTATTTTTCATTCAATGGTTTCCCAGCTAAGTGGGGAAAAAGACAGCCAGGATAAAATAGACCCACTGAAAATAGTTTATGGAGACTATGGGCAGGAAAATATTTTCAAAACTAATGTCAGTGACACAAAGGAGATAACCCATAGGCCATTTTCTTTCTTCTTACTGTCTCACTATCACACCTATCTATCTTAGTCATTTTGGTAATCTTTTAGACCATGAATTATTTTATTGGTGCAAAGAAGTGAGCCCAAGAGCTGGAGAGAAAAGAGATTAAGAGAGTTAATGGATATGAAGTGCTTACAACTGTGCCCAACATGCAGAAATAATTTCATCAGTGCTCAGCCACAAGGATCTCCACTTTGAGCGTGAGTGGACAGGCCTTCTGCAAATTGAGATATTGGTACAGTTTGTCTTTTGGGCTTTCGGCTTTCTGCTTTTATGTTTTCATATGCTCTACCTCTTCCAACCTTAGCCAGGTTCCTTAAATGCTCCCTACATCCTTTCCATAAAATCCTGCTCTCAGGAAAGGCTCCGATGGTTTCATTCACAGTGAGGTTTAAAGGAAGGATATTGTTCTATATGATTCCTAGTTCGAGATGGAGTTGGAGCCAGAGAGTTCCCTTTATAGAGCAAATCTCATTGGAGTTTCAAGCCCAGGGGTAGGAATTTACTTCTGAGAAAGGCAGAAATAATTTGGAGAATGGAATGGGAGTTACACAATTTTACTGGTCACTGCTGATGGTCCTGTGTCCTGGGCAGATCTCATTGGATCAATAGGAAAGGAAACAGCGTGAAACAAGGTCAGCCCCCCATGCCACATACCCTAGTGGTCTCAGCACCTGGTGAAACAATATATTCCTTTTCTAGGTCTCAGCCAAGTAAGATGCCTTCCTAGCACCCACTGGATACCACTAGAGTCTTCCCATTTTTCTGTTAGAGCTTTAGAAACATACGCCTGCTACAGGCCATATCTCCTGGGCTTTCTGGATTCTGCATCAGCCTGGATGAAACACTCTTATTAGGACTTCATCATGCAGCAATCCCTATGTCATCAATTCTCCAGATAAAAATCAGTCCCAAGAAGGTAGCAGATGAATCTGCCTTCCCAGCACCTCTCAGCTGTGGGCATGTACAATTTGTGGGCTCAGCATCCTGCATCCCTATGTCAACCCCTATGCCAGTGGGCTCAAAGCCACCAGCAAGCAGGGTCTATAGTTACTCTTGCTGCCAGAGGTTCCGTGTTGCCATGGATGCCCATCTGGGAGCTCTCGATGGGAAATTGGAAGTGAACTGAGACCAGATTGGAGCTGGGAAAACAGACCATGACATCTGCAGAGTCTGGTTGCAAGGAGTGTAGAATGTGAAATACTCAGAAGGAAACAGGCTCTGGAATCAAGAGAACTTAGTTCAAATCATGGCTGCCTCCTAACCCATGTGACTCGGACAAGTCTTTTTCATCACTGTGGACCTCACTTTTACTTATCTGCGACATAAGAATAGTTATCTCTGCCCTGACAATACCCAAGGTTTGCTTTGAGTATCCTATGAGATCCTGGCCTAATGTTAAAACTACTGGGGAGTTGCCCCTTGGCCCTGAGCTTGAATTATCCAAAGGGGTCGCAGAAAATCAGCTGACATTACCTGAAGATCAGGGAGAGGATGCACTTGACTGGGTGTGCTTCTCTCCTGTGGAGCTGGGCATAAATTGTCCAGGGAGTCTGCCGTGGCCCCAGATGAGATTTGCAAAGATAGGACCCTTGGGCTGCGTATAAGACCAGATTGTGGAGGGGAAATTGATAGAAATTACAACTGACAGGTCACAGATTTAAACATTTATTGACTCCAGCTAACTATGCATACTTATTCCAGTGCTACATACACTGACTTTGATCTCACGCACACACTCTCTCAAGATGTCACAAATGCTTGGATGTTACACACACTCAGCCTGTTACACAAACACACCCATGCAGATGTTACACATAATTTCTCAGATGTCACCCACACTCACTCAGATGTCACACTCAATCACTCACTTGTTCTGTTCGGCTTTATGCAGTCCTTGCTATTATTTGGTTACATGAGATGAAGCCCCCTTAAACTAACTTAGGCAAACAGAGAATTTATTGAGAAAATTAAAGCCACGTCACAGAACGCATGCAGGTTTTTTGGGGGAGTCTGGAGCCAGGCTGTGACTTTTCCTCTCTCTTTTTCAGGAGAGGAGTGGCAGCACAGGCTCTGCCCTCTGCCTCTCTCTGAGCATATGGTTCTAATTCAGTTTCTCTGGCCAGTTTTCTTTTCTCTTCTTGAATTCAGGTCATCAGTGCTATCTCTACATGTTAATCCAACTTTTATTTGTTAATTTTTAAATATCATATAGAGTCCACTTGTCTCCAGTCTCAGAGGCTAATCATAGTCTACCCACTTTCAAAATTTTTAATGTACACTTATGTGTTTTTTATCATAAGGCAAAACTGGAAAAAAAAATGAAAATCAGCAAAAAGAAAATTTACCTGTTGTAACACTCAATGATAATGTTCATGAAAATTTTACTTATTTTCTTCTCATCTTTGTTCCTGTGTAGTTAGTTTTATAGTTAATAATCATATGAAATAGTATAATTTATAAATAACATATATAAATAACATTTTACATCTTATATAGAAATGTGGTTGAAGATATCTTCCTTTAAGCACATACTCTCAGGTAGGCTCATCAAGGCTCTGGTGCCTTAAGATGGAGCCCTGCCCACTTTGGTCTCCATGAAAGACACAGGTCTTTAGGTATCTAAGGTAAATTGTGTTTGACTAGGTTGGGGGCCCCTGCCTCAGGTATCTTCCTTAACTGTCATTGACACACCTGCATGCCCAGGAGTACGACTGCCATTCATCCCCACAATATTTCTGATTTGAGCCATTCCTGGCTTTTTAATCAGAGATCCAGGGCAAACTGGAAACACTCCACAATTGTATGCCACATTTTGTGGATTTGCAATTTCTTTTGGAGGAGAGACTCCACAGCTTTCATCTCAAAGGTATTCATGATCCTGGAATGTCAGAGCCCCTTGTCCACCACCAGTGGCAGAGATTATACCAGCCTGCAGGAGCCTCTGCTTTTCTGGTTTCCAGCCAGCCCAGCCCCAGCCAGGCAGAGCAAACAGCAAAAGAAACCAGTTTATCCCTCCTTCCTCCAGTTTTTTTTAAACTTTTGTTTTCATTTTTGAGGTCTGATGCACATTATTCTAAACTGTTAAAAGGGGTGAGAACCTTCCCACACAGAAGAAAATGGGATTGGTATGCAAAATAGGCCCAGTCTTGAATAATTAATTCCGATTTGCATGTTCAGATGAGCCTGAGAGCTGCCCTGGCAGCCAGGAGGGAATTCATATGCAGGAAGGTGGAGGGTGGGGTACCCAGTGGGGGAGATTAAGCTTCCCCAGGAACCTCCACTGCCTTTCTCAAGTCAATACTTTGGAATCTGTGAAAGCGCTGGGAGATGGTGAATTGAGGCCCAGGGAAGGGAAGTGTCTCACTCAAACTCACACAGCAAGTTAGTGACAAGAAATATTACATAGTGGTCAATAGCAGGGCTCAGGGACTCTTGGACCACCAAGATTCTAATCCCATTACTTATAGGTTATGTGACTTTGGTAAGTTACTTAACCTTTCTAAGCCTCAGTTTCCTCATCTGTAAAAGGGGGGCAAATAATAGTACCTGCTTTACACCTTGTTATAAGTATTCAATTCAGTGTGCCTGATGTTTATAAGCACAGTAGAAATGGCGATTGCTCTTTATTTGGCCCTTATCATCAAAATCCTTCTCCCCCTCCTCCTCCTCATCTTTAATTAAAATCCAGATTTCCTTATTAGCACAATTTATGTTCATCAAAGTCAGTGTGGGTCTTTAGTGAGCTTTAGTGCCTCCACCTGCTAATTACTCTAGGACATTATTGCCAGGAAACAGCAATAGAGGCCTCTTTTCAATAGAGGCCCCTTGGTTGTTGCACAGAGGTTAGCCAAGATAATGGTTGAGGTCCATAGGTTCCTGGGAGTTATGTTCTAAATTTTAGGCTGGATGATGAATGAGGCTCTCTTGCCTTCAGGTGGCACGGAACTAGATCTTCACTCTGCACCCTTTAAGACTTAGGGCAACTAAATGGCCCCAGTAGCCCACTACAAGGGACAATCAACCCTCTTTTCTGTACCATGAACTCCACACTATAAGAATCTTCCCAGATGTGATAAGTTTAGACTTTTTTGGACTTGAGGACTTATTCTTAGAGTATAAGGGAACAGAAAGAACACTGGACTTTGAGTCAGCTATGCTGCCTTCCAGTCCCAGCACTACCATAGTTCTGTGACTTTGGGCAACTTGCTAAGCCTCTCTGTACCTTAGATTTCTTGAGATCGTGTTACCCACTTGCTGCATAATAAAGTATAGAGATTATGCTTGCATGGTACCTGGCACAATGTTCTATAATGTTCTATAATGTTCATTCTATAATGTTCATTTATTTACATTTACAGATGTGCATATTTATAAGATGGTTGTGCAAACTAAATAAGATTACACACGAGAAAGCACAAATGTCACTTTCCTTTCCCCAAGCCCTTTTGGTGTATCGAGGGAGTCTGCATCCTCTGATGCATCATTTTAAGTAATCTAATATTGCCAAGCTTTGCTTTCAGAAGCCCTATTTCTGCCAGTCCTGAGAGGCAGGCCAACCTGGAACTAGGATGCTGATTGAGGATTGGGATAAATGCAAAGGGAAGGGAGTCTCAGTTAGTGATGACATTGCCTAATGATTGATATGTGGGAAAAGTTTATGCATCTGTTGTAAAACCTTTGGTCTCTGGACCCCTGGGGCAACCTGTTGTTCTGGAAGAAGTATGCAGAAGTTGAGTGAGAAGCAAAAGAAATGTCCTTGCCCTTTACTACCCAATTTCTCTCTGCTTTAATTTTCTCATCTCTGAAATGGAGGTAATAAATTCTACTTCTCAGAATTTTGATAAGGATTCTATGAGATGACTGGTATAAATATCTAGCCCGATGCCTAGCTGGCACTTAGAATATGCCTGTGAATATAAACCTGCATATTTGAACTTTCTGGATGGCCAGAGGCTAACCCTTTAAATATTCAAATCTTTAAAAAATTATTTAAAAAGATTTTTATACCTGCAGATCTTAATACATTTCTTCACCAGAGGAAACTGAGTATAATTTAACCTTTTCTTAGGGACTCAGGGTCAGTATAATCTTCTCTTAGAGACCCTTGGGAAGATGGGTAGGGCTGTGTACCTCTATAATAAATGGCCCCAGGACAAACTTCTATTGATGTATCTGCAAATAGTAGCTTTCTTTACAGATTGATTTGATTGCCTCACCTCTTTTGTAGGCTGGGAAAAGAACATCCAAGAATTTTGTGAGTAAAATGAGTTTCCAAATGCCTGACAGACCTCCTGTGGATAAAGTATAGGGTTTGTGACAGCTCCTTTGGCTAGTTCCCATATCAATTGTTTTCTTTCTTGTACCCAAATGTGCTCTGGACACACGTAGTGTAAGTTGTGACCTATCTTCCAACTAGAAAACAAATTGTGCAATCTTATATGGCTCTGATATAGCTTAACTGAGAGCAGTGCTTACTCCTTGACTTAAAAAAAGAATCAGAAATTGTTCTTTTGTGTCCATGCACATGTGCACAATTATATATGGCTGAGATACAGCTGGGATCAGAAGTTACTATGTTTTGGATGACTTGTCTATATCTGTCAATCTTACTAAAGGAAGATTGTTTGGAAATCCTGACTTGCAAATTCCTAAGCTACTGAGCTTATACTCAAAATCAGAAGGTAAATTGATCTTCCATTAGCCTCTGGGAAGTTATGTACTTCTGTAAATAAGAACCTCAGGCAATCATGGGTACATGAAAGCTTGACTTGAAAATGTGGGTTAGATTAGAAATGTGGGTTACAGATCTTTTAATACAGAATTGCTGCCCTGAGCCTTACAAAGTCATGCCCCGTTACTCTCTACTGGAATCATTCACATCCAGAGGAATGGGGTTTAGTTTTGAGATAGTACTTCCTTCCAGAGGGTGCTATGATTCTCAGACATTGAGGCCTGGGTATACAGAGTTGCATGCACCCATGTGTTGCTCAAAGTGCACACACAGGCACCCCACACACCCTAAACAAAATCCATCTGCCATGTGCACAGTATATGTATGCATACAAAGGCACCGAGGTGTGTCCTTTTCACCTAAATCCCTTATTTGCCTGGCTAACTCTTCCTAATCTTCAGGCCTTAGCTTATATCCTACTTCTTCTGAGAATCTTTCTTAATTTATCTTAATTTATGTTATATGTCCTTGCCATGTACACCAAAACTCCTTTTCTCATCTTGACACTTAGCATGTTTTACTGTGATTAGATATTAATTAATATATAGAGTCTCCCACCGGACATTAGCTCCCTGAGTAGAGATGCTTTTAAAGATTTTATAACCATTGTAACTTTCACATTGTCTAGTACATAATAGGTACTCAATAAATATTGAATGGAAACAAGAAATAGTCATACAAGTCCAAACAAACCCATAAAATCACTCCCATATACATATTCACAGAGATATAAATGCATACATAAATATGATATATGTGCAGAGAAATGAGTTCACACACTGTTATATGCCCCCCTTTCCCATCCTCTCAGATCCATGTGCACAAGGCAGACACACGCTCCCTCAGGCACAGAGATGCAAACAAAAATCAGGCCCACCCGGGTACTATCGTACACATCTCCACAAGCAAAACACACACACATACACAAACATACATACACTTCAAGGAAGATATTTTTCTTGCACTTGTACTGACAACCTGTGCATGCAAATTGGATTTTCAGGACGTTCTAATCCTTTGTTGACATTTATTAAGACAAAACAGAGGTGGGCAGACACAGCCTTTTGGCTGGGTGGATGTGTTTTTGCTGCGATGTAATGTCAGAAACTGTTGATGCAGAATTAATGCTCACTTTTACAAGTTTATCTTATGTCATAGAGTTGAAAAAAACCTCGGTGTAAATATTCATCATATGGCTTAATTGGTTTGATGTTCCGTAGCAACAAGCACAGCGCCAGACGCTTGCTATGGAGGCCTCCGCGTTGTTTCAAAGTCTTTATTATTATGACAGCAAAGTCTTGTTCATTAAAGTTTCACAATCCATTTTCATTAGGTTGAAGCTGAGTCTGTAAATGAACAGTTGCTCTGAAAAATCAAGCCCTCACAGTTCTCGCTGGGGAGGCAGCGCGTCTGTATTAATTATCAGGACGCTGGTGTCGATCGACGATGTTAATTGCACTGATGGCTCGTTATTTGGGGAATTGCCATGCATTTCATGCAGGGATAATAAAAATGAATTTTTAAACAAAGAGACTTAAAATAATATCGAATCTGCAGAGAATACCAACATCAAAGGCTTATCTCAAAGCTTTGAATTTTATCTTTGTGGTCCAAAATGTTAAAGAGGCGCCCGCAATGCAGTTGGTTCCAGTTTGCAGTGAAGGAAAACAAAACAAGAGTTAATTAACTGTTATTACAAACCTTTTCAACTTTAATTTGACTTTCAAATATTAGCATTTATCTATGAACTGTGCTTCTGGGTTTGACAAATTAGTTTTCACAGAACAAGTTTAATTAGGCGTCATTGTGCTTTTATGTCAGTTTTCAGAGCTCCAGACAATAAATGGATTAACTTATTAAAAGTCATCTGTTTAAAAGACTTTGTCGAATGGCAAATGGGTGGGCAAAGTTGCTTGGCTTTGCAAGGAGATGGGGAAAATGATATCACTGGTTGGACATCAGGGGGTTGTAGGTCACGTGACAAGAGGATTGACATTTCTACCAGCTGACGCCTACTTTTGGGGCACCTCTACCTTCTTGCTCCCCCCAGGTGATAAGGGATCTATGATCATTATACCAAGACAGTGCCTAAGAAAATTGAGTTGAGAAAGAGACTTTCTCTATTGTAGAGAAAGGAAATGACACAGAGAAAGTGTTTACGATAGTGTTAAGATCTGTTCACATGGCAATTTGCATTTGATTACGTTATTATATTCCATGATTCTCTAATTCAGAGGTCGGCAAACTTTTTCTGTGAAGGATCGACTATAAAGTCTGTGTCACAACTGCTCATCCCTGCCATTGAAGTGTGAAAGCAGTCATAAACAATAGGTAAACAAGTGGGAGTTACTGTGTTCCAATAAAACTTTATTTATAAAAACGAGTTGGGGGGCCATTCTTGTCCTGGAATCCTGGCTTGCTGACCTCTGTTCTAGTTGAATGTCATGTGTTGATCTGGCTGTACCAGCCAGAATACATTTAATAAAAGGGAGATTCTTCACCAATTTTCTCCTAAAAAGGACCCACAATTTTTCATTCATCAAACATTTTCCTGACTTTCGCCTAAGGCACTAGGCATATCTGGACCAAGAGAGATGATTTTTTTAAAAAAGGTATCTTGATCTCAAGGAGGTCACATTCTTATGGTGAAGCTCTTTCTTTGGAATCTGCTATTATAGTGCTAAGATTATTTTCGCTCGTTAAATTACATGATTAATCTGTCAGAGACTGAGTTTTTATGAAGCTGGGCCCAGGATTAACATGTAAATGCATCTGTGGAAGGAAGCCATTTCTTATTACTATCTTTGCCAATCTTTTTTTTCTTTTTAAAAATTATTATTATTATTATTATTGTTATTATTTATGCCTGTAGCACCTGGTCTTCCTAGGTGGTCTCCCATCCAAGTACTAACCAGGCCCGACCCTGCTTAGCTTCCCAGATCAGACATCAGGCTTATTCAAGGTGGCATGGCCATAGACCATGGATTGTGGCTCTACTGGGGTGTGAACCCAGGAACTTCTGCATGTAAAGCAGACGTGCTAACTGCTACACTATGGCACCAAGTCCATCTTTGCCAACCTTTCTAATCACTCTGCAAAGCAGTCCATGGAAGAAGACACAGTCACGAAGGTCAGTTTGATCAGCATTAGTAGAAATACCTATAAATAAGGCTCCATGTCGAACCAATGGCATTTCAGTCCTTGGAGAGTTCATGGTCTATAGAGGAGACAGACATATTAAAATGCTATAATTGAGGATGTGCAAAATACTGTGAGAGCACAGAAGAGGAAGAAGCCATCGGTACCTACAATTAAGTGATTTTAAGATGGGTTTTAAATAATGAGTAGGAGTTTTCCAGGCAGAGAAGTGAGGATAAAAAGCATATCAAGTAGAAGGAATAGCCTGTGCAACATTCTTGTCATGAAAGATTGCTTCTGATGTGGCCAAAGCATGGGCCTTGTTAGGGAGTGTGAGGGAAGTCATGCATTTGCTCCTTTCACAGTATCTGGTTGGGGCCTCACACTTGCTGTTCTCACTCCAGAAAAGATCTTTTCACAGATATCCACACGGCCTTCTCCCTTGATTCCTGTAGCTCTCTCCTTCAATAGCAGCTCCTCAGAGTAGTCTTCCTTGAGCACTATATTTAAAAAAGCATTTCCCACTCTGTCTCACTGTCCCTTTGCCAGGCTTTATTTTCTTCTTAGCACATATATCATTTGGTGTATTATGTATTTAATTTGTATTTTGTTTGTGTCTCCTAACTAGAGTGTAAGTTCCATGAAAGCAGAGGCTTAATCTATGGTGATTTTGATAGCATATCCAGCACCTGGCACAGCATCTGCACAGACTAAGTACTCAGTAACTCATCAGATATCTATGGACCAGGCATTGGAAGCGGGTAATGCTTGCTCTGAATATGCTCACCATCTAGTTTAGTCACATAGCAGGTCGTCGCAATGGAGTGTGCTAAAAGCTAGAACAGACAGTGGCCCTCAGCACCAAGTTAAGGAGGTTGATTGTTGTTCCATGGGTGTTGGGGTTGCCATGGAGCCCTTCTAGATAGGGGAGGGGCAGTACTGGATTAGTATTTCTGGTCATTTCTCCAGGGACCATAAGGAGCTAAGAGAAGGTATGTCTGTCCAGGCAGGTATCTGAGTCGCTCTCCTCATTGCAGCCTGTTAGGGTAGCATGCCGTGGCCTTGAGAAGTGCCCTGGAAACTCTGAGATGCTTATTACTGTGACCCCAGGACTCCTCACAGAGGCCCTGGGGGTGGAGGCTCAGGCCAGGACTAGGGTGAGCAAGGGAGGCAAGCAGGGTGTAATATTGAAGGAGGCACTTTCTCTTAGGTGCTGGGACTGTACCTGCATGGACCAGAGAGGGACCACCTCCTTATATGTCACTCTCTAGGTGTCCTTCCTTCCTCACCCTAGCTCTGGGGAAGCAGTTGATCCAGAAAGGCCACAGACTAAGCGTCAAAGCCTTTTGTCTCCTGTTCAGAATGAAGAATGGCATCTGGACTTGCTTGAGTTCAAACCATTGAAAGGATAATAGGCCCAGGAGGTAGGGGTCTTAAGAAAAGAGAGGGGAAAGGAACAGATTCCACGAGTCCAGGTTCTAGTCTCAGGGCCATTGTTGCTCCCACACACCTGGCTTCTGCTTCTCTAATTCCCTACTTCTGGACAGTGACCCTATGTCTCCCTATAGGTTCAGCCTGCCATTGAATCCAGACCAATGGGTATACCAGGTAGGCAGGATTGAAACAGTTTTGGTT
Organism: Pteropus medius; assembly: GCF_902729225.1. Lineage (NCBI taxonomy): Eukaryota > Metazoa > Chordata > Mammalia > Chiroptera > Pteropodidae > Pteropus > Pteropus medius. The sequence continues at coordinate 2,244,101 of NW_024353906.1, read as the reverse complement.
CACCTCTGCCCTTGTTGGACATTGTGAGCTTCTGGGAACTGTGCATGGTCTCCCTCCTGGGGTTCTCTTCAGAGCCTCGGCCTGCTTCTCCTCTTGGTTCCCCTGCCCTTGGGTTGCCTACACTCAGGACTTAGCTTTGGTTTAGTTGGAGGTCCACCCTTGGCTCCCTTGAGATAGGCTGCCATCTTTGGGTCATCTTTCCTGAGGATGGCCGCCCACCTGCCTCACCCTGTGTGCTGGATTTCCCTCCCCAGGACCATGTTTCCTGGTGGGAGCTGTCCTACTTACAGGTTCTTGTAATGTTTGGAGACTTCTGAGCCTCTCGGACCATGAGTATCAGAGGCCACGCCCTAATGTGTCCAGGATCAGCCCACAGTTCCCTGCAGACCTTCGTGAGCCCTGGGAAGTTGCTATTAGTGTTATACTCTGGACATGAGAATTATAGTCTGGCCATGACACAAAGGGGAACATCAGGCAGCATCTTGGGGATGGAATGGAGGTGAATGAACAAAGCCATGGGCAGGCAGTCACTGACTGTGCTTGGGATGTGTGGGACGGCCTCCCTTCTGGCTTCCCATATTTAGGATGGCCTTGCATACATCTCCTGTTGCCACTGCCCAAGAGGCGCCTCTGTGAGAAGAAAAACAAAATGATTTTATTTTATCTTCTTGAGAATCTTTTGAAGATAAGCTTATTATTCCCATTTCACAGATGTGAAAACTGAGGTTGGGAGAGGTGAAATGACTAGGGTTAGAGAACTGGTCAGTTGCCAGTCTGACCCCAAGGTCATGCCTTTTCATGGCTTCTCATGCAGACCACAGCCTGGAACCCACGTCAAGGGGGATTCAAGCCCAGGACTCTCTAGGGAAGCTAAGCTAAGGCACCCTTTTCTCGTTACCTTGTCATTCTCAGGAAAGACAATGATGGCTTGGTGCATACATGCAAATGACATCCAGTTTCTCACTGCTGTATCCCTGAGCACAAGCACTTGTTCATTTCTATAAATGTTAACATATCAGGATGTATTTTGACATGCTACTAAGATAAGTGCTAGAGCTGACAATAATAATGTATAATTTATGTCTCTCATATTACCTTCCCATCACTGTGCTTACATTATTACATAAATTAGTTTAATGTATCTGACATTCATCAGATAATTTAAGCATTTGTTCTTTTGTCTCTGTCTCCGGCTTGCAGGCTTCTAGGTTGCAGATCATGGCACCATTTTGGCACTAATTTGCAGGAATGCTGGGAAAGTTATGGGAGACTTTCCTAACACGCATAGAGGAGATCTAATTTCTATATGAGAAACTGGGCCATAAGGAGCAGACAGCCCTGCAAGAAGTGCTTACCTTGGAGGTAAATTTTAAAAATGGCCATGGATACTTGCCATCCCAGTATGTACAGCCCTGTGTATTGTGGTATTGGAGTTCCTCCCATCCAGAGGTGGAGTCTCTTTCTCCACCTTCTAAATCTTGGATCAGCCATGTGTCTGGCTTTGGCTAGAGGGACATTAGCGAACTTGTGCACAATGACTTGCCCCCTTGCTACTTTTGGAAATATATACTTACTGTCACGTGAACAAGCCCCAAATAGCCTACAGGATGATGAGACCCATGGCTCAGTTACATCCTTTGCCCTTGCTGATACTCAGTTATTTGCCAGACACGGAAGTGAGGCCATCCACTGCTAGCTGACTGCAGGCACATGGATGAGCTCCGCAGAGGCCAGCAGAAGAACCGGCTAGCAGAACCCAGCTTAAATGCTGATCAACAGTATTCTGAGCTAACTGCATGGTTGTTGTTTTAAGCCACTGAGTTTGGAGTGATATATTACACAACACAAAATGACAGATAGAAGGCTGAGGTTGATTGATAGGGGAGTCTTACCTACAGTTAGAGACAAGGACACATTTCTTGACTTCCTGCTATACCTCCAGGCTGGGTCAGGCAGTTAACATACATATTATCCACTTTGGTCCTTATACTAGATAGATTATTTCCTTAGTGAAGTTGGCACTTTTATCATTCCTATTCTAGAGTCAAGGAGACTTGAGATTCAGAATATTGGTTATTTGCTCAAGATCTCAGAACCTGTAACTGGTAAAGCCAGGATTCGAACTCGGATTTATCTGCCTGAACACCCCAACCCTGATCAATAATTGGGATCTTTAAAGGAGGAGAAAAATTTGAAGCAATTAATTCTGAGTTTGCATTTTTTCCTGGTGAGGAACATTCATACTACAACTCCAAGTGTTTGATATGATAGTCCAAGGAGCATCATTACCATTCCATTTGCAAGGCTTTTTTCACTTGTACTATCTCATTAATTAATTAACCTAGCCTTATGGAGTCAGTACTGATGTTTCAGTAGATTCAGGTTAAGGAATTTGCCCAAAGCTAGCAGGGGAGCCAGGGCTTGAGTTCAGAATTCCTGAATCCAAAACTCATGCCTGCTCCCCTGAGCCAGGCATCTGCATTTCCAGTTTTCCTAGTGGAACCTCAGGCTGGATGCTTAACTCTCAATGATCTCAGAGGTGAAGACAATAGATTCAGAGATACTACCTGAGTGCAGGGACCTGCACTAGGCCCTGGAAGGTTGCAGAGACAAATATGGCTTAGTCCCTGCCCTCACAGAACTTGCTCTCTGGCTCAGGAGGCAGCACTGAGCAGTATGTAATATCTGGGTCTATGCAGTGCTGTTGTATGGTGGAGTGTTGTCACATGATCTGTTGTATCAGCACCTTCTTTTCAAGTGATACTAACACCTATCCACTTAAATAAATCAACATGTCCATTTTCACAGTTAACGCTTATGACTTGTGGGTGCCTCATGGGACCCCTTCAAAGTGCATCATTCTGTTTTCATGTTCACAAGTGTTAAGAAGCAGTCAAAGATTTAAAACAGAAATGTCCAGTATTGGTAAAGATCTGGAGAAGCTGATAGAATTTGTAAATTGATATAAATTTTTCTGGAGGGCAGTTTATATTAGGTAACCCTCACATTCTAGGAATTTATTCTAAGGAAATTACCTAAATGAGGATGTGTGAAGATTTAACCATGATATTTTTTATGGTGATGACATTTAATTGAAAACAACCTAAATGTCTAATAACAGATATTGGCTAAATAAAATATGATACATCCACACAATGTACTGTTAATCAGTGAGATAAAATGATGTAGTAGATAAATAACATGAGATCCTTAAAAGAAAAAGCAGGTTATAAAAAGAGTATTGCAGTCTGAATTCATGTAAACAAATTATGTACAGGAAAATTCTGGAAAGTTATGTACTAAAGTAATAACAATGGTTATTTCTGGTGGAGAGACTAAGAAGTTAGGAGTAGCTGTCATTTTTTTCTGTATGTTTATTTAATTATTTTTTAAAAATTTTCTTCATTGATGGTGATACCCATGCTCTAGTTTTAAGTTCCATTGAAGAGTAGATGAAGTATTTAAAAATTTAAGAGAAACACTATCAAGATTTGTGGACCATTATATCATTCTTTCTGCCCTTACTCCAAATCTATCTGGATTTCCTACTCACAGAGCTCATGCTGTCCCTTATTTTGATTCAAAACAGATCTGACTATTATTTAGTACAAACAGAAGAGGCTTTGGTGTCAGACAGACTTGAGCTGAAATCCTACCCTCTTACTACGTGGGCAAGTCACGTAACTTCTCTGAGCATCCATTTCTTTATCTGTAAGCGTGAATGCGCAACCTACTTGCAGCAATGTCGAGAGACTTAGACACACAGTGTGTAAAGAGCCAAGCACAGTACCTGACATATAGTAGGTGCTCAATAAACTGTTACTATATTGTCATTGTTTTGGTATCATTGTTATTGTATAAAGGAACCAGAGAATATGGATATTGTACCCATTTTTTTTTCCCCCTTGGTGGGCAGATTGAATCAGCAATAGAAATGGATTTTTGCAGGGTCCCAAGAGTGGTAAGAGAATGCTGGTTGGCTGTTAAGCCCAATGTATCTCCCCTTGGCAATGACATTTTAAACAGGCTCCTACACATCTTCCAGGGTTCAACCTAAAACATTTCCACTCTGGGAAAAAGTATATTTCCTTTTACAGCTAGGTCAGGATTATTACCTTGCATGTGTAGGAAAGTATATCATTTGCCCGCATTATAAACATGGTGCCTTGCTCTGAATGCCTGTACTGATGGCTGATGTTGGTAATTGATCATGGTGCTCTTTCCTACCTAGCTGAAGCTGTCTTCAGGAGTCTTCTCAACACGATGTTTCTTGCAGCTCTTGACAGTTAATCAGATGTGGCAAACAAAATGAAACCCATTTGCCTCTTTTGGATGAGAGCTGGGTTGGAGAGAGAGAGTGGAGGGGGTTGAGAGTTGGTCTATTTCGATCTCCTAATTTACGTAGAGGTTAGAATAAGAGTTTTTTCCTCTTCTAGGCCTCATTTTCTGCATTGACTCAATGAAGTCCTAGGAATAGATCAGGGCTCATGATAGGTTTTCTTTCATGAGTCTACTTTGATGAATTGGCATCTCTACAAAGAATATTTTGTACGAAATTATTCAGAGGCTGCATTCAGACTTGGCTAAAGCGGGTGATGTGTGGATTAGCAATTTCCCCTGTGGAATGAAAGGGGTTGCAGCAGTGATAGGTGTGCTAGACATTTGCCATTCCTGGATTGGATGGTTTTTACTAGCTCTGAATGTCTACTTTTCTAGGATACTGAGGCCCAGAAGGGAAAGTGACTGGTCCAAATGAGTTTATGGCAAAGTCGTGACCTGGGGCTCAGCTCCCTTTTTGGGACTTGCTTTACACAAAGAAATTCAACATCAGATCTCTGTGCGGTATGGGTGTTCCTCAAAAGGAAATACAAGTTCGGTCCTTCCTTCCTTGGGACTGAACTTGGCTGCTTCAGGGGACTGTCTACTTTGCCCGATAGCCCTGACTACAGCAGTGTGCTCTGGAGCTGGGGGCCAGGCTGCTGGGGTGGGGATATGGAGTATAAGGGGTGGGGTAGTGGTGTGTGTAGGGGGTGTGGGGTATGTGGGGTATGTGTGTAAGTGGGGGTTCTCCCTGGTCCTTTCTAAAAGGCTTGAGGAAGTAAGTGATTAGATTCCAAAGTCTTTCCCCTGAGGTGGAGTTGGGGGGTGGGCAGCATTTCCCAGAGTGGGGCTTTGGCTAGGCAGGGGGCTCAGCTAAGAGCTACAGGGAAGCAGCAGGGGCTCCTTAAATATGCAGAGGGAGCAGCTGCCTTTGATCTCTCCTGCAGCAGAAGCAGCTACTCCCTGCTGAGCTGGAGTGTGCATGTGTGCTTGAGGGTGGCATGTGGGTGTGTGTTAACATGTAAATGAGGGCAGACTGGACTCCAACATGTGCATGGTGCATGTATGTGTGCATCTACAAGCACTGCTACAGGTTTATACGTGTGTGTACATGTTTGCATATGTGTCCCTGTATGCATGCATGCATGGGAGTTATCAAATGTGTGGACATGTGTGTCCCATGTGGTCTGTTGAGCTGAGCACATGTCTGCACATTAGTTTATCTGAGATATCTCTGTAACACAATAGTATTAGCTGCCAAGCAATCCCCATTTGGGGCAACTTATTCACAGCATTGCTTCTGGCACCACCATAGGAGCACAACCTGGTCCTGCTTGTTGGCCCAATGTAATTTGTCAAAGGATGAGTCATTTTAGTCCTCACTCACCTGGTCATTGATGGTTGACATGTTGTGGTAGATTGGAATACTACTCAAAACTTGCACTGTCTCCTTTCCCTCACTGATGTCAGGAATGGCTGAATGACTTCCTTTGGCCAATGGAATGAGAGCCTGGGTCACACGGCTACAGTTGAGCAGAAATTCTAAGAGCCCATGCATGGCTTGCCACCTCTTCTCTTCTGCCATGAGACTTGCAGTATTCAGATAAAGGTTGTTTCAGCATCCTAGGTCCCAGAAAGGAGACACCACGAAGCAGAGCCATAGCCAGCATGTGGTGGAGACATAACACAAGTAAGAAATAAACTTTGTCAGAGTAAACCATGGAGATTTTAGTTTTTGTTTTGTTTTGCTTTGGTTACTGTAGCATAACCTATTTTAAGCTGACTAAATAAATAGGGATCAATTATCTTGTCCCCTGAACTTTTGGTCTTGGAACCAGAAAGCACTTGTAGTAATTTCTGTCTACTGTGATCTATGCCTAGAAGTCAGGAAATGTGTGACCATGTTTCCTATACATGGATAAAGGTCATATTTCCCACGTAAAGGCCATATTTACACACAGGCTTTTTGTGTGAAGCCATCTCAGAGAGAACTAGAGACCAGAAAAATAGAGACCAAAGTGAGATATGAAATTGATAAAGTCCATGGTTCTGAGTTCATTTATTCCTGAGACCCAATTGCATCCTTGCTCTGCTGCCAGCTTTGTTGTCCCAGCTCATCTTGATTCTATAAACAACAACTTGTCCTAATTAAAGCTCATATGAGTTGGGTTTATGTCAGTTCCACTAAGACTCTAATGTAATATGCATGATTTTGTATGACTTTACGTGTGGGCACATTACACTGCTATGAGTTTGCATGTATATTTGTGTGTATTCCTGTATGCGCCGATATTGTAGAATATGTATGTCTGTGTATCCTCGTGTGTCTATGTGTCCTGGTAATCCTATGCAGCCATGTATGTATGTTTATGGTATATAAGTATGTGTGTAGATTTGCCTGGCACATAGTAAGTGTTCAATAAATATTTGGGGAATAACTATGCTTTACTACAACAGAATGTGTGCATATTTGTTGCACAACCAGTGACTTAGAAAGAATAATATGAGGAGTAGGGATTAGTTATACATGGCAGTGTTCTGCTGGGACATCTGCTGTACTTGGATACTGGGTAGGGACTATCCTCATACTTCCATTCCTTTCAAAGTGTTTACACACTGGCATCTCAGGTTGCCCCCTGAGCTTCTACCTGGCTGGGCTTCATCCCACCTTGATCCCTCAACAGGGAGAAAACCAGCCCAAACCCACCTAGCCTGTCTCTAGTGGTGTTGGGACAGCCACCCTAGAGGCTCAGGTAAGACCAGGTATTCCAGAAACAATTACTTAGGTCCAGAGTCAGCTTGGCTGATGTCACTCCTAGCCCTCTGCTGGAGCTCTGGGTCAGGTGTTCATTGTTGTAACAAGGAATTTTAATCGACAGACTTTCTGCATTTGACTTTGGCAATTTTATGTTTAGGTGGTTTAATACAAACTTGGGACTTGATTTTTGCTATTTGCACTTTATTGTCATGTGTTAGGAAAATATTTTGAATTGGTGAGGTGGAAAGATTGAAGAGACAGCAGTGAAGGGCAGTGGAGGAGAGATGGCAAGATTGCTACAAAAAAGGGAAGCATCACACTTGGGGGCTTTCTGAGTGAGAACCAGGGGCTCCTGGACTTGAAGGAGCTTTAAAGATCAGCTGGTCAAACCCTACTCCCATGCTCAAATTCTCTTTGTAAAAATTAATTGTAATGACAAAGACTTTAATAATAGCTTCTATGTTGAGCTTCTACCAGGAAGTTGTTCTAGTCAGGCTTGATAAGTTGCAGGGAATAGAGACCCAACCAAGATAGCTCATCTCTCCTCCCCTCTCCTCCCCTCCCTTCCCCTCCTTTCTCTTCTTCTTCCCTCCTCCCCACCCACCTTCTACTCTCTTTTCCTTCCTCCATCTCTCCCTCTATCCCTCCTTCCTTCTTTTCCTCCCCTTCCTCCCTCCCTTCCCAATGGTGACTATAAAGAGCTCTTCATTATTACTTACCATCAACCTGTGTCTTTTGTTCTGTGTTATCCTCTTGGGTCAATACAAAACAAGCCCAAACCTTCTTCAGTGGGGCCGCCCTGCAGAGCTTTGAAGTCAGAGGTTGTAGCCCCCAGACTGGCATCTTCTCCAGATCCTTTAGCTTCAACCCTTCCTCCTCTGACCTCATTCTAAGCCCTTTCTCTATCTTGTCTTCCTCAGACTAATTGAGCTTGTCCATTTCTCTCTTCAAGTGTGGTTCCCAGATCTTGATTCTTTCCTTTCTTGTGGAGTGTAATGAGAGCTCAGCTGCAGCTCAGAGATAAAAACTTGAGGAGAAACACTTCAGGAGAAACTTGTTATGACTCAGTTGTGTCCTTGAAACACTTCTAAACCCAGCGGAATCTTTGTGAAGAAGAGTGCCTGAAGTTATTAGGAACCTTGAATTCAGTCAAGATGATCAGTTATCGTCAGTCCTGGAAAGTTCATGCAGTTTAATTAAATTTCTTTGGCAAACATTTAAAGCATGGATTTTGGAGTCAAGCAGACCTAAGTTTAGACTCTGGATCTATCATTTCTTAGTTGTCTCATTTAGTATTAAGTGATCACTCTGAGCTTCAATTTTTCTCATCTGACTTACAAAGGACAGTCATAACTGACTCATGGGTTTTTCATGAAGATGAAATTAAACCACACATGTGAAACACTTAAAACAGTCCTTCATCCAACCAATCACTCACTCACTCAATCATTCATTCATTCATACATTCATTCATTCTATATTTTAAGAACTTTGGGGATTCACTAAGGAATATACAGGTCTTTGCTTGCCACAAACTTAGCAAATATTGCCCTGCTGACCTCCCACATGCATCTCTATACACAGGAGACCGCGCTGGGCAACTAGGTGTGGGTAGAGAAATAAATAAATGCATAGAAACTCTCAAAGAACTGAGGTTTCAGGAGCAGCATTATGCCATTATGGGACTGGGAAGGGGGCTGACCAAATTTTTAAATTAAAAATTTAAAATTTGACACCAAGTCCTACAAAAACACTAAAAAACTTGACTTTTTTGGTGACTGGGATGTTGAAAGAAGACAAGGGTCTGAACTGGAGCAGAGGAAGCCTATAATTATGGAAGTCAAATTTCTTGGACAGTCCAGCAAAGAGAGAGAACCTGAATCAGAAAAAATGGATAGCTTGAGTTAGCTCAGACTAGTTCTGAAGGCAAGTATGGGAAGGGAAGGTGCATTGATTCTATTCCTGAAGGTCTAACTCTGGTTCGTTCATTCATTCATTCATTCATTCATTCATTCATAAACATTTATTGAGAGACTGCTATATGCCAGGCAAATGCAGTGTGCTGGTATAGATCACTCCTCCCATATTTTCACAATATAATGAGGGGAAATTTGCCATTACAAACCAGAATAATGAATGCTAAGATAGCAGAGGGTTATCACAGAAGCTCCCTATGTTATGGGAATATAGCAAAGGACCATCCTTCTCCAGCCTGAGCAGTAGTTCTCAACTGGAGATGATTTTGTTTCCCAGGAGAATTTGGAAATGTCTGAAGACGTAATTGGTTGTCATGAGTAGGGTCGGGGCTTGCTTCTAGCATCTAGAGGGTAGAGACTAGGGATGCTACTAAACATCCTATAATATAAACATAAACAATATAATACCGGACAACCTCCCCTCCCACCAACAATAAAGAATGTGTGGCTCAAAATGTTAATAGCACTGCTGTTGAGAAACCCTGATCTAGACAGATCATATACAGTTTCTCAAAAGAAGAGATACTGAGTTGAGTCCACAAGGATGAGAAATTAACTGGATAAGGAATGGAGCTCGGAAATGAGAGAGAACACAAAGAAGCAAAAGCAAGAGCCAGGTGAGGGAGGGGAGAGAAGAAGAGAGGGGGAGGGAGAGGACTAGTACTGTTCTGGGAGCATTTTAATGTGGTGAAAGCATAAGGCATCAGGCAGAGAAGAATAAGAGGGGAGGACAGATCAATAGTAATGTATGATCTGAGAGAAATATTTTACTCTCAGAGTGAAAAAGAAGACTCGGGTGTGTGGTTTAGATTCTCACAATAGCATTTTTAGGTTATTTCTATCGCTTGTGGACTGGATTGTGTGTCATTGGGATATTTGGAAGTCATAGCCTCAAGAATCATAGCGCATAATTGCCCATGGGACCCTATGGGGCACTGAAGAAGTTTTGATATGAACACCCTTGACAGTACGCACAACTTATTCCAAGGCCACAGCCTGGACATTGTCTGGAAGTTTGAGAATTTTTCTAGGATAATGTTGAATTCCATTTCCTCAACAAGGATTTCTGGGAGTTTCCCTCCTTGTTTAATGCCTGTGGGTCTGGGCCTTCTGGAAATGCTTGAAGATGAATTCAGAAGCAGCCAGTTCTCAGAAGAAACCTGAGGTATGAAGAGAAGTGGTCACATAAAGGGGGCTCAACTGGCCCCCCAGAGTTGGAATGGCCTAGGGAGCCCTTTACTGAGGATGCTGGTCTAGCATGAATGGGGTCATTAGGAGGGGATCCCAGGTATCCTCACTGAGTTGAATTAAACAATCCAAGGTGGAAACCCCCAGGTCTCTCAGCACCTGTTATCTGGGTCTGTAGATGTAGCAGATCAAAGAGAACAGAATAGCACAGGGACAAACCACCTACTGTCTGTGTTCTCTCTCCTTCTGCTTCCCTTTTCTGTCTCTGACCCTGACATTGTGTGTTTGTCTTTTCCTTTCTTCTCGCTGCCTTGATCCCCTTCCTTTGCTGAAAGTGAGTTAAAGCCAGGTCATGAATGCCAAATTAAAGAATTGGATTTCATGCTAAATTTATCCATTAGTACACTCAGCAAAAATCTATCAATTTTTAGTTCCTGGCACAGTGAGTAACACATATTAAATCCTCAAAAATATTTGTTGAAAGAATGTATGAATAAATAAATTTAAGTCTTAGTTTAAAAGTCATCTCTTTAGAAAAAACTCTTTTTGACCAACTAATGGATGATAGCCCTCTATTCCATGTTAATCTCTATATGATTGCTTCATTTCATTTCCTTCACAATACTTAGAAGTATCTGAAATTATATGAAAATATTTTTCGTCGGTATGTGTGGTCTCTGTCTCCTACTAGAATATAATCTCTAGGAAATCTGGGAATTTGGTTCACCTGGTCTCCCTAGTGCCTGGGATAGTATCAGGCACACAATAGGCACTTTCAAATATTTACTAAATAGAGGGGTTTACTTGTTGGCTACTCTAGATCAGGGGGTATAATGAGCACTGGGGATTCAGAGATGAATAACACGTGGTTCCTGGTCAGAAGACTCTCTTATGTGAGATAGAATATTTTGGGCAATTTCCGGAAGTGATACGATTGGAGATCCACTTGAGGTCGAATCAGAATCATCTTCCATCATGGAGAGAGCACTGCAGTAAGCAAACACTAAATGCTGTAAGAAATAACCCTAAAAGATCAGTGACCTAATCCAATGAAGATTCTATTTTTGACTCTTCACAGTTTAATGAGGGTCAGGCAGTGTTTTGCCAAATGATGACTTGGAAACCTGGACTCTTTCATTTTATGATCCCATTTTCAACATCAATATATGGTTACTGTGAAATGGGGGAGGGGGGAGTGGAAGATCAGAAGTGGGAGACTTTTATGGGCCACACTGAAAGCGACATGCATGATGTCAGTCTCATTTCATTGGTCAGAACCCAGTCATGTGGCCCCAACTAACGGCAAAGGCTGAGAATGTTATCTGTCTATGCGTCCAGAAGGAAAAGAGAATGAATTTGGTGATTGCACAGCTTTTAATTTTTGCTATATATAGGAGGGAAGGAAGAGGTCATGAACTAAGACTGGGAGAATACTTAGAATTCCTGAGAATGGGTACTAAGGTAATAGCAATGGCTATGGGGTTGTAAGAGAATTGGACAAGACTTATCAAACTCAGAAGGTTAAAGTCATGTACTAATTAATGCACTAGCATGATGAGTACTTTAATAAAATTACCATGAAACTTGCATCAGAGGTGCCTCCTGACTCTGCTTTTGCTTTGTCATTAGAAGTTATTCTGAGATGGCATCGTTTCTGCTGCTCTGTGAGATTTGCCGTTGATACAAAGTGACAAGGTTCTTATTGGAGGGATAATTGGAGCATGGACAAAGAGCGAGTTTGGGAGCAAAAAGATTGCCTAGATCATTTTCTGCGGTACTCTCATTCTTTAGTTAGTTTTTTAATAAAGCCTTCACCAAAATGAGAGCCTTCGCTATGTGCCTAATAGTGTGTCAGATGCTCTGGGGACATGAGAAGGGAAAGATATGATCTATCTTGGCTCTCAAGTGACTTAATTTTTTCTTCAGAGAGCTTCAAGTAAGTCATGTGACACAATTATGGAACCCAAAGGCATCAAACTCTTGAGATACAGGTGCTAACTGTTGTGTGGGTTCCCAGAGAGGTGAGATAAGTATGGGCAGGTGTTGAAAACATTTCTGAGGGAGGTGGTGCTTGAGCTGGGTCTTAGAGTTTCCTCAAAAGCCACCATTTCTTTGTGTATTCCAGGGCAAACAGCATGACTTTGGAGTGAGATGGGCCTAGGTTTGGAGCTGGGTTCTATACCTTACCAATTCTCTGATATTGAGTAAGGGTGGATAAATAAGATACCACAAACACAGAGCGCCTGGCACAGAGAAAATGCTCACAAAGGGTAGATGCTAGCTTATAAGAGAATGGTAAATATATATTCCCTAAAGCTAGACTTCTTGGGTGTGAATCCTAGCTCAGCCCTTTACTTTCTGTGTGACCTTGGGCAAGTCACTTAACCTCTTTGTGCCTCAGTTTCTTCATCTGTGAAACAGGTATCATGATAGTGCCTACCCCATAGGGTTGCGGTGAGTGGTAAATCCATTAATATCTTAAAGAATATGTAACAATGCTATGTAAGTTGTAGTTATTATAACTATTAGAAAAGCAATTGTTTCACCTCTGCACATGAGAAATAGTGGCATTTTCTTTCTTGGAGATCCACAGAATAATTCAGACATGTGCAGTGTGTTTTATTCTCTGTGTGTGTGTGTGTTCATGTGCGTGTGCGCACACCATATATGTGTGTGTGATGGGAAGTGATGGTCCAAACGATGGCACCTTTCTTACATTGTGACATTGACACATGCATTTTCAATTAAATTGAGTTCCCATTTCACTCTACTCATTTGGCAGCAACCGCAAGTTCGTGGAAAAATATGAATAGACAAGGGGAAGGTGCACAAATGAGGGTGGGGGTAGGAGAGTCAGAGAATCAATTTACAGTTTGTCAAGACAAGAGTATTAATGCTTCCCTTTTATAAAAGAAAATTAATGCACTGGGTCTTTGTCTGGCATGGATCATAACAGCTATAGAAGTTACATATTGGATACTCACCATGGATCTGGCATGTTGCTAAGTGCTTTATAAATTCATTATCTCATTTAATCTTCATAATACCCTAGTGGCATTTCAATGGTTGGTACCATATGAAAGGGCTTTAAGAGATTAACTGGACTTAGGTCACATGGTCAGTGTATGATGAAACCAAAACTAAAACACAGGTTTTCTGACTCCAAAAGGTCATGGTCTTAACCAAGGCTGATGTCCAGCCAGGACATGCCAAGATGACAGCACAGGAAGTTTATAGTCACTGTCTTTTCTGATGGGTGGGCCCCCTGCCCTATTGGCTGTCAAATATTTCCTCTATTGGTGCTTCTGAACTGTAAGGCAATATACCTTTGTTATAATTGGAAGAAAGAGGAAAAAGAGATAAATATGGAATATCTCTTAGGACCTATAACATTGATTTGAATCTAAAGGGAAATAAAACTAAATCTGAAAATGAACAAGATCTTAGGAATAAAGTGGTCATCAAGTATTTTTGCAACATCTAATCGGCATGGTAGAAGAGTAAGGGTACCATAGCTGGCTTCTTAGACACTCTCTTCCCTCCCACACGAGAAAGATGTTATTGACAAAAGAGAGGGAGGGAGAGAGAGAGAAAGAGAAAGAGAGAGAAAAGAAATGTAAAATTAATCAATCACCCACAATTCTCAAATTCTTATCTCCTAGAGAAAACCTCTGCGAACTACTGTTAGCATTTTTGTGCTCTGTGTGTGTGTGTGCGCGTGAGTGTGTGTGTGTGTACTTTTAGAGATATTTATATATAATGCCAGTCATAGGCTGAGGAGATTGATCTTAGAGATCCTATCCCTCAGAAAGCATTCTGACAATAATTCAATTACTTCTGTCAAGGTGTCCAATGAAGTTACAGATGTGCCACATCTGACTAGCTGGCTGGGCTTTAGTTCATTCCTAGTGAAAAAATTGTCTAAGGGGAAAATTTCTTAGTACATAAAACTGAAAAACAGAACTCATATAGTGTATAATCCTAACAATGCTGTATAAAAATGCAGCAAAAATAGAGTCAATTATACACTGTCAAAGCTTTTCTCTAAACAGCTGCCTAACAGAATATGACAATTTTTCCTACGATGTAGTAAAAAATAATAACAAAAAACTTTCTCACAATGCCAACTACACAGGACTGAATTCATCAACACTTTATTACCTTAAACTCAATTGTAAGAGAAAAATAATATGATGTAACTTGTCACTTTTTTCTTTTCCCGGTTTTGTTACAGCGATACATTAAGATTTGGGCGCCTGCTATGTGTTGTGATCTACATTTAATGATCTTAACAAGGACTTAGTAAGACATTGTTCATTTCTCTTGCGCTGTCCCTGAGTGGGGTGTTACATGAACAGTGAGCCCCAATTATATCATAGTGTAATTTACAAAGGAAGAAAAAAAGTTCTTTTCATGGCGTGTTCCCCAAGGAGACTAGGAGTATTGTAACAGTTTCTTGGCTCTGCTTTGCAACAATATAATTAGCTATAATCTGAGCATTTGCATATAGTACATAGAGCAGGAGTAATTCTCAGCTTGCTGGGTTAGTATGTAAAATGGTCTTTTATAAGACGGTTGCTCTGATACACCTAATTTTACTTAGCACATTTGCATCTATGTTGTGGCTGAACATTACAAATGGAAATTGTCACTCTCAATATGGAAGCAAAATGAGGAAATGCATCATAATGAAAGGTAATTTTTTTTTTTTAACAGATTTTAATCAAGGGCCTACTGTGGACTCAGAACTGAGACAGAATCCTTATGCCTTTGAGATAAAAGTCTAGACTTTATTTTAGTCCAAACTTTGTATAGCTTTGCAGCTAGGCTTACATTACATACACCTTATAATTAATATTTGGCAATGCCAAGTCCTCCAGCACCCTAATATCTGGAGCTTTTACTCTAAGCATAGGTATTTGCTTTCTTAAACAAACAAAAAACCACTACTTTAGGGGATCGAAGAATAGATATGAGAATTTATTAGTTTGCTGTCTCTTTCTTGTAAACAGTTCACTTTTTCTTTCTCTCACCCTTAACCACCAAACTTGATGATTGATAATAGGTCCATAAGCTGGGCACATGAGTTGATTTCACCTTAGGGAGTGTGTGAGTATGATTCCAAAATGTAAGGCAAAAATCCCAGACATGCTTGCCCTTGAAAATCCCACAGATCATACTCAAGAAATTTGAGAACCACCATTATGAGAGGTCAATGGGAATTGAGACAATCGAGGAAGCAGTAGATTCACAGCAATTTCGCATTTCAGGCTTTCTCCAGGGCACACCCTAATTGTGGGTGGAATCGCCTCACATTTAAGTACTTATCTCTCAGTACCCCTATCTCTCCATCTCTCTCTCCATTCCATTTCAACAGAAGGATTTAGTTGGCAATAAGCATCACCCTCATTCACTCCCACCTTCATTTCAGCACCAGCACTGTGCACGACACATGGTAGGCACTGGGTAGGTATCTATGTAAATAATCAAAAGGATTTGCTAATCCTTCAAACTTCAGCTATGGGAAATATGCTAGAAAGACTACGGTGATATTGAATCCCAGGAGTATTGTTCAACCTCTCCATCTTACTACTTTGAAAATTCAAAAGATGATAGAGATGAATCACAGATGTGTTTTCTCCAAAATTTGATTTATTTCCTTATTGCAGGTTTGGGAATGTTAAATCCTATGTCTCTGGAATAGATTGGAGTTGAGTTTTGGCCAGCCAATATGCACTGATTGAACTTTGGGAGTCTTAGACTTCTAGAAATGTAAGATGTTAATGCTACAAGGACTCTTAGAGAAAATGGAATCCAGGACTCCAAATTCACAGGTGAGTGTAATAGATTAGGTTGTGCCCTCCCAAAACATCAAATGTAGAAGTCCGAACTCTAATACCTCAGAATGTGATCTTATTTGGAGACAGAGTCTTTACAGAGCTAATCAGGTTAAAACGAGATCATTAGGGTTGGTCTTAATCCAATATGGCTGGTTTCCTTATAAAAAGAAAAAACTTGGACCCAGAGACTCATAGAAGAAAGATAATGTGAAAAGACACAGATAGAAGATGACCATCTATAAGCCAAGGAAAGAAACCTGAAACAGATCCTTGCCTCACAGCCCTCAGAAAGAACCAAAACCTTGCCTTTGGACCTGTAGCCTCCAGAACTGTGAGACAATAACTTCCTGTTTTGTAAGCCATCCAATCCGTGGTATTTTGTTATGGCAACCTGGGAGACTTGTACGGTGGGTAAACTGAGGCCCAAACCAGGACCAATACCCAGGCCCCTTGTGGTTATGAAAGATGGTTGACCATTTTGGCCAGGCTTCATTAAATATGAAGAATCTCAGTGCTAGAGGGTATTTTTAAGAGATCCTTCGGTCTCCTCCATGTGTCATTCTTTCTTCAAAGAGCCAGGCTCTTCCTACTGTAATTCTGTTTTTCACTCAACCAACAAATTTGCAGGATATCAGTGAACTTTTTCTACTACTAAGTATTAGGAGATGTTAGATTTACTTCCCCTACTTTTTTCAGTGATTTTTTTCTTTGGTGGAAAGTTTGAAAGCAATAGGAGAAAGAAGCAAAGAATATAGGAAGTGGGAAGAAATACAAGGAAATTCAAGGTAATTTTTCATGACTTATATACCAGCCATTTATTTTTTTTAACTTTTTAACTCAAAATAATTTTATACTCTTACTAAAATTTTTCAATAATAGTGAAAGTGCTCCCATATACCTTACATCCAGGTTCACCAATTGTCAGCCTTTGCCACAATCCTTTATAAATATGTGTGTGTGTATTCATTCTCTTTTCTTCCTAAGTATTTTAGTGTGACTTTTCTTTTTTTCTTTTCTTTTATTCTTTTGTGTGTGGTTTTTTGTTTTTTTTTTTAGCTCCAGGTTCAAGTTAGGATCACATATTGTATTTTATTTTCATGTATCTTTAGGCTCTTGTTATCTGGAAAGATTCCCTAGTCCAAAGATTTGACATATTTTTAAGAGGTTCTGGTGTGTTCTCAGTACATCACACACATTTATGGTTTGTCTCACCAGCTTCCTCTCCCTTCAACACACTTTACCGTGTGGATAAAACCAACAGGGTAATATTAAGTACCACTGAGGATAAGTTTTGAGAGGAAAATTAATGTCTTCATCCATTCATTCATCACACAAAATTTATGATGTCTAGAGTACCTTATTTGTACTTTTTTGGAGGACAGATTTATTAGTTTTTGCTTTGTTTAAATGGATTTCAAAAACCATTTATGTTGTAGAATGCTTGGAAGTCAGAGCCCTTTTAAATTTTTTTTGAAAAAAATCTTTCTAAATGCATATACCAGAAAAACAAACTGTAAAACCACTCTCATGTTCTCATGTAAAACAAGAAGCAAAACAAACTGCTAAACTAAATATTATTGGCTCTGAGTTTTCCTGTTAATAATTCATTCTTTGTCTATTCATTCTGTTTCCTATGAGCCTAGCCTAGCAGTTTAGAGGTAGCTGCATCTGAAGGTTTAAAGAAAAAATTGTGGGGGAAAAAATGTTATAGCTAAAGAAATGTTCCTTATTAATATAAGGTATTCTACAAATTGGGAAAATACTGGAGATGTTGGATTTTAACTGTAGAACCAATATTCAAGTGGTGGAACACAAATGCCTGCAAAGAGCAAAGCTAAGAACTATGATTTTCTACCAGCACATATTCCCAAAAGGTACAGGGTGAATGGATTTCTAGTGTATGGGGATACTGGTTCCGCAATCCTATGGGGTAAGTTGGAAGGCTTGGGGAGCTGGAATCCCTGAGCTGATTGGCTCTGACCACTAGCAGCCTTGTGAATTTGCTCTAGTTTTCCCTTAAGATTATTATCATTTTCTGTGCCTACCAGAAAGTAAAAAAACAAAAACAAAAACAAACAAACAACAACAACAACAAAAACAGAAACACAACAACTGGGAAACACTATAGTTACCTGCTTTATTTTATCCTTTTCTGAAGGTAGATGTATGAAGGCAGGACCTGGGTCTTACACATTCCTCTTCTGCAATGCATAGATCAGGGCCAAGAACACAATCATTTTTCAAAATGTACTTATTGCATCAAAACTGACGAATGTCTGCTTCTTGCATAAACTGTGAAAAGTGAAGATTAAGCAATGAGACGCTGTTTGAAGGACCACTTTCCAACAGCTGTTGACTTAGAGGACAGGGAGTCTTTTAAAGCACAGCTTAAAGGACACCTTGAATCTAAAATAGAGCAAATGACAAAGTGGTGAAAGAGGAGACACATAACATATTTCTGGAGAAAGAGAGTGAACCCAATCCCTGTCAAGATTAGCAGGTTAATTAAAGAATCTATCCTGATGATGCTGGCACATCTTCAATTCAGACTGACATTAACTCAAGGTACAGGCCCCAATCTATCTTTTCCACCAGCTGCCATGGAGCTGAAATGCTTACCAGCCAAGTAGAGTCTTAAGGACCTTCTAGACATGTGTAATTGTATCCTAGGTGGCAGCCCGCTCCAGGAGAGAGCACATGGACTAGCAGGAATAGAGTTATCTGATTAACTCTTGACCACCGAGTAACGGTCAAGGGGTAGAATGGGCAACAGGAAGGGAAAGTTTAGATAGAGCAAATTACCATTCTTTGAGCAGCTACAACGTACCTGGCACAGTGCTAGTCACATTGCACAACTTGATGTGGTGGTTAAGAGTGGCCACTATGCAGTCAGAAAGATGGGTTCAAATTCAAGCTCTGCCATATTCTGGCTGGATGATTCTGGGTAGGTTACCTTTCTGTAAGCATTAATTTCCTTATCTGTAAAACAAAGACAATAATACTTTTGTACAGTTTCCCAGAGGTTCCATAACAAATTACAACAAACTTCGTGACTTAAAATAGCAAAAATGTATTTCCTCACGGTTCTAGAAGCCAGAAATAAAAAATTAAGGGGTCAGCAGGGTTGAATTCCCATTAAAGGCTAGAGAAGAATCCTTTCTTGCCACTTCCAGCTTCTGGTGAATCCAGGCATTCCTTGGCTTATGAATGCACCACTCTAATCTACGCTTTTGCTTTTACATGGCCTTCTGTATTTTCTCCTTTACTGTCTCTTAAAGGCCAACATTGAATTTAGTGTCTGCTTGGATAATCCAGGATGTTCTCATTCTGAGATTATTAACTTAATTACATTTGCAAAGATCCTTTTTCCAAATAAGGTCACTGGTTCTAGGGGTTTGGGCATAGACATATATTTTGGGGTGGTAGGGGGCACCACCATCAGCCCATTACAACCATATTTTTAGTTTTTATTTGTGAAGGTTAGGGTGTCTCTCTCTCTCTCTCTCCCTCTCTCTCTCTCTTTCTCTCGATGTTTATCTTTAGCACAATTTCTGGCATATATAGTAAGCACCCAGTGAATGTAACTACAGAGAGCTGTGACATACACAGTGCTATGAAGTCTGGGAAGCAGGTCATATTAACCTCATTTTGCATGTTGTAGTAGGTTCAGAGAGGTTTATTACTTTTCCCGAGGTCACCAAATTGGGTTTTCTATTCAGTGCCGAGTAACCACAAAGTCTGTTTTTTGGCCCCTCACCATGAAATATGAGTTGTATTCCCCAATTCCGACCCCAAGATAAAGATTTGGGTACAAGCAGATTGTTTACAAAGTGATTTCAGGAAGCAGTGAGATAGTGTGGAAGCAAACAAGGAAAGGGGAGAAGCGAACCAGGAAAGGAAAGGTGTGCGGGGTACCACTGCGGGCACCTGGGCTCAATCCCACTGTGGCTTCCTGGAAGTTCAGTGCATATGAGGACTGTCCACTAAGACACAGATGACCTCCAGTGTGGGCTCAGGGGATAAGAGAGGGGCACCAAGAAGATCTCCTACCCCTGGCTGTTCTGTGGTGGCAGAGTTCTTACAAGGTCAAGGTAAGAGGGAGCGCTGAAATGAAGAGTAAGGGCAATAGAAGTCAACTCTAGCTTTCGGTAATTTTGCTTGGGCCAATCCTGGGGTATTAGAGGAAATACCAGATTCTCAGAGCTGAAGTGAATCTTAGAAATTGTGTGGTCTGACTTCAGTCTCATTGCTGTGGTCTCCTATACAATATCATATATTCTCAGATTTGTCCTCAGTGGTTATCTATAGCCACTACCTAGAAATTTGCGGGACCAGAAGGCTCACTCCTTCCCAAAGCAGCTTCCCAAGGCAGCCTGATCCATTGCTGCACAGCTCTCATCGTGAATAAGATGTTTATGTTGAGTCGAATATTTGACAATTTGGGTCTTTCACCAGTGAGATTTAGTACTTTCTCCGGGTCTGTCCCCTCTTCCTAAGAGACCTGCTTTTACTTGTATAATATTTTCAGTTCTCCAATCCTACCCTATCCCTGCCCTAGAGCTAGGGCTCTTTGGAGATACTGTGTTCTGCTCTTGTAGGGCTCCTGCTTATAACGGCCTAGGAAGTAACTTAAGTGGTTTTAGAATAAAATATAACTGCACCCTCAGGGACAATTGCAGCATATGGTGTAGTAAGAAGAACGTCCATTCAACAAATGCCAAATAAGCACTTACTTTGTGTTAGAACCTCAGATCCGTGGCCAAGAGTCTGTTGGGAGCAATGGAAGTAAAAACGACCAACTACAATGCCCAAGATAAAGGTCTTGAAAGGTCATTATAGAAAGAACAGAATGAGGTGTGCCATGCTTACCAAAGCCTAAAGGACTGCATGTTTTGAGAATAGTAATTTCATCAAGGGAATTAGGGAAGACTTCATGGAAGTGGCATTTGATTGGGCTTTGGAGGTTGGTTAGGATTTTAGCAGATTCTGGTGCTGGCAGGAAAGGAATCTGAGAATATGGGAATTGCACAAGAAAGTCCTGGAGATGAGGCCACGCATGCTTCATTCGGGGAATGGCGAGTTGTCAGGTGTTTCTAGAGTTTAGTGTGTATGTGTTTGTATGGTTAATAGCACATGAGGCTGGTATGGTAGAAGAAAAACTCATTTAGACTGTATTATAGGAAAACTGGTCTCGATGTATCCATTAGATAATGGGAAAGTCTTGAAATGCTTTTGTCCAAAGGAAGAGAAAGACTCAGTTCTCTTTTTAAAAGGGTCACTCTAATACCACTGTGAAGAATAGGCCGCATCCTGGGGAAATTTGAGAGAAAGAGACTAGGTAAGAGGTGAATGCAGAAATTCTGTGTAAAAGACTTCACCCATTCATGTTTCCTTCTTTCCTTCCTCCCTTCCTTCTTTGCTTCCTTCCTTCCTTCCTTCCTTCCTTCCTTCCTTCCTTCCTTCCTTCCTTCCTTCCTTCCTTCCTTCTTTCCTTCCTCCCTCCTCCCCTCCCTTAACTCCCTCCCTCATTCCCTCCACTTTTTCCTTCATTCTTTCCTTCTTTCCATCCATCCAATCTCAAGAATTTATATGCTAAACACTGTACTAAGTATTAAGGCTTTGGGAAAAGGAGATTTTCTATCTTCAAGGGACTTATGATCTAATAAGATTGAATGGGGGAAATGGAGAGAGAGGAAGGATAAAAAGATGTTTTAGAATGAAAGTAGACTCTCACTAGTGTCTAACAGCATGCATATGAAAAAGGAGAGAGATAGTAGAAACAAGTTTTCACATTGGAAAGGGATGCCTGAATTCTAGGCCCAGCCATACTACTCACCATCTGTGTGACCTTGCACGAGTTCTAGCTTCTCTCTGGTCCTATTTTTCTCATCCACAAAGTTTGGACTAGATGATTTCTTCCAGTGCTTGACATTCTAGTATTCTACTATTCTATTGCTTTGCCCATTACTTAGTAAGGAAAAGAACAAAGGTTAAGAATTGGAAAACTGTGGAGTGTTTGGGGCATAGGAAGTGATTCTGCGGCAGAGTGAATCCATGACGAAATAGATGGAGAGACAGCCCGTTAGGAAGGCAGATTGGCATCAGGCTGTGAATGTCAGAATAATGAACTGTAGTAACAACCACAATTATTATTAAAGCTTTGTTCTGCCACTTCACCTTCTGGCTCCTGACAAGCTTTTCCATTTTTGTCTCTGACCTCTGGTGTACTCTCAGAAGCCTCTGATGGGGCACAAAGGGCACCAGCTCTGAAGCCAGATAACAACAGTTCCTTCCCTTTTCTTCTTGAGTGGCTCTGGGCCCTGGACAGGCTTGAGGAAGTTCCAGACTCACCAGTCCCAGACTAGCAGGCTGTGGATCAGGGGACCCTTGGACAAGGACACTGACCTCTCTTCTGCTCTACAGGTTGGCTGCCTTGTCCCCTTAACCTACAGCTTGTTAACTTTCCTCTCCTTGGCCTCTTTTCAGAGCCTTTGTACTATTTGTCAAATAAAAACCACTAAAGTCATAGAGTCAGGGCCCTGGCAGGACATGAACCATCACTGATTCTAGAAGACTGAGACCTCTTTAAGGGCAAAGGCCACACATTAGTGCTTTCTGAATTCTCAGCCCTTAACACAGAATCTGGTTCATAATAGGTACTCGTTCAATGCTCATTGAAGGAATAGATGATTAAATGAATGATTAGAATCCACCATGTACAAATGATAAAAGTGAGGTCCATGAAGGCCAAGTGGCTGCTGAGTTAGACAGAACTAGAATCCTATCTCAGCACCATTTCTTCTTGGTTGTAGCTCTTTAAAATTAAGACAACAACATATGTCCTGCAACGATGACTGTTGTGTGGATTAAAAAGATAGCACATGTAAATAATCTAGAATGATGCCGAATACACAGTTCGTACCCAATCATTTTAGGCCCTAGTGCAAGACTGCCCGGAATGTCAATGGCGATCCTTGATCTTTGGAAAAGAACTAGGGGCTTCATGTAAGGAAATCCTTGTTTGAAAGATTTTAAAGACCATAAAAGCCTCACCTGTTGAAGGCAGCCCTGGAGACAACCTCGTGAGAGGCATGGACTCTGTGACCCTAGACCCTTTTCCAATTGGGTTTGGTTTTTGGAACCAAGGATGCATTTCTGATTCTGACCATTGGGTGGCAGCAGCCCATCATGTTAGGTAACACAGAGGCTGCCGCCTGCTCAGCTTCCCAGCAGGGAAGTTGGAAAGGGTTGGGGGAGTGGGGGAATGAGCAGGGAGTGGGGTGGGGAAGGGCAAAAGCTGAGAGGTCAGGTGTTTGTGCCTCTGCGCGCCTGTGTGTGTGTGCCTTTATTTTGTGACTGGGAATTGAAGTGGGCTGTATAAGCATTATGAGGGTGTACATGCATGTGTGTGAGTGTGTGTGTGCCTGTGTGTGAGAAAGAGCTAACAACTCAGAAAAAGAGGGCCTTTGTTTCACTCCAGTTTATGTGGAGGGAAATCATTTGACCTAAAAGAAATAGCTCTGCCCCAAGGATATTAGTATATGGTTGTAGATAAAGTTAGGCTTGAAAATATAGAATTCCCAAGATGTTAGAGACACTAAAATTTGTTTAATTGATCATTTTTCAGGTGGGAAAAACTGAGGCCAGAAGAGGCCATGACTGGTCTGGGGTATGTCACAGATCCTTGGTGGCCCTGGCCAGAGCTCTGGCTCCCTAACCCTGTCTACGAAGGTCTCTACATTTGAGTTTCTGGCTATCTCAGGGCAAGGATGCTGGACTATCAAACAAAGTGGGTGACCTCCAGCAAGAAAACCTGGGAAGGTGAGGACCACGACTATCATATTTTAGTGTGAGCCTCCTGGCTTCTCTGCCCTGTGCTTCACTGCTCACATCTGGTCCCAGAGCCATCCCAGCCATCCCCTGCCATCCCGTGTAGAACCTTGAGGGCAACTGACTTTCCTCAGGGTCCTATGGCAGGCAGGCGTCAGTCGGGAACTAGAGTCCAGATTTCTGGTCTTCTACCCTGTATCCTTTTCCTGCCATCCACCTCTCTGTCTCACTCCTGGGGCTCTATCTGTCCCATTAGTAGCCCAGGGATCAACCCTCTGGGGGCACCAGGGAACTCTGGCTCTGCCTTGCAAACCCTCTCAGTGTGTCTCTATTTCCTTTAATAAAGACCTGGAGCCATACTCAACCCAAGGTCTGATGCTGGCAACAAAGGTTTGTGCATGGAATTAGCCTGAAGCTGGCAAAAATGATGACAGAAACTGTCATTTATTTTTCGAGTGTTCACTCTGCTCCAGGCACTGTGCTGAGTTATTTGGCTCTAGAGTCAGAATGCCTGTGCTTGAAATTTGGCTCCATCACTAATCAAGCTCTATGACCTCGAGCCAACCTCCTAACTTTTCAGTTTCCACATTTTAAAACTGGAGATGTCATTAGTGCCTACCACAAATGAATGAACATATAGAAAGTGCCTGAAACTCATAAGTCTCAATACATTCTGTTACGCTTTAATCTTCAAAACAACCCTGCCAAGAGTGTGACGTATGCTGATCCCATTTTATAATGAGGAAACTGAGACCCAGGGAGCTGATGTGTATGGTTCAAGGTAACACAGAGAATAAATGTGGAAGTGATAACAGAATCCAAGTCTATAGGTCAGACCTACTGCCAGGTCTCTAAAATTCTTTATTGCCCCATCACCAAGCCAAGATTCAATAAAATTCAATAAAGCAATCAATGTATATATTTACAAATTTATATATAAACATGAAAGAGTAAGAGAAAATTAAGAAAATTAAAAAGCTAAAAAAAATGACACTTCCCTAGACCTAATGTTTTCATTAAGATCCAGCTCTATCTTGAATTCAAATAGGTTGGTACCAGGGTGCTTTAGGGGAGAGACATATCTCAGAAACCCTTCCTGGTCTGCCAGGAATCCTGTTCTCACAGCTCCCTCCCTTCCCAACCTACCCATCTTTGTCATTCGAATGTATCTCACGATGAATCTGGACTGAGTAGTAGTAGATAGTGGGTACACTGCAGACTACCAGCACAGTTCATAATCACTACCCCTTTATGGGCTCTGTGCAAATGCTTAATCGACTTTATAAAACATAGTCATGAGCACTCATTATGGGGGGGAGGAGGATAGTAGTTAACATAGAAATTACCCAATTGCAGATGTGTGATGTCAGGCCACTAATGAATTAGGCTGGCAGCCTCGTAGGTCCTACTTGATCCAAGGAAAGGCCTATGAGTAGCTTCACTTATCCAGTGTGAAGCCTGTAAGATAAGGTGATATTTACCGAGCTGCAGCTTTCTTGCAGCTTCTCCCCAGGACTCCTCCATCAGTGGAGTCTCCCTCAATGCCAGACTGACAATGAGCACCCAGCACATCTATTCCCATCTATTCATCCAACCAATGTCTTTGGAGCTCTGGCTCTGCATAGCAATGGAGAGATCTTGATGAATAGTATCAACTCTTTTTCTCTGCTTTCATGAATCTTGGAATTGACACCTTTGGATTATACAAGTGGCATTTATGAGCTAAACTAATGCCTTTTGGGATCCAGGCGACCTATCTGATCCTTACTTGTACAGAGCCAGCTGGGCAGGCAGGATGGTGGCTGAAGCGGCTAGCAGCAACAGTCGAGTATTGAGGAGCCAGGAGTGAAGTGGGGATGGAAGACACTAGGGAATCTAAATTGCTCGCTGGGAACTTCAGGGTTGGAAACAGGAGCCAAATCAGCAGACCAGGCATCTAGTAAAAGTGAACTAAGTCTCCAAAATTCCATTTTTGTTACCTATAGTTCATTCTTCACTTGGCAGCCAGAGTGACCTTTTAAACGCTTAAATCATACTGCATTTCTCTTCATTAAAGCTCTCCAGTGGTTCCCCGTTATGCTAGGAATAAAATCCAGACTTCTCACATTGACCTGTAAAGGCGTGGATGGTTGGTCCCTTATCTGTTTCTCAGGCCTGGCATCTTACCATTCTCCTTTCTGGTCATCTGCTTCACCCATACTGGCCTGCTTTCTGTCCCTGGAACATTGATTGACAAGCTTAGTCCAGCTTTAGGGACTTTGTATTCACTATTTTCTCTGTCCAAAATGCTGCTCTAGATTTTCTGAAGGTTAGTTACCTCTTATTGTTCAGGTCTCAATTCAAATGTCACCTCAGAGACTCCTTCCCCAACCATCCTATTAAAATCGGTTTCTCCCTGTACCTAATTTACTTTCCATCATATTCCCTGTTTTATTTTCTTTATAGAAATTATCATGAGTCAAAAATGATATCATTTGTTTCTTTTTCTCCTCCCACTAGACAATAAGTTCCATAAAAGAAGGGAACGCAACGGGTTTGTTCATTGCTATATCCTTAAAATCTAGAAAACTGCCTGGCACACAGTAGGAACTCAGTCACATTTGTTGAATAAGTGAGTGATTGAATGAATAGAAAGTGAGCAACAGATATGGGAGTGAGATGAGAGGACTCAGTGTAATTTCTGTCAAAAAGCCACCCCCGATAAGCTCATTTTGATTGTCTTGTCAACGGCATGGTGTTCACAAGAGTCTCATCTAAACATCTTGGCGGAAAGAAGGTCTGAAGACTTGAGGAATATGTCCAATCATTAGAGTTCACTTAGAAGCAGGCCGACATGGCCATCGAGAGATTCTTTATATCACTACTGGGTATTGATAACCTCTCAGTCGTGGTGATGGGAATTTTGTCTTTTTTCATCCCGGAATTGGTTATAGGATCCTTGGAAAGATATTGCCATAACTGTGACATCTGAGACGGAATCTGGGTCAGATCCTCATAGCCCTGGGGAAGTCTGCGCCCCCACAGTGATGCCATCGGAAATGTAATAGATGTTTGCTCTGTGACAGTGATAGGAAATGTAAAGAAAGTTTGCCATCATCCATTTTAAACTTCTAAAAACCAATATTTTATCAATATGCAGTTATTAAAAGAATCAAAATTCACCCATGATCTCGTCTCAACAGAGCAAACAGGTCTTATTTGTCTTTTTTCCTAGGCTTTGTTCATATAAATAAGGTTGAAGTATTTTCAAAATGTTAGTGTGCAAGGCATTATTCAGTTATTCAGGAAAATTTTATTAGGAACTTACTGCATGTCAGTCCCAGGTAAGGCACTGGAATGGAAAAGATGGAAACTCGGCCATGTCTTCCAAGTATATGTAGACCTGAAGGGAGGCAGATGGGACCACTATGATCCCAAGACGGAAGAGTATAATATCTGGAACCAGATCAAGTAGAATCTGACCCTGGCTGTGTCCCTGGGAAAGCTATTTAATGGGTTTGTGTCTTTTTAGCCTTCTTATTAGTAAAATGAGAATGATGAAAACTGTCAGAATGATTAAATGAATTAATACAAGAAAAGTGCTAGGACTGTGCCTGGGACATGGTAAATGCTCGGTAAGTACCAACTAATATGATTGTTATAAGGCTAAGTGCTACAGGCTTTGCAGAGAGGTGTGCAAGTTACTGTGGGGACACTTAACTACTGGAGGTGGACAGGGACTATTTCTTGCAGAAGATGATGGTTTCTAAGGCAATATGATATCAAGACAAAAGTAGGGTCATTGGGAAAGAGAGGCCTCTTCTTTAATTCTATTTTTGTTATTTATCAGCTTTATAGCTTTGGACAAGTTACTTCGCCATCTATTTGAAATAGGAATTATTTCACAGGAGTACCGTGAAGATCAAATAAAATGACATTTGTGAGGGACCTGGCACATGGTGGTTGCTGGAAAAGGCACTACTCACTTAGTCTGTAGGGAACCACATTGGGATGGGATGCTCTAATGCACTGAGTCCCATCGGTCTCTTTGATGGCCTCATCTGAAAGAAACTGCCTCTTCTAGGGTCATGCCTGTTTTCAGGGGCTTCCTGCTGCCAATGACTGATGACCTTGAGGGAATAAAGGCCCAGTCCCTCGTTCTAACTGGAACTGATTCTGAAGGGCATCGCAGCTCCAGAGTTCCCCACAGGGCCACCTTGGGTCTTTATTTAGCCTACGTTACAGTTCAGTGTCTACCTCTGAACCTTCTTGCTTCCTTCATCTTCTGAATTAGTCAGTTGAGGCTGCCATAACAAAATATCACACATTGGGTGTCTTCAAACTATAGAAATTTGTTATTTCACAGTTTTGGAGGCCAAAAGTCTAAGATCAAGGTGCCGATAGGATTGGTTTCTGGTGAGACCTCTCTTCCTGGCTTAGAGATGGCCACCTATTTGCTGTGTTCTCACATGGTCTTTCCTCTGTTCTTATATGGAGAGAGAAAGCTCTGGTGTCTCTTCCTCTTCTTGTAAGGACACCAGTCCTATAGAATTTGGGCCCCGTCCTAATGATTTTATTTAACCTTAATTTCCTCCTTAAAGGACCTATCTTCAAATATAGTTACACTAAGCTTAGGACTTAAACATATGCATTTTGGAGGGACACAATTTAGTCCATAACATCTCCCTTTATTGGTTTGGACCCTAAATGCACTTCTTAATAACTTTCATCCACTGATGTCTGTCTCAGTGTCCACTTTCCAAAGAACTCAAGCTGTGAACATACTTTGAAATCATCCTAGTGTGCATAGTGCCTGGAACATAGTAGTTACTCAATTAATATTTATTGAGTGAATTGATATTTGGATTTGATTTCCAGTGTGAAGGATTACTCAGCACTAGTACTTGCTAATGGTCAGGAACAATAAAACTCCAGCTATTCCCTTATGGGTTTTTATTTAAGTATTCATGTGCATAAACGTCACAAACTTTAGCCCTGTGACTCTGGGGTCAAATAGTGTTTACTTGCTGGGTTAGGAAAGGGGTAATCAGACTGGCCTAGCTCCCAGTTAGGAGTATCTGAAGGGAAGAACGAAGAAAGAAATTTTCTTTATCAACTGCTTTCTGTAAGTCAGTGCTATTCCAGAAGCCTTGCTGGCATGTATTTTCTCACATACTTCTCATAACTGCTCTATAAAGTAGGAACCTTTGTTAACTTCATTTGACAGATAGAGAAACTAAGGCTACCTTGCCAAAGTCAGTGGCATATTTGAGAGTAACCCTTTCCCAGCCTCAAAGTCCCTGAAAGGAGGGTAGGACTCCCTGATTCCACTCTTTTTCATCAGAGGCATGTGCTTTGGGGCTGCTCCCATCACCTCCTGCCTCTCCAGGTTGACAGTGACAAGCCAGCCTGCCCTCTCCCTCCTCATCGCTGTACACAGGCCCCATCCCAGCTGCTGTTTCCCAGAGGCCTTTGCATGGCTGAGGCACCAGGCCTCTGGGGGTAAGGCTGACACTAGATGTTAATGATTATCAGTTGAAACAAAACACTTGTTTACATGTTGCCATCATTAGAGGTTCCAGCCTTACCTCCGCTGGGCCTCCTGCCAGATGTTTGGAGGGGGTTTTCACAAGCTGTGCAGTTTACTAAATACAAAAGCACTCATATTAAGGCGTTTTAGTATTAGGCAATGCAATTCTAATAACGGGTAATTGAATTTCTTTATCTGGAGCAAAAGGGACCAAGACATTCTTAGAATTTTCTCAGCTGGGGTACACAGATGGTTGCTGTAGACATGGGGATTCCCTTCTTGAACCCCCACCGAGGAGAGCAGTTACATTTAATGATCTTTTGAACATGTGTTTGGCTCCTGTTAGATGCTGACACAAGTCTTTCTGGGAAAATCAGGGGAGACTTCATAGGAAAATGACATCTGCACTTGATGTTGAAGGATAATTTTTTTTTTCCTGTTAGAAAGAAGAGACAGGCAAGAGCATTCTAGAGGAGAGAACAGCATGTGTAAAGGCCCTGGGGCATGGAAGTCTTTTTGAGCATAGAGATCAGTCCCTGCTGATTTCTGAACACTGTTTAGTGTCTGGCTGGTTGCTATCGAGACCAACGGTTCTCATCCCTGCTTGAATATTATAATCATCTGAGGAGCCTAAAAAAATTACCCAGTCCTCCTCTCTAGATGCTAATTTAATTAGTTGTGATGGGATTCTGAGCATTGGTGTGTTTGAAAAGTTCTCCAGATTATTCTAATAAATAGCCAAAGTAGAGACTGATCCTTACACTGCCATGGCTTCTGGCTGTCCCAACTTCTGGACAATGTTTTGGGGAGAAACTTCGGTCCACTTTTTGAATGCGTCACCGAGTGCGACTGAAGTGCAAAATGGGGCTTCCTGAATGCTCAGCTTTGAGGGCAAACATTTCCTTTTGGGCTAGACAGGCACATGAGGCACCTTCTTTCCTGTCAGAGCCTGTTAGGGGAAGAATAACTTACATGAAGAGCTCATGAAGTTTGACCAGATCAAGACCACATCCATCAATCACCTAGGTAAACAAACACCAGTAGGGCCTTCGTGCCTTTACCTACAACTCTCCTTCTGCTGACTTTTCTGGATGAATTAAAAAACGGTAAATTATTCAAGGTTGGGGAGAGCAGGTTTTGTAACTGTGAATCATAAGAGGACTGAATAAGAAACTATAGTAGCCTATACATATTTTATCCCTATTTTTTTTCCTCTTCCTTGCAGAAGATTTCAGTTTTCGTTTCTCCCAAGCAGGACTGCTCACTTTGACATTCCCTGGGTGTCTGTAGTACTAGGCAATAATTAAATATCAGGTGCATAAGTTGCTCTTTAATTTGACATGTGTGCTCCAGGCAATAACGGCACGCAGTGCCATGTGGGAGTGTAATTGCTAAGGAATAAAATCTTGTAGCGAGTGAGATCATTGTATCAGGTATGGTGTGACAGCTCATTTGATCATTATGCCCAGGCTAAAGAGTTTGCCTAATTAGTTTCCATTAAAACTCACCCTTTAATCAAGAGTTATTCTTGCATAAAGAATGTCACTTGGTCCAGATGAATGAACAATGGTTTCCCCTCGAGACTGGACTCTCGGCTGCATTGGGGTGCCATATGTCTTTTCAAACAATCCACACCCGGCTGGGAAGCCTGAGCTGGAATGGTTGGTATAAATGGAGAGGAGAAAAGGCAATGGGAGGAGAGAATTGGATGCTGCCATTCTGGTGGGCGGGGCTTAGGGTCTAAGAAAAGCTCCCTGCTTATCACAGAGACCTGGGATTCCAGAATCTTCCATATGCAGAAAGAATGGGAACCACAGAGGAGAAGTGACTTGGTCACAGTCACACAGCAAGTTATGGCAAAGCTTGGCTGGGACCCAGTTCTTCTGACTTGAAGCTCAAAGCTCTTTCTTTGCCATCATATAGTGACCTCAATTCTCAAGCTTTTTAGGACCAAGGACACGGACTCTTCCCTCCTGACCCACTCTGAGTTCTGGGCTTTGAAAAAGTAAAAGTGGGAATGAATACTGGGAATACTCAGCACTCAGTCTCATTTAATTTCCATCTCTTAGGCTCTGGAACTAAACTTATCTCCATTTAAATTTCAGTTCTGCCTCTTAAGAGCTGTATGACCTTGGGCAAGTCACTTAATCTCTCTAAGATTTAGTTTCTTTACCTACAAGATATGAGTAATAATGCTTAACTCTGTAAAAGAACTCTTTTCCGTACCTGAAATTCTGAGACACCTCTTCCTAATTTGGGTTTCCCAAGCGACCCTAGTGTTCCTGTATTCCTGTATCCTAGGATTGGGTATAACTCAAAAGAATTCAGGCTTGTGACAATCTGTGTATAAGGGTGGTTTATCTTCACCAGGTGATTGACAGAAGCCATTTGACATCAGATTTAGATTCCATTTGGGGGTATCTGATGTTTCAGCACAGTGTCTGATTGGTAGAAGATGTCACAACTAAACTGGGATCTGACTAACAGAGAAAGCACCAAACAGTGTGACCATGAGCCTTTCATTCCTCCTCTCTGGGCCAGTGATCTACTTCTCCAGTTAAATGTTTCTATCCTGAGAATATGTTTGCCAACATTACAAGGGACATTATTGCTGCAGTTCCACTTACTTCCATGAATGCACCTACCTCCATATGCCAACAATTCCCAAATATGTAGCCCTGATCTTACTTATACCCCTGAACTTCTAATTGTCAGCAGGACGCCCTGGCACTTCAGAACAATTCACCCAATCCTGAACTCATCCTCACCTACTTCTTAACCTCATTTGCTTTTCGTAGTTTATTACTGACTTTGCCAAACACTGAGATATCCAAGTTAAATAAGCTCAGAGCTTCTCTAGAGGGGGAGAATGTGTGATGCAGTGACAGAGCATGGGCTCTCCAACAGGAGCCCGACCTGGGGCAACTCACTGAACCTGTCTGAGCTTGACTTCGTTTCCTCATATTTAAAATGGGGGATATAATTATACTACGTATTTCCCAAGACCCTTCCCGATCTGACTCTTGCTCCCCTTTTCAACATTAGCCTTCATCACTTTTTCAAATAGCCTTGCTCCAGACATACCAGACTACCTGCTCTTCCCAGATCGCGGCAAGCATTTCACTCATGCCTTCGTGCATTTGTACGTATTATTTTTTTTTTGTCTGAAATGTTTTTCCTTTCCGTGCCAACCTAGCAAACTCCTACCATTCTTTATGTCTCAGTTAAAGAGTTATCTTTCTAAAGCTTTTCTTGGGTTTCCCAGACAGAGTTGAGAACTCTGTTGTTTACTCTCTCACAGTACTTTTTTCTCTCTCTGGGACTCCAGTACTCCGCACATTCTATTCTATATTAATATCTTTTAGCTTTTCTTTTATATTTTCTATCATTTCCTCAGTCTGACTTTCTAATTCACTACTTCATTTTTCTTCAGACAAATTTATCTCGCTATTTATCCTATGGACTGTATTGTTTACTTCAGCTACTTACATATATTTTTTATTCTTAATATTTTTTTACTTGGTATCTCATTGATTTCTTGTTCTTGCTTAATATCGTGAATAATTTTCCCCCATATTTCCTTAAGTGTATATGGCATACTTATTTTACATTTTTGGATCATTTACTTCAATAAATATGATTCAAATATTTTTCTCTGTGTTGCCTTTCTTTATAGTGATTTTATCCTCAAATCTAGTTATTTTGGTTTATGAAGTCAGGTTTCCATGAAGCTGTTGATCAACTGCTTTGGTAATGTATATTGGGGAAAGAGGTCAAATTCACATGTCTGTTTCCATAGGTTTAAGGAGAGGGGAACAGATGAGTTCAGGGGCAGAAAAGCCCAAGGTCCCACAGACCCACTGGTTGGAGTTTCATTGTAAACCTATAGGGAGAAGTAGCATGGGGAGAGGGTGCTCTCTTTAGATTGTGTCCACTAGTCCTGGGTTTGGGAAGGGATGGGGTGTAGATGTAAAAGCATAAGGATAGCAGAGCAAATCCAACCTGTTTTCATGAACTCTTTTTTTTTTAAGAACTCAAAATCGAAAGGAAGGTACAGAGATTTCCTATATCCCACCTGCCTCCACACATGCATAGCCTCCTCCATTGTCAACATTACTCATCCGAATGGTACATTTGTTATCAAGAATAAACCTATACAGACACATCATTATCACCCAAAGTCCATAGTTTACTTCAGGGTTCACTCTTGGTGTTGCACATTCTCTGGGTTTGGACAAATGTATAATGACATACATCCATCGTTATAATGCCATATAGAGTATTTTCAAAGTCCTAAAAATGCTCTATTTATCCCTCTCCCCTTTTCCTAATCCCTGGAAACCACTGGTCTTTTTACTGTCTCTATATTTTGCCTTTTTCAGAATGTCATATAGTTAGTCATGCAGTATGTGGCCTTTTCAGATTGGCTTCTTTCACTAGTAATATGCACTTAAGATTCCTCCATGTCTTTTTATGGCTTAGTAGTACATTTCTTTTTAGTGCTGAGTGTCTATTTGTTGATAGAGCCTATATTGATATACCATGGTTTATTTATCCATTTACCTACTGCAGGACATTTTGATTGCTTTCAAATTATTGCTTCCAATTATGAATAAAGCTACTATAAATGTCATTGGCTGGATTTTGTGTGAACATAAGCTTTCAACTCTTTTGGATAAATACCAAGGAGCATGATTGCTGGATTGCATGGTAAGTTTTGTTAAGAAATCACTGAACCATCTTCCAAAGTGGCTGTACTAGTTTGCATTCCAACCAGCAATATATGAGAGTTCCTGTTTCTCCACATCCTCATAAGCATTTGGTGTTGTCAGAGTTCTGGATCTGGGCCATTGTAAGAGGTGTGTAGTAGCATCTCATTGTAGTTTTAATTCACCAACTCTTTACCACAGCAGGGCTTTCCTGCTGCCTTGGTGTTGGTTTGGCTGGGCAGGCAATGGTTTGTTCAGGGCAGTTCAGGAGGCAGGTGAGAGAACTTCAAAATTTTTCTCTCATGCATTGGCTATTACCATCTCTGGCTGCTCTCTAGCTTCAAGCTGCAGTTACCCACCTCCCAAATACACAACGAACAGCTCTACACCCTGTTCCCTGAGGGAGAGGGTTTCATATTTTGTTGTTATTATTGTTCTTAGTTCTTAGAACTATATTTTCTTATTGTTTCTATAATTTTTTGGTATTAATTTTGGTAGCAGGAGAGAAAAATAATCTAATATCTTGGCAGAAACCAAAATTTTATGTTTCATAATACTTGATACAATCTCCACAAATTGTATCAAGCATATTTTATGTTATCAAGCATATGTTATATTTGTTAGATGGTATAGAAGTTAAAAACAAGTTAGACTTTTGAGTTAAGTTTTTAATTTTACTTATTAAAGATGTTAAATACACTTTATGGAGATATAATTTACATCAAATAAACTTCATTCATGTTAAAGGTATACTATGGTGACTTTCAACTAAATCTATCTATCTATCTATCTATCTATCTATCTATCTATCTATCTATCTATCATCTATCTATCATCTATCTATGCACATCCATGTAACTAATACCACAATCTATATATTAAATATTTTCGCAATTCCAAAAGTTCCTTTGTTCCCCTTCCAAGTCAATCAATGTCCACCCTGTTCTCCAGCCTCATGCAAACACCAATCTGCTTTTCTACACTATTTATTAGATTTCTGTTTTTTGCCTAACATTTCGTATAAGTGGAATCATATTGTATGTGGTCTTTTATGTCTGTTTTAGAGATTCGTCCATGTTTTTGCATCCATGTTGTATTTATTGCTTGTTGCTGACTAGTATTCTATTGGATGAATGTACCAACATTTTTCATCCACAGTCCTAGTGATGAACATTTGGGTTATTATAGCTGCTTTCAGCTATAATAAATCTCCAGTCTGCCCCTTTGTAGCTGTATGACCTCGGGCAATTACTTACCTTCTTTTTGTTTCACTTCCCTCATGTAAAGTGGGGATAATAATAGTAGCTAGGTTTTAAAGTTAGTGTGATGATCAAATGAATGAATAGATGTGAATTGCTTAGTCCTTTGCATACAGCAAGCATTCGATAAATGTATTATTAAAACAGTGTGTTGTACTTTTGTCTTCCCACTTAAGTGTGAGTTCTTTGAAAACAAAAACTAGGATCTATTATTCTTTATAACCCCAAATCCTAGGAAAGTGCCTAGCAGTCATTCCTTTATTCGTTTCTTCCTTCCTTCTTTCAGTCAATAAGTTTTAACTGAGACTTACTATGGACTACACTCCATGTTGGTTGCTAAGGCTACAATCATGTCATACTCCTGCTGTCATAGAGCTTTGAGGCTAAAGCAAGAGACAAACATAGCGGGTAGCTACAATACAGGGGGAGCTCAGGTGCTGTGTCACCTAATCCAGACCTGGAAAGGAGTAGGGAAGAAAGTGA
Source organism: Pteropus medius (assembly GCF_902729225.1). Taxonomy (NCBI): domain Eukaryota; kingdom Metazoa; phylum Chordata; class Mammalia; order Chiroptera; family Pteropodidae; genus Pteropus; species Pteropus medius. The sequence continues at coordinate 2,208,229 of NW_024353906.1, read as the reverse complement.
TGACTCAACAAATGCATACAGGATGAATGAGAATTATCTAGTTTGAGGGCTGTGAAAAGAGAAGGTAGAGTATGAGAGGTACAGGAACATTCCATACAAAGGCTCGGAGGCAAGAAAGGGCATGAATATAAAAGGTATAGCATGAAAGTTTGACGATAGAACGAATAACAAAAGTATTATAATAGGCCGGGAAAGAGATATCAAAGACTGTGGCATAGGAATAGATGTAGAGCTTTAGCAGATGAGAGATTTGAAGAGGTGGAAACTACTGAAAAACTGATCTAATGCAGTGGGAAAGAGGGTAAGGTCAAAGGGCAGCCAATGTTCTAAACCCCAGGTGATTGGGAAGATGAAACTCTCATTAAAAATCAGATATCAGGAGAGAAGCATTGTTTTGTTTGGGGGTAGTGATCGGATAACTGTGTTTCTGGACATAATAACCTTGAGGTGTTGGTGGAATCCCCACACTGAGGTACTCAGGGTAACTTGGGTGAGTTGTCAGAGATGGAGAAAGACATTTGAATGAAGAGAGCAAGGGCAGCCCCCTCAGTAAACACCTAGTGGAGGACTTCAGGTGGAGTCAACCCATCCAGGTATGTCTGATGAAATGATGGAACAACCAGTTCACTGGCATCTATTTGCACAAGTTGATTATTTGTATTTGGGAAAGGAGCTTGCTTGTAGGGAGAGAAGAAGGGTCAAAGAAGACGTAGTACCAGGTCTGCCAAGGTCCCTGGTCCAGCCTCCGTGATTCATGTCTAAGACTCGTGGAAAGAGGGACAAAGAAACTAGTTTTTAGTAACTAGTTTATGAGGCTCAGTTATAAATAGCACAATTAGTAGGTCTGGGAGATGAAGAATGAGAGAATGGCAAGAGGGCCTTAAAAAAAACAAACCCTTTTTATTTCAAATAATTTTAGATTTATAGAAGAGTTACAAAAATAGTACAAAGAGTTCCCATATACTGAGGAGTCCAGCTCCTGGTTAAAAACCTATGTGTGGTTTTTCAGGCCAGATCACAGGCAATTACAAAGGCTTTACTTGGCAGGCCTCACAGGGGAATGCTGCCCCCACCAGACTTCATGCACAGTTGGGGAACTGCAGTCTCTGAAGGGAGTTGCAGTCAAGGTCTCAGGTCCTCTTAGCCCATCATGGTCATGATGTTTTTGCATATTTATATTCCAAGCCTAGGTACCCTCATTTCTATTACTCTTTATCTGAGGCTTTAGCTCAGGTCTTCTTCAGGTATCTCTGCTAAATGCTCTTTAACAGTGGGATGTGAGAGAACCTTGAAGACACTTTTCTCCACTCTGACTCAGTACCCAGTATGGAAGTCCTCACTGAAGCCAAATATGATACCCTAACTGATCACAAAAGAAATCCTGTTTTTTAAGTAGGCACTTCTTGCTTCCTCATGCCAACAACCTCCAATCAGAGTACAGTAAGTCTTCATTTAACATCGTTGATAGGTTCTTGGAAACTGTGACTCTAAGCATAACGATGTTTAACAAAACCAATTTTAGCATGGCTAATTGATATAGAGTTAAATTCCTACAGCATATTTCTGATCACAAAAACTCACCAAAGTTCTAAATAAAAGCCTAAAATACTTCTGATATTAAACATGGAAACAGATGTTAGCTATATATACACTTAAGAAAGATTAATAAAAACAAGTAAAAGCATTCTTTTCCATTTCGCTTATTCTTGTTCAGAGTCACAAGAGGCTGGAGCTCATCCTAGCAGCTCAGGACGGGAACCCACCATAGACAGAACACCCTTTCATCACAGGGCCAGTCACACACACTCACACTCACTCAGATTGGGACACACCACATCACGTAACATGCACATCTTTGGAAGTTAGGAGGAAACCAGAGTCCGCAGAGAAAACCTATGCAGACATGGTGAGAACGTGCAAACTCCACACTGAAGATGGCCCCGGCTGGAAGTTGATTTTTTTCCTCATCAATATTATAATGTAATCACGTTGAACGTAACGACGTTGAACGTAATGACGTGGAACGAGACATTATTTGAAGACCTGCTGAGCTTTATAACTTCTAATCTTCTTCACCCTCCCTCTGACCCCAGAGCCCAAGAAAGTGTCCGGGACTTTTGTTCAGGCTCCCACAGCAGCGAGAAGACTCCCTCATCAGTCCTGATTCACCTGCCCCTCAACCAGTGTACCGGTCCTCGGAGGAAAACAGAACAGGGCGAGTCTGCGTTTCCTCCTTTCACACCATCATAGTAAGTGAGTAAAGGCTTTCATTTTTTGGCTTGTTGCTTTAGTAGGCCGCTCTGACACTTGATGGCCCAGCTCCCTCTCCCATCTCAGCTGGGCCCCTATCAGAACCCTCCAGCCTGCTTCCCCAAATGCAGGCCAGGTTTCGTCAGCCTGCAACCAGTGAAGCCTCACGGCCCCATGCCCAGAAGGGACTCGAGTTTGTCTTGAAATCTTAATAATTTTAAACAAATGGCCCCACAGTTTCATGTTATACTGGGCCTACCAAATTGTGTGACTGGTCCTGCCTTAATGTTAACGTTTTACATAGTCATGGTACATTTATCAAACTGAGAAATTAACATTGGTATAGTACTGTTACCTAAACTACAGACTTTATTTGAATTTTACCAGTTTGTCTACAAATGTTCTTTTTTCTGTTCCGGAATCTAATTCAGGATACCCTATTATATTTAGTTGTTGTGTCCCACAGTCTGCTGTAATCTGTGAAGTTTATTTGGTCTTTTCTTTGTCTTTGACCTGGGAAGTTTCGAAGAGTTCTCGCCAGTTATTTTATAGAATGTTACATAATTTGGGTTGGCCTGATGTATTCTCTTGATTAGACTGAGGTTATGGATTTCTGGGGGAGAATACCACAGAGGTGAATTTCCTCATCCCATCACATCAGGAGGTACAGGATATCAGTGTGACTTGTCTCTGGTGATCTCTTGATGAGGGTGGTGTCTGCCCTGTTTCCCCACCATGAAGTTACTATATTTCCTCTTCCATACTGTTAGAAGCAGTCACTAAATCCAGCCCACACTAAGAAAAGGGGAATTAAGCATCACCTCCTGGAGGGAGGAATATCAAACAAGTTGTGAACAAATGTTAAAACCATCCCAGCAATAAATATTTAGAGGAGATATTTTGAGACTATGCAAATATTATATTTTTCTTTAATGTTTAATGCTAATTTTAGCATTTATCAGTGCATCTTGCCTGCAGCAATTATTACCGTGGTGGTGGTGGGGTCTTCTAATGGTGATCTTTTATTTCAAGAGGGGCCTTTAAAATTATGGTGCTGACTTCGTATGTGTATTGATTTGTTCTTTTTACTGAATTTGTAAAGCCTTGAAGGCTGCCCTTTGCACCCTGCTGCACCCTCTAGGTTCTCAGTGAAACTTTGTTCAATTGAGCTGAATTGAATCGCTTTTCTCAGATGATGCTTAAAGACAGCATCAGGCTGACAGCTGGGCTGTGGTTCACACAGTGTGATCAGTGGACCAGCAGCATGAGCACCACCTGGGAAGTTGGTGGAAATGCAAATTATCAGGCCCCACTCCAGACCTACTTAATCAGAAGTTCTAGGGGTGGAGCCCAGCAATCTTTTTAACAAGCCCTTCTCAGGTGATTAGAATACCCACTCAAGTTTGAAAACCACTGATATAGAGAATTCTTTCACAAGTAACTGTGTCTCTATTCTAATGCTTTATAGGGACACAAGTCCCATTGAAACAATTATCTTTCCTAAAGTTCTGAATGGCTATTCTATGGATGAATAAAGTGGCTGATTATTTAAGTCAATTTAATCAACAGGTATGGAATGTTCAGTCTATGCCAGGCTTAGTTCTCTGTCCTGGAGATATTACCATCCTGACCTTAAGAAGTTCACTGCCTAGTGAGTGAAACGGTATGAAAACATATGATTGAAAAATGTGTTAATTCTCTAATAGGCATTTGGGCAAAATTCTACAGAAACTATGTTCATAAATGCGTATCACTTTTTTGGGAATCTTTTGCATGCCAGGTATTTTTACATACAGTACATGAATTAATCTCTATAAAATCTAGAAAGGAAGATACCAATCCCATTTTATGGATGCTAAAACTGAGTCTATGAGAGTTTAAACATTTTTTTCTTTAGCTAGCTTGGAAGTGTCAGAAATGAAGCTTGAACCCTGGTCTTGCTAGCCCCAGAAGTCCTCTCTGCCAATCTACTGCTGCCTAGTGCTGTTTAGGGTGGAGTGGGTGATGTGCAGTTTGTAAGAGGAAATGGGATAAATGGGAGTTATTCAGGTGGAAAAAGTAGACGGGGAACTCCAGGCAGAGGGAATCTCTCAGAAAAAAAGGCAGAGTCATGAAAATATGAAGCCAGCTGATTCAAGGTAAGTGATCCCAATGAAGCTTTAACAATACTTCCTGGATGATGAGAGAAAGAGGTACTGGACAGAAGCTGAAGAGGTAGTCTGGGCCAGAGGACGAGGAGGCTCTGATGCTTTGAGATCCACTGCTGATTGCAGAGAGCCAGTGTGCTGAGGACTGACAACTGATGGGACCTACAGCACAAATTACATCTCAGTCTCCCTAAAGGGACATGGTCTAGAAGCGTGATTAATACAGCAGCTCAGGGCGGGGACCAACCATAGACAGAACACCCTTCCATCGCAGGGCCAGTCACACACACTCACACTCACTCAGATTGGGACACACCACATCACATAACATGCACATTTAATAAGCCTGTGATTAACACAGGCTTGATGTTATACAGCCTGGGAAGCCAATTCTCTACTTTTGAACTTGGTGCTTTATATTAGCTTCACTGTCCTCATCTGTGATACAGACAATAATAATCACAGCATTGACTGACCACCTACCATGTGTTAGGTGCTTTCCTAAATACTTTACTCACTCATTTACTTGTCATGACAGCTTTATGGAATTAGTAACAGTGTTATTCCCATTTTACAGAGAGGAAACTGAGACATGGGGAGGATAAGTTCATAGAGCTATTAAGCAGAGTAGATAGGATTCGAATGAAGTCTGCCTGTCTCTGAAGCCCACCTTGTAAACTGTCTGACCTTGCAGGATTTCTATGAAGTTAGACACTGTATGAAAAGTGCTCAACACAGCATTGCCCACATTATTAGCTCTCATGGATGGTAATGGTGAGTTGTGATTATTCATAGGAGTTCTGTGTGGATCTGTGGGGGTTAGGGTGCCCTGTGTTGGAGTAGCAAAATTTATATCATCTTTGGCTCTCTGCTCTGTCTCCTGCATGCTTTAGGCCTGTGACTGTCTCTTATCACCTCTGTTCATAGGGTCCTCAGAGGGTCCTACTTTCCCCTAAAATGAGTCAGTTCTAAATGGACCTGTGGTATGAAATCTGATATAAATAAAAGGCAACACTGTAAAATGACCCAGGAGTCAAGAGATCCTAGTTATAGGCCTAATTGTTTCTCTTAAGCCTGTGTGACCCTGGGCAGGGGTCTTCTGCTACCGGGATCTCAACTTACCCATTCATGAGAGGTGGAGGTTGAGATTTATTACTGCTCAGTTTCCTCTCACCTTTTTTGAGGAAAAAGATATCCAAGAACTCTGTCGAGTCTCAGGGCACATTTCTCTTTCTGAGAGGAGCTGTCCTTTTTCCTTCTCATGGTGTGCGTGTGATTGGTCCTTCAGTTATTTGGGTGTCTTCCTTCCTGGATTATGGGTCAGCCTCATTATACTTAATTAATGCTTAATAAACATTCCCAGCAATTCTAAACTTTTAATCTATGAGACCAATATGTAACTATACCAATATAAATAATACTGTGTTTCATTAGTATAGACTCAAAAAATTCAGCATCAGAGTGAACTTACACTACAATAGTGCTGAATTTTGCATTTAGATTGTTTCTGAAGACTGACTAAGCATGTGAAAAAAGTGAAAGGAATCAAGAAGAAACATGGGAACCACTTTAAGATAATCCAATCCCATTATTTGCAAAATGCTATTTCTTCCATTTAAACAAAATACTAGAAGCCACTTCAAATTCTTGTTTGAAAAAGAGTGAGGATATAATGGAATCAAATCAATGAACTTATTAAATGTGCTTTTTATTCATTAAAGCAGGTTTTGAAAGACCCATGCTAGGCAAACCTTATCCTAGTTTAGCATGCAATTAAATTTCATTTACTGTTTCTTTAAATTTTTAGAAGAAATAATATTGTATTTATCCTGATGGCCTCTGTTATTGCAATTTTGCCTGAAGTAAAGAACAGTGGAAATCCTTGATATTAGGGGCAATTAATGAAATATGGAAGGTGCAAGGCTCTGGCCTCCTTACAATGTCCTTAGACTTTTCGAAGGTCTCAAAATGGCCACACTGTTTTCCCAAGTCTGTCTTCGCCCTCACAGATGGGAAGGCCCAGACACTCTTCAGGAGATGGGTGGTGGTGGGAGCGATTTTCACCCCATTTATCTCTTCAATATCAGCAATTTCTGTGTGTTCCTGACAGCAATAGATGTCATGCTGGGTAATCCTCTTCCTGTCGTGAAGGGACCTAAGCAATTACCAGTGAAGTATTCATGAAAGATCCAAGGGGAAAAGGTAGTTAATGATGCCTTTTATCAGATCTACCAATACAGGAGAAAACACACTCTGGAAAAAATAGAGATTTTTTTTCTGTTTATAGGTAGAGTTGTGGTATGTTTTTGAATGTGTGTGAATGTATATGTTTTAAAAGTCTTATCAGTATTAATGATTTAATTTTACTTTAAAGGCAAACTTTATCTTGTTACAGAATTATGGGACAATAAAAAAAAAGTTGGCCCTCTAACTTCTCTTATACTTTATTCTTGCAATACTATTATCTCTTATCCTCATGGCAGCCAGACTGGTCTTTTGAAACATAAAACAGATTAAATCCTATCCTGCCTTTAAATTTTTCTCACGATCTCTCACTGCACTTAGAATAAAATCTGAACTTGAGCCTCACCATGGCCTCGAAGGCCCTTTATGATCTGACCTCTGCCCACCTCTCCAACCTGCTCTGAGCCACTCTCATCTCTGCTCCAGCTCACTGCCCTTGTTCCTGGCCTTTAAGCATGCTGAGCCCGTGTTCCTCTCAGAGCCCTTGTACCTGATGGTGCTGCTGCCTGTACATGTATGTGTTCTTCTGAAGCAGGAACCACCCATCAGGTCACTTTGCTTCACTTTTCCTTGTGTAATGGTCTTCAGAGCATTTATTACTTTCTGAAATTGTCTTGTTTGTTCATTTATCTAATGTCTGCCCTCTGCTCAGTGTCAGCTTCGTGAGAGAGGAATCTTATCTCTCTTACCCACCACTGTGCGCCCAGCACCTGGCAGAGTATCTGGATACTAACAGGTGTCCCATAGATGTTTTCGAATGACTGACATAACGAATGTAAAACTCGGCTGCCATCTCTGTCTGCTGTGCTCTTCCTGGTCTAGTTTTTCTTTTTGTGTTCTAATTAAATTTGGGGGGAAGCACAATCAGCTGGGCAAGTAGGAGTGAGTGCCATGTTGGTCATGGACATGTGGCTCAGAAGCCAACTCTGACTGGATTCATCAGTTTAGAACAATTATTTAGGACTCAGGGGGCTGTGATACAAAAGAGAAGCTCTCATCCACAAGTTCAAGACTTGGGTGTCAGGGAGTTTACTGAAAGAATTTCTTGCTGGACAGTCAAGAGTTACACATTTGTGTTTCCAAACTGAATGAATGATGCCATGAACATAGGGGCCTCTGAGAACTTTTAGCAGATAAGCCCATTATTTAAATTTCTAAGATATCTCCTGCCTCTATTTTGACACTTGTGTTTCCATTTTACTGACCTAGTTAAGGTTCACTTTGTCCCTTTTCTGAAGGAGATCCCGAGGATCTTTTAAAAAGAAAACACAGCTATGAAAATCTTCTGCTTGCACCTCATTGGAGAATATGGGAATCCTAGCCTGGGGATTGCACATCAATTACCATCAGATGGAGGTGAAAAGAATGTTTGCTACCCTTTTAATCCATTGTTGATCCTTTGTGGCTATTCTCCTTGTAGACATTGACCTTGTTTTATGCCTGGTTTCCAAAAAATGATTCACTTATATATCCACCTTCCCCTGCCCAAAGTCCTACATTTACCAACTCTAACCAATCAGAACAGAGTAACAGAGAAGAAAATGTTCCTCATTATTCAACCAGAAACTAAAGGCATTTCCAGGCAAAGAATAATAGAAAGGCTTAGGCCAATTTAATCCAAAGATTCTTAGAAAATGTTATTTCCTCATGATGCCTGTAGGAATCATGGTGTACGAACTCAGTGTAATGTCTCTAAGAAGTCCTTCTAGATGTTATAAGATGCCTTCATAATATATAGTGGAGGTATTATAAGGAGAGACAAAGGAAGCAAGGCTATAAATGTGGTTTTTATCCTTAACTGAAGATTTTTGTTCTAGAAGGTCTTACTTGATAATTTTTATTTTTAAGAAATAATTTTAATTTATGAGAAAATAATTCTTATTTCCTTTTGCAAGCTCTTTGAATTTTGTAAAATTTAGTGTTTATCCATGAGCACACGAAAATCTTCCAGATGAATCTTGGACCAAGAGTACTCTTGTATCTATGAATGTCCTTCGCCATCTGAGCATTAGTAGATGAGAGTAAAATTCAAATTACATAAATACTATATGTCTATAGAAAGGCATTTACAAAACTGGTGACCAAAGGAACACATTTTCCAAATGATTTATATGTCACAAAAATGTTTAGCAAGCAATTAAATTTCATTTACTCTAATATAAGAACCATGAAGGGGGACTTTATCTTATTTACTATTGTTTTCTAGCATTAAAACAGAACTTAGCTCTTGGTAGACAACAAAAACACTTAGTTTTGAATTAAATGTGTTTAACTTAAACAGGTTTCTTTACTGCATGACTTCTCAGTCTTGTTATGCTCATGTGCATAGTACAGCTTCAAGAGGAAAACCTAACATGCCTTATTTTCCAAATTTATTTGACCATGGGTCACCCTAGGATATATCTATTAACATCTACTTGAACAGTGTTTTATAAAAGACAGTTTGGGAAGTGCTGAATTAAAAGAACAGATAAACATTTCTCAGGTGACAGAAAGTGCAGGTGGTTTATTTGATTTGAAAAAATCTACAATTTAAATTTGGTTTCAACATTTTACTGATTTATATTTTTTGATTTTGAGAGAGAGAGAGGGAGGGAGGGAGGGAGAGAGGAGAAGAGGAAGAGGAAGAGGAGGAAATTTGAGATGGAAAAAGGTACAGTTTTTGGGCTGCAGAAGAAAATCCCAACTGCTCTGGGCCTGGCTAGCAGATAAATTGACAACTAGAAGCTTCTCAAGGAACTCAATGATAGCAATTGTCCACGGAGTGGTTTTATCTTGTAAAGAGTTGTTTGAAGTCTGTCTGTTCAATTAGCTGTTTTAAGCCATGTATATTTCTGAGAACTCGGCACACAGTATTTTGTAAGAAGACCTTGTAAATTATTTCTCTTAATGCAAAGCACATATTATAAAATCTACTTGCTTCAGAGAAATTGATTTGTGATTTTGAAGGTGGGTACGAGAGGACTTCTTGCAAATGGGAACTTTCTTACTCACTCTTTATCATTGGCTCTCTCTCTAAAGAAAATAAAATGAACAATGCCTAACTTGGAGAAAAGAAGGGAAGAAAAATTTAGACTCTTGCTTCTCAACCTATTTGCTCAGTATTCCATTTCGATTTCATTTTTCTACACACTTTTTAGTTGGTTCGTTAAGTTCCAGTCAAAAGTCTATAACTCCAGTTTTCCAGGCTCTGCTCTAATGTTTGAATAACATGTAACACAGCAGGAAAGAATAAGCCCTTTCCACATGTCATTCTTTAAGGCAGGGTGGACAGAGAGGTGTCTCTTACCTGGTATGTCCAACCTTGGCTCCTAGGTCATGATTATACTTGTCACTTGGCCTCTCTCTACTAAGGGGTCACCTCACCTACCTGGAGGAAATTTTTCAACCTGAGACTCTCTAAAGAAAATAGAAACACTAATGGCTGATTATGTAGAAAAGATGTATTATATTTAATTTACAAAGCAGATAGTTTTAGCCCAATTGTGTATTTATCCTGCAAATATTATATGTAGCCCAACTATCTAGAATAGTACCTGACACAGAGGAGGCACTCAAGTACTTTTTGAATAAAGAAATATTGAGTCTAAAATTTGCTATCATTTTTAAAGCATAAAGAAGAAATCAAATAAAAATAAAGCAATGACCCTAAGCTCTCTGTTCAGATAATCCCTATTGTCTCTATATAAGTAATATGTAGATGAAAAAATCAAACTAAACAGATTGGAGGAAAGTGCTACCATTTCTTCTTTGGTTCTCATTCCATCTTCCTAAAGATAATAACTGAGAACAATTCATTCAGGGGTTCTTACCCCAAAGCAATTATTCATGTAGGAGCACATGTGAGAGCACAGGTTAAAAGAGCACAGGTTTTCAAGGTTAGGTATGCTGACAATCCACATGAAGCCCAGCTTTCTCAGAAACACCTACCTTGCTAATTACCAATTTAGATTCCAATAGACATTCTGATTAGGTTGATCTGAGCAGGCCCAGGAATTTACATTTCATCAAGCATTTCCAGTGAATGTATTATGTTACTTTGAAGTTGAAGCATTGTTGCTCCTTAGGTATCTACTGAAGTTTAGGGTGGTTCTGATTTTTGCCACTAATCCCTCCTCATTATGGTATTGATGAAACCCTTAGCCAATTTTGGATAAAGCAAGGTATCTCTGGGCTGTTGCCTTGTGCATCCTCTGACCTTAACAACCTGCTTCCCTCTTATTCAGTTCTCTTTAGCTCCCCTTTCTGTTTTTGTCTTACAGAGTTGGCTGGATTTGTTGCTTTATTGTAGCTGACATGTCTGTTAACGGAAGATAATTCTCAGTCTTTCTATCCTCAACTCCTCAATTTGTGTCTAGCTTAGTTTCTAGCTGTAGCTATGGCTTTCCTTATTCTGGATTGTTCTACTGCCTAGATCCATGCAGCATCAGAATTTCAAGTATATTTGTTCTTTAGGGATCTCCTGAAGAATGCATATTATTACCATTGAAATATCTCTGTCCTTCCCTCTCTTCCTCTCATTCTTTAACAGTTGGATCCAATCCCAAGTCTGGCCTTGGGTCTCTCTTGTTGATGCTCTGCATTTTGCTAGTGGAACTCGGTTTTCCTATATTTTTAGGCAGAAAGGGACAAACTCTAGATTTAATACTATCGAAAAATATTCTTTCCCATTGTGTGGATGCTATGGGCTCCAAGTGTGGCACTGTTAAATGTGGTCACGAAAGCTGGAGCCCAGGCTTTCCTCCACTCTGTTCAACTCATAGAGGGCAGTTTTCTGCTTGGGCTGCTTATGCATCAGGTCATGAGCAAAGGAAAGGGGAAAGAGATGACTCTACCGGTTCAGACTCAGAAAACATCTGGCTTTTATAAACAGTAGCTCCCCTCCCCTAAACCCTTATCCTCAGTTTTGCTTTCCACAGTTTCACTTACCTGCTGTAAACCCTGGTCTGAAAATGTTAAATGCAAAATTCCAGAAATAAACAATTCAGAAGTTTTAAATTACATGATGTTCTGAGTAGTGTGATGAAATCTTGTGCTGTCCTCTGTTGGTCGGGGATGTGAACTATCCCTTTGTTCAGCAGACCCACACTGTATACGCTCCCCACCCAGTGGTCTGGTAGCCATCTCAGTTATCAGATTGACTGTCATGGTATTGCAGTGCTTGTGTTCAAGTCCCCTTATTTTACTTAATAATGGCCCCAAAGAGTAAGAGTAGTGATGCTGGCAATTCAGATATGCATGAAGAGAAGGCATGAAGTGTTTCCTTTAAGTGAAAAGGTGAGTATAGCACAATAAGATAGTTTGAGAGAAAAAGAGACCACATGCACATAACTTTTATTATAGTATATTGCTATAATGGTTCTATTTCATTATTAGTTATTGTTAATCTCACTATGCCTATTATAACTTAAACTTCTTCATAAGTATATATGTATAGAAAAAAAATAGTATATATAGGGTTCTGTACTATCCGTGGTGTCAAGCATCCACTGGAGTCTTGGAACATCTTAACCATGGATAAGGGGGAACTGCTGTACAGACTATCAACATAAAAAGGGATATATCCTAGTAAGGGAGTATGTCTAACACAAGACATACAAGACCAAAAAAGAATGCTCTCTCTCTCCAAGAAGGTTTTGAGCTGAGGAGTGACATAGCTGACTTATGTTGGAAAAGGACCACTCTGATCCACTGTAAGAGGGCCAGGGTGGAAGGAGGGGACCAACTGGGCTGTACTACAGTAAGACACTGAGGCTAGAGATGATGGTGGTTGGCACCAAGGTGCTACCGGCAGGTTAGTGAGAAATAGTTAGAGGCAACCCAGAAACTGCCTGACTCCTGAGGTGCACAGCTGCTTGAAATTCATAGACCATCAAATTCACCCAGTTCACATTTCAATTTCACCTCAAAGGTACTTTATTACAAGCCACTTTATCCCATGAGACCTTCCTCTAACAGAAGGAACAACGTCTGGACAAGAGCAAGGTATCTGGTACCCACAAGCTCCCAAGTGGTTCAGATAATTTAAATCCACAACTCGCAATTTTTGAGCTATGTCAATGCAGACCTGTGGAGTGGTACAGTCGACAAGCACTGTAGTCAGGCTGGGAGACCTGGTTTCCTGCCCTGCTCCCTTCCCTGAACAGCTGTACACTCTGCATGGACTGCTTCTCTGGCCCCAAACTCCCTGCTATTAAAGGAGGGGTGTCGGGGAGGTGATTTTTGAGGATCCTTTACCTCTGACAGGCTGCAGTTCTTAATTTACTGAGGCCCAGGCTCCTTGGTAAGCATTCTGGGAAGGATTTGGACTGAGGCAACTGTTTTCTTTTTTTCTCATTTATTTAAATTCCTATTTTTAAAATGAGACCAACATCCCTGAGATGTCAAGTTCAAGAACAAGTGAATGCACTCAAACTGTGACATTTTGGAAGCTTTACTTTGCATTCTTTCTCAGAGAGCAGTCAACCCAATTCTACTTGGAATGTCATGGCAGCAAACTCCTTGGGATGGAAAAAACATTTTCCTTGCATGTTTCATCTGGTTTAGGCCTTGGAGGGCTCAGAGGGCCTGTGAGTTTGCCTTAAGACATGCCTATTTACACCACTGATTTCTCCTTGGATGTGATTGGAAACAATCTCTAAAAGCTTTGGTGAGTATCTTTTCCAGTTTCTGCACAGCACCCTACCATCACACAGATGAATATTGTGCAGCTCTGAGGAATGCTGACTGCCTACTCCATGTTTGTGTGTGCTCGAATCTGCCCAGAATAGATTCATACGGTCTGGTGAGCGGAAGTAGCAGGGGTAAACATTAAAGGAGTCTTCCTTCTAGCTATTTCTTAGGAGGGTTTCTTCCTGTCCATTCAGGAGAGGCAGCTAGTGGTATAGCTTGCACCAGAAAACAACTTTGTAAATGAATTTTGAAAATTGTGGAGGCCAAGTTCCCCAGGGAGCAGAGGCCCTGGCTAAGGAGAATTTCTTTAGCTCGAACCAAGGCCTGTGTCCCTTTAACACCTCCAGAATGAGTTTTCAGTCAGTCTAGCTGATGCTAACTGAATAGTTAGAGCACCAGGAAAGTACAGTGATTCAGGCTTCTCAGTACCTCCCCTGGTTCAATGGGTACCCTTGCCACCCAGACTCAGAACTTACCTGCAATCAAATACCAACTAACATTCAGGCTTTCATTTTTATCTTTAATTTTTTAATTAAAAATTGTATTTTATTGAATAAATTTTTCATGTAAAATTGTGTAAGTTTAAGGTGTACAGCCTGTTATTTTGACACTTTGTAAATTGTAATGATGTCCAATGTGGCAATATTTATCACATTATGTAATTATAATACAATATTATTGTCTATATTCATGATACTATGCATTAGATCTCTATGGCTTGCTTACTACTTCCTGCCATATCCTGGTAACCACTATTTTACTGTTTTTTTTTTAATAGGTTTCAACTTTTTTAGATTCCACATATAAGTGATATCATATAGTAGTTGTCTTCCAACTAACATTTAATGAGCACTTCTGTGCACAACACTTTACATGCATCATTTCACTTATCCACATCTTATCCATTTATAGATGAAAACACAAAGATTTAGAGATACAACTTAATTTATGGAGTTACTTGCAGAGTGTGGATGGTCTACCTCAAGAGCTGATTGAGATGTTCAGATTATGCATCACGTAACCAAATGCCGCTTCTTCAAAGACCTTCCTCATGGGTCCAAATTGCAGAGAGAAGCCCAGGGTTCACAGAGTGGAATGAAGCCATGTGAGAGCCAGTGATTTGGAAGGGGTCCAAAGAATGTCAAAATAAATGGGGAGTTTGGGGGTCCAAGCAATTTATGTGTTTTCAAGTGTGTTTGCAGAGAAAATCTTTTTCTTATAATTAAAAGATTTCCCCTCTCTCTATTTTAATTTCCCTGATTTTCATTTCTGGTTTTTTGTTGTTTTGGTATTTTGGATCCATGCTTTTATCACATGCCCTCTCATTTCCTTCAACCAACTGCCTTCAGCCAGTGGTTATCTCTGTTGATATAAACACTGACAACTTTGGTTATTTGGTAATCACATGATACTGCTTTTTCATATCAAACTTGTAACTAATTAATACAGCTTAAGCTTATACTTTTTCCTATAACGAAGAGTGCTGTTTAGGTATTCTCCGTGTCTACCTATGAGAAGCTGACCTTTTGAATCTATTGAAAACATTATATATATTCCTTGTCAAGTTGTTACCTGCCTATATTTCATTCAGTTATATGACTACTATCACACCTTTTTGTCATCTGCAGATTTTGATGAGCATGCTATCCACATCTACAAAAGATTCTGGGACGACTATTAAATAAGTTAGAGCAAGGACAGAGCCCTCTGACTAAGGATGACCATAAACTCCAGAACTTTTATGATGGTCCCAATCACAAATACTATTTTCTATGATCTTCAATTATTGGTACAACAGTCAAAGGGCCTATAACATTCCACCAGAGATTTTTATCTAATAGTCATTGCTTTCAGTACAAATGTTCAATGTTATTCAGCAAAGTCCTATATTTTCCTGATTGCAGACTTATCACAATATACTTTGTCAAACACCTGGCTGAAAACAAGATATAGCTGGTCTACTGACAGCTCAGTGGAAAAAATCTCCATTAGATTTATTTGCTAAGATTTGTCCTTATGGGGCCTAGCCATTATTTTTTATTTTCTAAGCTTTCAGAATCACTCGCTTAGTAATTATTGCTTTACTAGTGGTTAAAATAACTAGCCTCTAGTGTCTAGATCTACCTCTGCCTTTTTTGAAAACCATCACATCATTCATTCATTCATTCATTTACTTATTCAACAAATACTTAGTGAATGTCCATTATATCTTGGACACTGTTCTTGGTTCGGGCAACATAAGAGTTATCTTTATATGCATTCACCTTGTCTTTTGATTATTTTTTTTTCATGATTTCTCAAAAATAACTGGCCTGGAAACTCTTGATATCACTTACTCTGCTTAGCAGCTTTGATTCCTTTGGCATTCTAGATTTATGTTTTTCTTCCACCTTCTCATTCCCCTTTTTATCCTTTTCCCTTTCTCTCTCATTTTCTTCTCCCTACATATGTATATTTTCTTCTTTAACTCCTTCCAGCTTGTAGATTCCCCTCTCAAAGGAAAAGTAATCTTGCGAACAGGGTTCTTTTGATTGATTTTGCTGGGGTTTGCACTTGGTAGGAGTTGGGGGATGAGGCTGGGATTGAATATTGGAAGACCTCGTACTGCTTATTTTTATTAATTTTTAAAGTGCTCAGAATTGAATAAAAGGGATAGGATAAAGGGAATGGGGCCAGTCTTATGAATGGATAGAGCCAAAGCTGATGAAGCCAGAATAATCTCTCCCCATTAATTCTTAGCGTAGTCAGCCATCTCCCTTGGTTCTCTACAAGTCAAGCTCTTTAACTATCACTTAACAGGATAAACAGTTTCTTCCCTGCAATAGTGTGTATGACAAGAAATAATAGTAATTCACAGTACTTGAATCCAAGCAATTAACTCTACAGCATTTTATGAAAATGCAATTATTCTCTAAGTACGAAATCCTAGGCTACTGCTGGAAGAGATGGGCTTTGCATACTTGCACATGCTTCTGTCTTAGCTGGAATGAAGGACGTTTTTTTCCATATCCTCAGCACACTGAACAGGTTGGGTTATGGCTGACTCTGGTTTTAGCTTTGTGAAGAGAGCCACACATTTCCAGAGATTTTTAGATGAATGGCTCAACTGGGTGGATATCATCAACGTTTGCAACTTTCTGCAAAGAAAAAACTTTCTGCTTTCCTAGAAGCCTTTTTTTTCCCCCTTTGGTTTTACTTCCAAATCTTCAACCTTCTCACTGGAATAAAATCCACATCCATGTACATGTGCGCACACACATACGCACATACACCCACACATCCCAAAGCTGTTGGACTTGGAGAACATCATTAATAATGTAACCAAGTCTGGGGGCTTTTTAAAAGTCTATTTCTTGCTTATAAATAAATGGTAATTTGTTTAAAAGCATCATTACACACAGTGTTCAGCCAGATTCCATGCATTCGATTATTTTAAATAAATGGACCATAAATGGAACAAGTTCTTTCTAATTTACAAATGATAGGAAACATTTTTCAAGAAAAAAAAAAGGAAAAAGTATAAAATTTGTTCTTAACTACATCTCATTAATGTGGAACTGTTCAATGACCTGTAAAGATTAAAGAATTAGTGAATTGGTCGAATTATCAGAATGAAAAATCTGTATAATTTTGGTTTCAATTTAAAAATCTACTAAACAGTCTAGCGACTTTAGTCTCAGATATTACTTTTTAATATCAGTTCCTACAAATGCAGTGGCATCAGGGTTACAAATGAACTGAATGGAAAGCAACAAATAGTATGTTTAAATTCACAGCACAACAGAGGAGCTAAGTGTGAAGGAGGGACGCCTTGTGGGGGAGATATTTTTTTCCCCAGTGAAACAACTGAAGACATTTAATTAAGTGACCACTCTGCTAAGTGGAGCAAAAATTAATATACATAAATGCATTTATGTCTAGGCAAGGGTGCCTTAATTAAGAAATTGGCTTCGAATAGCAAACCAGAGACAGAGCTATTTAACCAACATCACTAGAACATCTTCCTAAAATTTTTCCAGTGATCACAAATAGAAGGAGAAGGGACAGCAGGAAGAGGGTAGGAAGGTCTTACGCACTGGATATGACTCAAAAGATGAGGCCATCCCAGCTGATGAGTCTGCTGATAGGCAAGGTATGGCTTAAGCACCTCTTTGCCACCTCCTTCCTCACCTGTCCACATCAACCTCCTCTACCTCATTATGACTCATATTTATCAGCCAGGGAAGTCTCTCCTGAGCTACCCCCACTGGTCCCTTTCTGCTGGGAATCAATTTGTGTGCGTGCGTGTACGTGTGTATTTTTAACCTTTCCTGCTGGACTATAATCCTTTTGAGGCAATACATTATATCTAAAGTCTTTCAATGACCCCCACATACTAATGTTTTTAATCTGGGATTCTAGATACACCCAAGAACTTTGTGGAGGAAATTTGTGCTAGAGTCCTAGCCCCTTGCTTAGGCAAAAAAGGCCTAGAGAGGGAGTTCCTGAGGGAGTGGTCTCTGGACAATTTATGCCTGTCCCAGGAAGCTGGCATAGTCTGTGGCCAGACTTGTTGCAGGTGTCAGAACCAAGGGAAGCTTGTCACTCTCAGGAATTCAGGTGGCCTGGTGATAGAGAGCTGGATATGTGTGTGAAGAACGAGGTGCTAGAACTATGGAGAAGTACATCTCTGTCTATCCTCCCACGAGCCCAAATCAGCCAATATTGTAATGCCTGTTTTTGGAAGGATTGCCAAGTGGCTTTCCCTAACTCTGGGCTTGGGTGACTGTCCACCCAACAGGGACTAGAAATATTGTAACCTCAAGTTCCTACTGCTTGCTCTGCCCTGGGATTCGCTGAGAAGTAGATGATGCATGGGCAGGAGACCAGAACCCTGCTTGAACTAGGCGCACCTTTTGGGAAGGATTCTCCTCTCTGCTGAAGGGAAAGAAAGAATTCAGGGCCCTTTGCTTTGACAGTGACTCTTGGGAACTCTTTTTTCCTTCTTTTTTTTCCTTTTTTACATCTTTATTGAGGTATTATTGAAAGATAGAAATTACATATATTTAAGGTGTACAACTTGAACTTCTCTCACGCATGGCACTGAGGAATGCACACAGACAGATCAGACAAGATTTCTGTTCACAGGAAGTGTATAATCTAATGAAAGTTTATGCCATACAGGTGTAAAATACAAACAGGAAAGTTTGAGCCAAGGGCCCAGGAGTTTTAGTCAGACATGCTTTCCACCACTCTAGTCTCCTTCAAACAACCTCCTCCTTCAGAAATGGGCTTTGCAGCGCGCACAAAGCCACCACTGCCATTACCAGGCATTCGGAATTCCACCAGGTCACTTTTCACAGCTCGCTTTCGACTAGTTCTTTAGACTTGCCCTTGTGGCTCTGGGGTTTGACGCTAATTGTTCTAACTTCCTTGACTGCGCCCTGGCTATAGTAGTGGCCCAGAAATCCTCTGTTGCACACCTTTCACCTCTCCTTTTCCCCCATGCTGGATATTTTCTGTTGTCCTCGATCCCTTACTCTCCCTCCGCTCTACTCTGTTCTCTGGGAGTCTGACCCATCAAAACTGCCTCAGCTGCTCCCTTGCTTCTAGAGGAAGAAATGGGGTTGGGAGAAGAATGAGGTCAGGGGTTTCTTCTTGCTCCTTCCCTTCTGGATCACTGTGGGTTCACTGTTTTCACAGCACTTCTCAGGAGGCCCTCTCCATCCAGGTTTCTGATTAATCTCCTCCTTATGGCTTACAGGTGACAGTGGCTCCCAACTTTTACTAGCCGTGGAGTACTGAACTGTCTCCTTCCCTTAAACCCTGTTCACACCCTTATACAGAGCTATTTTGTTATAGTCTCTTTAAATTACCAGTTCAAATGTTCTATCACTTTGCTTCCAGGTCCCTGGATGATGCCACTCTTACCAGCAAATGCCCCTTCTCCAGCCTTACAAACCATGACTGTGGTTTAGGGAGACATTGTCTAGACCCATGATCCCCTCATTGGGTCCCTTAGTCAAATGTGCCTGCATTTCACTTAGTGTTGTTCATTTTGAAGACGAATAGGCAAGAGATGCTGCTAAACATCCTACAATACATACATAGGACAGTTTCTCACAATAAAAAATTATCTGGCCCAAAATTTCAATAGAACAGAGGTTGAGAAACCGTGATCTGATGTATTGTTTTTGCTTGAGGGATAAGAAGAACCCCATAGGTACATCTTCTGGGATTGAACTGTAAAGTTCAAAAACTCAGAGTATTCTTGGTGAAAACAATTTTAAGAGAGACCAAAATCATTGTAGCTAGTCAGGGAAGTGGCACTGAGTACTAGATATGAGAGATGAGGCTCCTGAGCACTACATGCCAATGCTACCCAGAGTAGGGACCAAAGCTTAGTCCTCAGGCTGGAAACTGCTTAATCCTCTGATACTCCTTAGTTTCTATGCTCCATCTCCTTCAAATTCTCATTTGAGATTGGAACATAAGTCTGTTTGACTGCCAAGCCCACACTCCCTCTGCTAACGTAGCATGTCTGCTCATAAGGCAAAGAGGAGAGAATTTTGAGGAGAGCGTGAAGATGTTGGATTTTTGTTAACCAGGTAATGGAAGTTTCAGAAAAAACAGAGTTGAGTAAGACATCTGAAGATCTAAAAGAAAAGAGGAGGTAAAGACACCTTGGGCTGACCATGCAGAGGTTCAGTCATTAAAGGGGCTGGACAGGAGGAGCGTGATCTAGGCCCATAGGAGGGTCATGCGTGGATGGAATTGATTTATCTTAGTATCCCAAATTTGCAAAAGTTGCCTTGTTATTGCAGAAACCCTGCCCTTTTAGTAAGGAAGATGTTGCTTTTTGAGAACATTCTCAATGGATCCCCAGCTTCTTCCTGGCCCTGGAGAGAGAGTGTCAATAATCATGCCCATGTGATAGAGGAAGCAGAGAGATCAAGTAAGTGCTGGAGATAAGTTGATCTGGAAGTCAATATGGAAAATGGGTGCAGTGGAGGAAATGTCCACAGATACTAGGCTTCCTCTAAGCACACAAGGACTTTCAGCATTCTTTGAAATCAGTCAGTGGTCTGCCTGTAGTAATTGATGTGTACGGTCCCCTAATCAGGGACCAGAATCCAATGCCAATTGTTTCTTTTACTTTTTAATGGATTCGAACTCCATACCCAAGCTTAAAAAATCAAAGCACTTCTGGAAGATATTTATTAGCGGCCAAATTATAAAAACACATAGCAAACCTTTAGTTTGCATTACAAGTGTTAATATATGCAGAGCCCCGTGAATAGCTCATCTTTCTGCCTCTCTTGTATCTTAAATTTTTCATTACAAATTTCCAGGGCTTCAAAGTAGACTCTCACAGCCAGTGCCTTTTTTCTCCCTTGCATGACAAAGAGCTGTCAAAAACGGTTCCTGGGCTGGCTAGTTTCTTCCCCTTTTTTCTCTCATCTAAATGTCAAACAACTTAGCTTAAATAAAGCCCAGCATTCTTCGTCTGGTGCTTCTCGAAAGAAAAACACCACCACAGAAGGCATCTACAAAGGCCCTAATTAATGTTTCTCATTGATTTGGTTTTAGTGTGATGTATTTTATGAAAAAAATATGAATCCAGAAGGCACTCTCATTAAAATCATTAGCGGCTCAACATTGGCTGCAAACAGCCTGGTGCGTGGTAGGGCTTAAAAAACCTAGGCTTAAGAACACAAACAGACACAACTCACATGCGCACTCGTATGTGCACTTGACATGCTTTCCAGGTTATACACAACACACCTCGGTATGTACACATGTAAAATTGTGTGCAAGATAAGCACTAAATCTGCACACGCATGTGTACATTAATCTCTGATGCACATTTATATATACAGGTACCTGACTATTCATGGGATGTTCATGCAAGCACACCAACATGCATGCATCTCATTAGCCATTGCATGCCCAGGACACAGAAGGTAATATATGCTTACACACAGAGTGCACACATACATGCACACACTAACTAGATGCCAATGCATGTCCATGTATTAGAGGGAGAAAGAAAGAGAGCTGTCTCTTAGTTTCTTGGGATTATGTTCTTGGAAGAGATCAACAAATACCGGTACCAGTGGTTTCCACATTATATATTGTCTCTCAATAAGACAATAAGATTTTTTTTTTTTTTTCAGTTGGCCTCCTAATACCATAGGCTAAAGCTATTAGGACATGTGAGGGACATGCACCTCTCACCTCTTCTGTTGAGACAAGTTTTCTTTTGATGAGTTGGAATGTTTTCTGGAACTCTCCCTTCTGACTGGTCTCTAGACTCCCATGACGGGAAGGAAAAAGGAATAAGAGAGGGATTCACGATCAGGCATGGAGAGAAACTCCATGCTTACAAACTACTGAAGCTCAGACTTAGACTCCTTCGATAACAGCTATGACCCTTTGTGCCCTTTGTTGTTTTCGATGAGTGGCATATTCGAGGGAGTTTCCACGACTTATTGAGGGATCTGGTGAATCTCCCTTCTCAACCTCACATCTAGGACACGTGTGCTCTCTGCTCTCATTGCGACGTGCATGAGTCTACCTTTTTCTCTTGACAGCCTGTGGGAGTCTGAGATTAACCCAAGTATTCCTCCTCCCAGGCCAGCCTACCTGGTTAGGGTTCAGCATTAGAATTTGGCGCCATAGCTATTGCTATTATCAAAGAGTGGATTTGCTTTCAAGTTAAGATTTTGTTTTTTCACAAACATATATTTCTTTCAAGGACTTTGCAGGGATGTAGTTATTGATCCAAGGTATGGTTTATGTATTTTCAGAGCCCGTGTATTAAGATATTATCTTACCCCACATGATACAAAAACTTGGACTAGATGATAATAAGTTGGATTGTAAATCTTCTGAAGTGAGACTCCATGTTATACTTTTTGCTAGGGGTTTTCCCTCCTGAGCCTACAGGGACCACAGGCTTATTTTTAAGAACCCTTTTCTCTCCTCCCTCAGGGGGCTAATGGGACCACAATTGTACCTCTCTAAACCTTGCTTGCCCACATCTTCCCATAGAGGAGAAGTTGCTCATCCAAGTGTAGAAAACCTTACATTTGAGGGCTATATTACCACAGGGAAAGGGCCTCTATGTTCAAAGTCAAAGTTTATGCAAGTGCCCTCTTAACCTCTCATCCTCTCTTGAGCTTCCTGCCTCCCTCTCATCCATGCGGCACAGTCAGTAAACTTGCATATAGGTCATTTCTCTCTTTTACTTCCTTAAGACATGAATGACTATGGGGTCCCCAAGTTTTAGAGTTAGATGGAATGAGGAAAACTATGTTTAGCCTTACTGGTAAGCCCTATTCTATAATCCTTTTTTACCAAATTTTGGGGCTTAGGGTGCTTGCTTTCAATTAACAATATAATTGATACTTTGCGTTTTATGCGACTAGTGACCAGTGTGTAGCATTATTCAGAAATCTGAAAAGAAGTAGGAATGAGGGCAACTTCAATACATAGCATATATGAGCACAAACAACATTCAATAGTGACCCATCGAGATAAAATAAGTAATGGCTACTTTAAGCATTGGATATAGAGTGGGGGCAGGTAGAGCTGTGTGCCAAAGCATCTCCAAGTAATTAAAGCACAGTCTTCATGTTTTGCCATTTGTCAGAACAAAGTAAATATTGGAATCTTAAAACTTGCATCCCCTCAGCTAAATATCTTTCCATGGCTATTGCTCAAATATTGTAAATACTTGTGTAAGTTCTAGTGCAAAACTGCCATCAGAGTGATTTACTAAGAGACATAACCTGCTGCCTCTCTGAATTCATGCATCCACCATCAGAGTTCATATCAATTTTGCTCTGGTCCCCATTAGCAATATTGTCCAAAAAAAATCACAGAAAAATAATGACCCTGCAAGCTAAGAAATTTAGATCCGGATATGAGCCGTAAATCTGCATTAATTTAATAGTTAAAGTGCGTTAATGCTTTGTAATATTTTTTCTTTATAGAGAACACAATAGTGAGGTCATCTGTAATAAAGATGTTAATCCTGAGCCACCTGCTAGTTTGTTTTGCCTCTTGGGGCAAGAGGACGTTAATGGATGAAATATGGCCTCAAGCTCCTTAAAATGGTGTTTTATGGCAACCTCTATGCAGGGCTATAAAACACTTACTCTGAGTGATAAAGAATCTCAAGAAGGGATATACACTCTCCATTATGCCTGATCTGACATTAGCTTTGCTTAACTTATCATCCGTCCACAGACATCCACTGGGCTGGGCAGCAAAGTGAGACCAGGAGCAGCCGCAGGGCTCAGAGAGAAGTAGAGTGAGTTGTCTGGCCTTCTGGACCAGCGTTTCCAGGGCTCAGCTCCTGGGGAAGGTGTCCATTTTGAATTCTATTGCCTGTTTTTCTCCCCAGCTCTTTGGTTCAGGAAAATTACCTGTTGTTCCATCACTGGATCTCTGGGCAGGTTTTGTCACATGAACAAGAAAAGAAAATAACGAGTAATACTCACCCACCTATCTTGAAAGTATTTCCCTTTTCATGTTATGGAGAACATCTTTTGTTTACATTTCAGTGTTTTGTTTTTTTTTTTCCAGAATAAACAAGTAAGCACAATGTAGACCTTTCTCATTCCCTTTTTAATTTCTTTCTTTCTTTTGGTTTGGAGCAGGTCACTTTCACTAACATACCCAATGACCTATTCAGATTGTGCCAGTCTCCAGGTGGAAAACCCTTTAACTCCTCAGGATTTGCAGAATTAGAAGAAATGCTCCACCTTGGCATTCAAGGCTCTTGGACCACAGCTGAGCATAGTGAAGATACTGGACACTTGCAGTTTGTCAGTGAGCAGGCATCCAAGGGGATGGATCCCTTATCTGCCCTAGACATATTTAGAGAATCTATCATTGGTGTCTTAAGAGAACACAGACTCCATGTGGTCCAGTAGAGGGATAGGCAAAGCTATAAGATCATTGTCAATGAACTCTCAGAGGTTTTGTTACAGACTTGCTCATCAGTCATCACAAGGTAGAAGGACAAGGAATACAGACCTTAGGTAAAAGAATGATGTATACATATGAAGTACTGGGAAGAAGGACAAGTGATTAACATGCAAGTGAGTGACAGGCACAGGAGGAGGTTCTGCCCTCTCTTCAAAGTTTCTGGTGCTGAGATTAGAGCACAGGAAGCCCCAGGATGCTTCTCGGTATTAGTGGTCTAGTTAGTGAGAACAAAATAGAGTTCTTCAGAGGGGACTGATGGCTTGAGGCCCACATATGGGCACAAGGCACTAGCACTGCCTCTGACAGTACTTCTTTTCCAGATGGGAACCAAGACTTTATACCCATTCAGTGATTATAAGAGAAAGAAGATGCAGCCCACAGCTCCTGTAGGCACCTCTGGAATACTCAGGCTGGATCAGGGTAGATGCAAGCTGTGTCTGTGGTCACATCCCCTCTGGGTGGCTGAGAGATTGTATCTTAGCCACAGGACCAACTCACTGGTTGTGTACAAGTGAGACACTAAGGGTGGTGGAGGTTCTCCTCCTCCTAGTTCTCTTTATCTTAGATTTTAAAGTCCTGTCATTAGCTTTGTTGGTAAATATTCCTAAATTAGTGTAAATACAGATCAGCATGAAACACAATTTTCCTTTCCACTTTTATTTATTTTAGCTATCATTTATTGTTCATCTACTTTAATTATGAGGAAAATGTTTTCTCATTAATCCTGAAAATAATATTTCAGGTAGGTTGTTATTGTTGTTTTCTTTTTATCAAGGAGGAACTTGAGGCCAAGGACATAAATCATCTCATTTAAGATCACAAAGCTAATCAGTGGCAGAGTTAGGATCCCATCCCAAGACAGCCTGATTCCAATGCCTATGGTCAGAACTTCAGGTAAAGGAATGATGTATACATATGAAGTACTGGGAGGAAGGACAAGGCCATACCACATCCTGCAGTGCCCTATTGCTTTGGTCATATAGTAGATGAGCAGTTACATTCATTGGTGACGATTTACAATCAGCATTGCTAGAATTGACAAGTTGACACACCAGGAGGGCCTCCATTCTCTTCTGTATCCCTCCTCCTAGGTCTGAATCTCTTAAGTATCAGCTTTGAGGACATGGAGGACCTCATAGAGAGATGTTGTCTCTCTCTCTGCCTCTTTTCCTTCTATTTCTCTGAGGATCACAGCCTCTAGTAGCACTTGATTACATGCTGCTCCTAAATCTCAGCTCAGCTCCAGGCCGAGGAAGACACTTTATTGTTATGTGATGGTTCCACATCATGTTGTCAAGGGCCAGAGAGACATGTGGATTCTAGAGTGTCCAGTGCCTACTTTATTAACTCAACCCTCCTGGTGGCCACCAAGTGGAGATTGATTTCTGGAGTCCCTAGGCTGCTGAGTTGGGAGAAAAGCCTCTGGCAATGAACATTTACAGAACATTACTGTGTCAGATACTATGCTAAGCTCTTAGTTATTAACTTGATCCTCATCTTAAGCCTATGAAGTGGATAAATTTCTCCTATTTTATGACAAGAAAACCGAGGTTCAGAGAGATTTAATCACCTGTCAAAGGTTACCTATAGCAAATGAGCAGCAGAGTTAATTCGAACCTAAATTTGACCATAAAGAACATGCTTTTTACTACACCATGTAAGGAAATTTGGAATAAGCAAGAAAGATTATTGGCTGCATCCAGTGGAAAACTATGTACACTCTTAAGATTTATCTGATTTTAGCATTTCATTGTCCTTGAACAATTTTATAATGTAAGTTATAGATACACGATAGCAATGTAAAATAATTTTTTGTTTACATAGATGCAAGTAAATTCTTTCCAATGTAGATTTAATTGACTCTCCTCTTCCTTCCCCTCAAAAAACAAAGTGGAACAATTTAACATCAATCTATAAATCCATTTTAACATTCTATTACTCTGTATAAATCTATCGTTGTC
This sequence comes from Pteropus medius, assembly GCF_902729225.1. Classification (NCBI taxonomy): domain Eukaryota; kingdom Metazoa; phylum Chordata; class Mammalia; order Chiroptera; family Pteropodidae; genus Pteropus; species Pteropus medius. The sequence continues at coordinate 2,181,978 of NW_024353906.1, read as the reverse complement.
TGATTTCTCCTTTGAACAGGTTGTGGCATCTTTTCCAATTCTTTTTTTCATACATGTTCATTTTATGTATTATCTTCATTTATATATGAAAGTCATGATTTTGCCTTTTTTAGAAAATTATTTTTTAACAGCCATGTGACCAAAAGGCAAGCTTCTGGAAAGAATAGCTATCAGTAAACTCACTCCCTGGCCACTTGAATTTTGTAAATTTAGAGTAGGCAAGGGGAATTATGAGACAAGAAGACCCATCATCTCCATCGTCCATACCAGCCTAGATAGCCCAGTTATTGATTAAAGAAATCACATACCACTGCTATTTATAAATTCAGGGCTCCAAAGAGAATATTTGTTTTTCCTGCTTTTAATTATTGAACATGAGATGCCAATGTTATTTTGCCAACAGCAGCACAATAGGTCTCTAATGAAACTCACTGAGCTACTAATAATTAAACCATCAGGCAGAAGTTACCAGTGCAGTGAGATATCAATTAACATTCTTTAATAATCACTCTTTTGTTTAGATTGTTTTAAGAAAGGCTGTTTTTGATGTTATTTCTTCAAATTTATCACACAGAACTTCCACCTCTGGTGAAACTGTCGTGAGGGCTAAGTTCTAAAGTCATATATTCCTCAGCTCAAATTGTCTTCCACTAACTACAGGACAGCTCAGCTCTCTCTTCTGAGACTGAATCCTTCAATACGAAAAGCGGAAGTGATACTAGTTACTTAGAAGAATTATTGTGAGGCTAAAATATGACGAAAGTTTAAGAGCCTAACTTGTACTTAGCACATAGCAGAGGTTTGACACATTTTAGTTTTATCTTTTTTCTTCCCCCACCCCACACTCCCTTCTTTCCTTTCTCTCTTCCTCCTTCCACCTTCTAGTCTGTTTTCATAAGCCTAATAGTCTTATTAGAGATCCCTACAAGAATCTCAAACTGTGTACCCACAACCTTATCTTTGAAATTACAGTTTACCCAAAGTTCCTGCCAAAGGGATGGATCTAGACACCTGTGCATGTACCACAGGACTCTGACAACAGATAATTTATCCAGCAGGAATCAGTTCAGGAACTGGGTCAAGCCAATCAGAAGTTCTATTGTGAGACTCTCTACTAAGAGAAAGAAACTAATTAGACAGTGGTGAAATCTAAAGTTAAAAAGTCACGTAGGGTCAGGGGGATAGCAGGTGCCAAGGCAAACCAAAGGCAATGTTTATCTGTCACTGTGATGGGGGAATAGGGATTGTGATATCAGAAGAAGCCATGATGCAGTGAGAAGCAGACCCAAGCAAGGATGAGAAACTGCGTAGAGATAGAGACAAAAACCTGCCAAATGAATTTCTGGCCTCCATTAAGCCTAGTTGTACTTCCTTTAGGTGTCCATTTGCTAAAGCCACCAAAAAAGCTCTGATTGAGCAAACTAGTCACTCTGGGAAGGGGGAAGGAAAGAGAGAAAGGGTGGGAAGGGGACATTTTATTCAAGAATTTGAAGATTGCAAAATGACAGCAGGAACTGTCATATTTTTAAGGGTGGTCCAGCAAACATGAAAGCAGGAGTAGCATGACAGGCCCTAGACTTGGATTGCCTGAGGCTGGCATCTAAGACTGGTCTACCCATTTACAAAGAACAAGTGCGACTGCCGTTGGGAGATGTGTGGAGATCCAGCTTCTCTTCATTAGAGGCTGGAAGATTCAGACGGTACCTTATTGGGAATGCTGGAGAAAGGCTCTTCCTAGTTTCAAGGTTTAAGTTATTTCTAAACTCATATT